>NW_028125776.1:0-333812 GCF_965194825.1 Balaenoptera physalus
CACTTCTGCTGACTCCGCTGCTGTTGCTGGACTGAGCTGAGTGACACCGCCTCGGATAAAACCACCTTCTCTCCTTCATCCTGGCTGGGGAGCTTCCTACAAGCGATAAACTTGCTTTGTACCCGCCAGAGCCCCGTTTTGCTGATGCTATTTAAGGTACTTTACGAGATAAAGGAAAACAATTTTGAGGTCTCAGATTCTTTCCAAAGGTCAGAATTCTGCTGATTTGAATTTGATATAGGTTTGAGGAGGACCCTCTGTGTTCCAGGGCCCTGCTGTATGGTGGGGAGGAGTGATAAACTATTGATAGAACAGGGCTTGGCACGTTTTCTTTAAAGGGCCAGATAACAAGGATTTGGGGCTTTGTGGGGCCGAGTGCCCTCTTCCAGCTACTCAACCCTGCCTGCCTGGAAGCAGCTGTGGACAGTATATCAGTGAATGGGAGTGTGTGCCAATCAAACCTGGGTTTTGGACATTGACGTTTGATTTTCATGTAATTGTCACATACTATGAAACTCTTATTCTTCTTTTGTTTTTTTTCAACTATTTAAAAATTTAAAAATCATGGTTAGATTGTGGGCTGTACAGAAACAGGAGTCAGGCTGGTTTGGCCTTAGCTGGCCAAACCCTGGATGACACACACAGCCCCTGATTTAAGGAGCTTATCGACGATTCTAGGGAGGTAAACGGAGAGGTAAATCATGTCAGCACCGTGTAGGGAGCACTGCAGTCATGGGACAGAGATCCCAGAGCAGGCCCTGGGCTAAGTTTTGCTGTTGGACATAAGTTAAAGGCTTTTTATGTTCAGTTCTTAAAAATCTGCTACAGTTCCTATATTGGGTGAATTAAATGGATATAAAAAGCAAGAATCAAGGAATGTAAAATCTTGTTTGCCGAACAAGGACTTTTTAAAAAATAATTAATTAATTAATTAATTTTTCACTGCGTTGTGTCTTCACTGCTGAGCATGGGCTTTCTCGGGCTGCGGTGAGCAGGGGCCACTCTTTGTTGTGGTGCGCGGGCTTCTTATTGCGGTGGCTTCTCCTGTTGCGGAGCACGGGCTCTAGGTGTGCCAGGTTCAGTATTCATGGCATGTGGGCTCAGTAGTTGTGGCTCGTGGGCTCTAGAGCGCAGGCTCAGTAGTTGTGGCGCACGGGCTCAGTAGTTGTGGCTCGCGGGCTCAGTAGTTGTGGCTCGCGGGCTCTAGAGCGCAGGCTCAGTAGTTGTGGTGCACGGGCTTAGTTGCTCCGTGGCATGTGGGATCTCTCCGGACCAGGGCTCAAACCTGTGTCCCCTGCATTGGCAGGCGGATTCTTAAGCACTGCGCTACCAGGGAAGCCCCAGACTTTTTTTTTTTAGGCCACAGCACGGTGAATTTTTAGCAGAAGATCAGAAATATATTTTGTTGCTCTTGGGCAGATGGAGTAGAGACAGACCTTCACCAAGACCACAGTTTATTGTTTCTTTTGTGGTGTTACATTTCCTACTAGCAGAGCACAGGTTTCTTTTTTTTGGGGGGGAGGGGTTTTGTATTCAATTTTATTGAATGCTCTTTGTAAATATCCAAATGCTAATACTGACGTCCTGTACCGGTAGACTCTGCCCTCCTGATGCAGACCGATGGGGAGAAAACACCAGGTCCAGTTTCAAGGGGGCATGGCTGGCAAAAGAGGTGTCAGCTCTGGGGCTGGACGGCTTGGCCTTGAAAGTTAGAGCAGGGACAGTGTCTGAGGCTGAAGCTGAAATGCAGAGCCATTAATTTCATCCCACTCAGGGCCAGTGCCAAGGGATTTAGCTGAGAAGTTCCCTGGAAGCTACAGCCATGTGTATTTTCGTCACCACTGAATCCTCAGCACCTGGCACCATGCTTGGTACTCACTACAGTTCAGCTGGAAACCAAAGATGTTGCTTCATATCTGGAGCTGCGTGTTAATCTGGTTTATTCTTCACTCATACATTGAACGTTTATTGAGTGCCAAAGACTGTGAGGGACTCTAGTGATTCTAGAATGAAAGGGTGGACACGTTCCACGTCCTCATGGGGGACCTTCTGGGGCAGAAGAGAAACAAGAAACACAAGAAGCAAATCTAAATACTGTGGTTGGCAAGGAGAGCAAGGGAGAAAACTGAAGGTAGATAAGGGGAAGGGGGAGTTTGGGGAAGGTATGTTTATTGTGCAAAAGGTTCCTGCTAAAGACCTTTCGTATCTGCACATCTGGAGGAAGTGAGAGAGGACGTAGGTGTTTGGGAAGGATTTTGAAGGTGGAGCCACCAAGACCTGATATGGTGGACGGATTGCAGCTGGGAGAAGAGAGAGCAAGATGTCCAGGACGACTCCAGGGATGGAGGGGCGACGTCACCTGCTGGGGCGGACACCACGCATTCACCATCTGGGCGCTTCCTTTCCACCCGGGAGAGCAACCCAGCAAAGGGATGGTGGGTTCACGTAGACTTGTTCACGCACAGCTCTACGATGAGCTTTGTTTCTCCTCTGTGCCTCAAAATCAGCAAACCCAAAACACGTCCAGTGACGAGGTGAGCACGTGACAAAAGTGCGAAGGAAAGCAGCAAATCTGAGGGTGAGGGATGTGAATTAAGTGCAACGAAGACGGGCTTCATTCACTCGGACGGAGGGCTGGCTCTGCTCACACGGTCGGCCGGACCCTGTGGAACGGAGGGTCCTGACTTGGCTCTGGGGAGACGCTACCCTGCGGTGACACAGGCTGTGAGAAGGGGCTCTTGGGGGGCACCCCCAGCGTCACTCCTAGGAGGATACTGGAGCATGTGTTCTGTTACCAGAATGCGCTGTTGCTGAACTTCAGCAGGACCTTCTGTTTAGTATTTGCATCGGCAGTCATTGTTCCCGCAGCCTGCTTCCTTACTTTTGACTTCTACATGTGTGAACCATGTGGATGGCCACGGTCTCCTTTCCCTGCCAGGTCATCGAAAGCTGAGACCAGTATTTGTGACCTCTGCTCAGTGAGTGTTAAGGCCTTTGGAGGCTGTAATTTGGTATCAGATTATTGATTCCACGTCATGACCTCGTTTCCTCTCATTTCTTCTCATTAACTTCCAATTTAGGTCATTTTTCTATTTTTGTGAATATGTGTATCACTTAAAATTATTCCTAAGAACAGAACCCAAGGCCTCAATGTACCCCCGACCTCCGCATTCTCTGTGTCTGCCGTCTGAAGTGCGTGTCCCCTGGGGAAGTTTCCACCTGACCCAGGACCTCTGAGCCCTTTACTCACTAATTACGATGGGAGCTTTAGGACAGTAATGCAGTTGCAGCTAAACTACTGGTTTGACAGGAGTTTATTTCACATAGGTAAAAATGGCAGCAATCTGTCGAGTTTTGTACGTGCCGTTTTCCCCTCTGAAGTGTTTTATTGTGTGACCTTGTGGAAGCCAGTGCAGAAATCTCAACTGGGGAAACTTTCTTGATTTAATATCATTTTAAATGGTTTTAGGTGCACCCGCTTTTAGTATCCCGCAAATCAGAGGCCCATCCCTCAGACACACTCCTGTTCTAAATCAGATAAAAATGATGACACTTGGTCACCTATTAGATGAGAACATCGTTCTGAAAAAGGTTTTCTCCTTAATCCCTCCCAAGTAATCTTCTTTTCCCCCTCCAGTTCCGTGACTTTGCTAATCTCTGGCTAATTTTATTTAACATTTTCTCCCCGGTTCTTCAAGGCCTTAACGTATTCTGTGCTCCTTTTCATGCAAAGGGTAGTATTGGAGGGGTCTGGGAGGCGATTTGCATTGGCTTGAAGACAGAGGGCATGAGAAGGCCGCCTGCTTTTGAGCAGGCTACGTGTTTTGCGGTTTGAGAGGTGGCGGGCCACCTTGGAGCATCTCTGAGTCCCTCGGGTAGGCTGGGAGGGACCTGCGTGCTTGGCCGCCCCGTGCCAGCAGCCCCGGCGTTCCCAGGGTACGCGGCACAGGGCTCTGTGTCCCGGCCAGGCCATTTCTTCCCAATCATCTGTCCAGTCTGGAGACACTGTGTGCTTTCTTTCAGGTGTCAGTGTGGATCAAAGCCACCCAAAGGACATTTGCATGAGAATCTGTGGAATGATTAATTAGCAATGGTCATTAGTAATTTTCCTTTTAAGGCTTTGAAATGTCTTTCATTGATAAACTAGTTCTGTTAAGCCTTGACTCCTTTTCACATAGTTTTCACTCTGTCCTCCCTCTGTGACTACAAATTGGATTTCCCCCCTGTCTACACCTCTCCTGTTACTTGGATTCGGCAGTGTGGTTAAAAGGACAGCCTCCTGAGGGTGACAGCCTTCATCATCAGCCTGCACCTCTTTTTCAGACTGTATTTTATAGGAGGGTATCTTCCATCCTCTCCTGTTGGCTGTCTCTTTTGTGGTAATTCCTACAGTTGCTCTATTTACCCCATCTTCTGGTTCTCTCTGAATTGTAACAGTGCTGTTCTCTTTTTACAAATAGAGCTGATTTGACACTCTGATTCTCACATGCCTTTTCCTGATGGTCCAGGAACCCTTGGGGATGTTCTCGTAAAGGGCAGATAGAAAGTGCATCATCAGACAGGGTCATAGGCATATTCTGAGGCAACAGTTTCACACCCAGGAGAGACCCTGGAGAACTCTGGAAAACATTGCAGTCCCCACAAGGGGATGGTGGCAGGTCCCCCAGGCAGCTCTCATGGGCAGCAGATCAAACTAATACCAGCCAACCCTTTGCCAAAAATGAAGCCTGTCACCATCACACAATGGAGGTGTGTGGAATGGAAGCTTACATAGTTAAGAAAAACGAATGAAGATGTGTTAATTTTGCAGATTTTATATGTGGACACATAGCAAAGACTTCTTCCAGGGCCTTGGAGGGGGCTCATGTGGAGTGAGGAACCATGAGCTCTCAACTTGGGGAGCATGCTGTGAAATTCACTTTGGCACCTGGGGAGGGAGGGCTCAGCACCTGCTGCCCCCGGAAGGTGTACCTCAGAAGTAGCTGGTGCTCGTGGGAGCTCCACTTGGTGCTGGTGAAACGTGAGATGACAATTCCTGTTGGTGAGAAATTTTAAATTATAGGACTTGGTCCTGTGAAGACTGGGGGCGCTGGAATTTGATTGCTGTCTTCATTCGTGGAGTACCTCCGGCTCATGCAAAGTATCCCTGAGGACAGAGACAAAAATCTCGTCCTCGTGAGCGTAAGAAAAGACGGTGATGGGGCTATGGCAGAAAATATAGTGAAGGATGTGGTGGTAACCATTCTCCGTGGCTCAGGGAGATGCTGTGACCACCGGGTGAGTGAGTGCCAGGGGCATGATGGGGGGCTGGCGGGGAGGTGAGGAGATGGGTCTTCACGTCCTGGTTTTGTCATGAGACGATGTTAGTCACATATGTCAACTCCCTGGGCCATAACGTTCTCAGCAGAAAAATGGCATCCTTTCGACTCTTCTGGATCATTCTTAGGATTTATGAAGTCTTATATTTTGTTTTCTCGATCTCATGTCTGGTCTCAACAATTCCATCCCTACATACCTCTTACCATCAGAGATGTTGGGATCGTTTTGATTTTGCATTTTATGAGGTGTCTTGGAGTTAAGGACGAGCCCCTTTGTAAATACCTGGGGTACTAAGGGAACTCAGGTGTCATTCCTGGGAGAGACGTAGGCTAGAGCAGTGTAGCGTTTTTCTAGGGGATTTTCATATCTTTAAACCTTTCTCTATTGGAACCACTTTAATGGACGGTCTGGTGAGAAAGGAATTGCTGGCTTGGGACACTGCCATTCCTTGCTTGGTTCTTTATTTTAAAGAAAGGAGCTCTAAGGCAATGTTCAGTCATGGGTTCAATTTTTATTTATTAAACATCTAGAGTGCACCTGGTTCTGTGCAGAGTTCTTTAGAATACCATATGTCCATATGTCTATAAGTATATATTGAAACGGGCTATTAATTTTTTAAAATTTAATTAAATGAGCATATGTGTTAACATTGGCTATTTACTAACTTATCTGGAAATTAAATTAACAAGTAAATAAGCATATATGTTAAAACTGACAGTGTAGTAACTGGTTCTCTTAGAGATTCATAAGAGTATTTTAAATACAGTATTGGTGCTTAATATGAGTAACAAATTTCTATGGTTCTTTTATTTTATGAAGTGACAATATATACTGAAAATATAGAGGATATAAAGTTAACATGTGTTAAAGAATTGTTGTTCTTCAGCTTGGATTAGGTATAACAAAATGAGAAAAAATTGGCCCACCTTTGAATTACTTTGCTTCTTTTAGACTCCAGAATTATGGCCAATAGTAACTTAGTTTGAATGCTGATTGGATGCTTTCTTTTAGCATTTACTTGACCTGATTAAATTTGTTTCCTTTGTAATAAAATTATCTTTATATAATGATTCGGTTTTAATATATCGTATTGGTCTACTTTATAAGAAACATATAAAGTATTTTACACTCTGAAGATTAACCCGAGAAGCATTATTTTAATTGGCTCATCTAACAGTTTATAACATCATTACAATTTAATGAACTTCACCAGGTTTTGAATGCTTAGTGGAAATGGGAAGTTTTGATGATGTTTGTTGCCCTCAAGTAGACGGCTGAGTGGACCAGAGCAGAGCGACTAAATGAGGTACAATCAAAATGTGTGCGTTTAAGGTGTTCCTTTGGCTAAAGAGAGTATGATGAGGGAATTTCAGTAATGTAACGATTCATTTTTTCTCTCTGTCCCTCATCTTCCTGGAAACCTTAGGTCTTTTCTCAAGGTTGAACATAGTAACTCTATTTGCTTACTGCTTACAGCTAAGAGGGAAGGTATCTCTAAAAGAGCCTCTAGCTAGAAACATTCTGTTCACTGAAAAGCTAACAGATTTGACTTCTTTACATAAATATTCCAAAGTACCACAGAAATATTATTCAAAACAATGTTGATCTGCAGAAATACTTTTAAACTCTAAAGTTATTTTCAAGTGTTAGTTATAATTGTTGTTTATTTTCCTTGTTCTTTTCTTTCACCCTTTGAATTGCTACAGTGAATTACTTCTCTTCCAACCTACTGGTTTTAGCAATCTGGATTATATTGTTGAGAAAGCCACGTTGTGGAGATGAGCATTCCTATTCAGAATCAGTAGGGCGTGCTCTGAATGCTTTTCCCCTTGGTGCTGATGGTTTTAAACTTATTTATTCATATGCTCTTACCGCATCCCCATTGGTTCTCTCCTGGGGGCTCGGCAATATTTTGAGATATTTTGGGTTCTCGTACTTGGGGCTGGAGGTGCTGCCGGCCTTTAGTGGGTAGAGGTCAACGATGTTGCTAACATCCTACAGTGCACACGGCTCAGCCTCCCCCAGCAAGGATATAAGGTCCCAAATGTCCAGAGTGCTAAGGCTGAGAAGCCCTGCCTGTTTCCACAAGGTGAACAGTACATTACTTAGCAGACGCCTGCTCAGAAGGTAGAAGAGAGTTTGCTTTGCATATGACAGATTGTGCCATTTGGGGGTCAAGCCCTCAACCTCGATTTCATTAGTAGCCTCCAAATGCCGCATGACGTATTCTCTTAAAATATGATTCTATCTTCAAGACTTTCCCTTTTTGTGGGGGGATGAGGAGGGATAGCCTTTACTAATAATTGCAATCTACAAAAGGTATAAAGCTTTTATCATAGCCAAGTAAGGATGCAAGATGGGTGTTATATTTTACATTTATGTTCATGCTGAGACATATGATGTCATTTCATTGTAGCCATTCTTAAAGCACTTCAGTATCCTGGCAGCGCTTTCCAAAATCATTAGGCCCACAGAATTCAAATTTCACATGCCTGAACACGTCTTCCTTGATGGTCCCGCATTTATTACTCTTGTTCTTGAACTCTGCAGCTTTTCCTTTGCTCTTTGTTACTATTTTGAAAAGTAGAGTCTATGATACACATATTTCATGCTACTGCTCTTCTTCCCCAGCTAAAGACTCCCATGAGGCTAAATGCCTAGATACAGCTAAGGATATTCTTGCCTCTTTTGAAAAAGTAAATTACGGAGAATTTTAAAACAGTCTTTTTCCAGAATCAGAGAGAATCTGTATATCTGCATATAGCCACCCTCCCTCCCCAGATCTTTTTGTGTAAGAAGAAAAGACATACGAAACTCCATCAGGTAGACCCAACTTTCAGGCAATGTTTGAGTTCATGTTTCTTTGCTGAGAAGAGAAAGATAGGATGAATTCCAAAATAAATTGAAAAAACAAAAGAGCGTAACGATAACACATTAAAGGTGAGTGGAGAAATGTAATAAGAGGAAGCAATAGTAGAAACACAAAGTACACTGATCTCCGTCTACCGCTGCATTAGGTCGGCAGGGTTATTGAATGTAGAATCTGAGGGTCCACACAAGAAGTCTTCCTTCACGGAGGCCAGCACTTGGAAATCTCAGTCAGTTCGTGCTTTGCCAGCCTCTGCAGAGAGCCCTTTGGGTCACCCTTCTGGGTCCGGCGGGCGTGGACGTTTCTTCTCCTGCTGGACAGCTGGACACGTTGACCTCCCTCTGTCGATGGGAGGTTGCACACAGCGCCAGGGTACCTCTGCCTCATTGCACTTCTCCCCCAAGGAGCCTTGAATTGCATGTTGAGGAACATGCATTTGAAATTGAGTGCTTTAATGGTAAAAGCATTTCACTTCAAAATACATATGGGAAGCCCATCCAATACAGTGTTGAGGCCAAAAGGTACACCACAGAAGCCATTCCTTTCAACCTAAATCTTCAAAAGAAGCAGAACAGAACAGTAATATAACTTAGAATGGGAGGACCCGATTCATGAGTGCAATGGAGGATTTTAGCTTAAAATTGTAGTCACCAGTATCTCGGGATGATACGTCATTTTGCTACATTGATTAGAAAAGAGTCCAGTGCTTACAAGTTGCAAACACACCTCCTATTTTTTTTATTATAAGGACCTTTCCTGGGTAACATATGCAATGTCAGGAATCCATAAAGGACTGCCAGTTCTTGCACTGCTATGTCTAGAATTTATTTTTCAAGAGGTCATTTCATTTTCAAGAGGTCTTTTTTTTCCCCAGGTGACAGACAAATAAAAAAAAGTGTTTTGACTGCCCTATAAAACTTAAGATAATGTCATTGTTTTCTAGCGTCTTCTAGATTCATTGCTTGTGGGTGGTTAAATACGTTGTGTGGAAAATAATTATTCCAAAATTAACATGGAAGTAGAAACATTTAAAGTTCTTCAGAAAGAGTCCTGTTTTTATGTGGCCAGGCCTTCTTCCGGTCTCAGAGTGACCTGAAGTAATTGCTGTCATTTGGACCGTGGTCCTCAAGTTCAGCCTGCATAAGCGTCACCTGGAGTCCCTGTGGACACATCTTCCTGGGTGCTCCTTCAGACTGAATCCCAATCTTGGTGAGGTGCTGGGGAGGGGACCGAGCTCACACTCTGAGAAAGACTCATCTATGTGCTCAGCCCACTGAATGGGAGGGATGCGTCTGACAGCACCAATCTATTCAAAATGGGACAAAGATCACTAAATTTTTAACCTACGTGACTTTCATTTTCGATTATTGTTCAGTAAAATTATATAGTGGTGGATTTATAAACATAATTTAAAAAAATAGTAGCATTATTGCGATATAATTCACATGCCATACAATTTACCTATTTAAATAATTCATTGGTTTTCCGTGTACTCACAGAGTTGTGCAACCATCAGCACCATTACAGGATATTTTCAACACCACCCTCAGAAAACACCGTAGGCATTAGCAGTCACTCCCATTTCCCTCTCATTTCCCCAGTCCTAGAGAACCACTCATCTGTTTTCTGTCCCTCTGTAGATTGGGTCCTTCTGGACATTTCATATAAATGGAATCATATGCTACATAGTTTTCTCTATCTGGCTTCTCTCACCAAGTATAATGTTTTTAAGGTTCATTTATGCTGTAGCATGTATCACAACAGTGTTTCGTTACTTTTCATTGCCAAATAATATTCCATTGTACATTTTCATTTTGTTTAGTCATTCATCAGTTAATGTACATTAGGGTTGTTTCCACTTTTGACTATCATGAAGAGTGCTGTTATGAACATTTGTGTACAAATTTTGGGTGGCACGGATGGAATTATTAAACCTATTGGACATATTTTATCCTGAAATTTTTGCATTAACTTTATTCTACAGTTGTCTGTTATAATATTAAGATAAACTCTTTTTCATTGTTTGTCCCCATTGTAAGTTCCTGACATAATAAAACTCACGCCTCACATTAAAACAATAACAAACCAAAACAAAACCAGAGTGAATGCCTTTCTGGAACACTAAACACTAACCTTAGATCAGCCTGTGGGGAAATTTGCTTAGTACTGTTGAGAAAAGATGAGGAGATTGCGTGCACACCCCCACATTCCCTCAGGGTGACGTTCCCTTGAGCACACTGGCATAACTGGGGTCTACATTTGGTATTTGATGTGATATCTTGTGGGCTTTAAGATATCCATGATGATTTACAGTAAAATAGCGTGTGTATTTGTGTGTGTATGCCTGTGTGTGTTATTTGCTTTTCAGTCTTCTGATTTTCAGGTCTTGTACTTTCTCTTTATAATATTCTAATGGGTCAAAGAAGGATGACAGTTGTTAACAAGATTGACTTTCCAGTGATATTGTCTTTCCTTTAAGAAGATTGATGGGATAATTGTGTCTACCTTAGTGACAGTGGGGAAAAAGGATCACAAGACATAATACTTTAATGAGAAGGTGAATAT
This sequence comes from Balaenoptera physalus, assembly GCF_965194825.1. Classification (NCBI taxonomy): domain Eukaryota; kingdom Metazoa; phylum Chordata; class Mammalia; order Artiodactyla; family Balaenopteridae; genus Balaenoptera; species Balaenoptera physalus. The sequence continues at coordinate 10,754 of NW_028125776.1, forward strand.
AAGGATCACTATTTTATTTCACTGACCGCTGTCCTGAAGCCTCTTTTTTTCTCTTTCCACACATCTGATTATTGATTATTCTCTCGTTTTAGCAACGATGAATTAGATAGTTGGCAGTGTGTTGCTTTTATTTCTTTGCTGTGTGTGTGTGTGTGTGTATGTGTGTGTGTATGTGTGTGTATGTGTGTGTGGTGTATGTGTGTGTGTGTGTGTGTGTGTACCTGGTTATGTTTATGACTCTTCAGAGTCATAAAATATATTATTTTTTTATTGCTTCCTCCCCTGTAAAATTCCTTACTCTTTGGGCATTCCATATGTCTGACTAACCCACTTATTTCCAATAGTTTTCTCATACTTTAAAAATGTTTATTTTTCTTCGTATAAGCTAAGCTATTGAAGTATAGTCTTAAAGAACATTGGAGAAGGAAGTACAGTCCTCTTACAATGAGAAAGCATTGCTCTGTTGATTATAACGAACATTAGAAAACTCTGTTTTTTAACTACTGACTTGGGTCATAGTCAGTGATGGGGCCATCTCTACCCATTGGTTTCTTTCCGGAGTAGAAATTGTAGCTATAACTTATAGAAATAATCGATATGAATCATGTCCTGTAAAGCTTTTCTCACAGAGACTGTCTTTAGATAGAATGAGCTCTTTATTAGCCTCGAATAGCAAATATCTCTTAACAGTCCAACAGGGTTCCTGAATTGAGAAGAATTAATTTCAAAGTCCTATGTACGATTTTATTGCAAGCAGAAGAAAAAATAGCCCAAGAAACAGATCTTCAATATTCCCAGTACTATTTTTTGCAGGTTCTTTTTGCTAATTAAAAAAGTGTGGGCAAAAGGCTCTGCTTTGCTTTTTTTTCTCTTTAGAGCAACACGGGAGAGCCGAGTCTGCAAGACAGAGAAAGCTCCGTGTCTCACGGCTTAATCGCATTGATTTGGTAGGGCTCTCAGTGCGGTGGGCAGCCCATTTACATGTGCCTGATTTCTGTCGAGCGGCAGGCGGGGATTTGCCCCTGCGAAGACGAAACCCCCTTTCTGCAGCGGCTTCCCTTCCTCCCCTCCCTCCCCCCTCCTCCCATTAGGAGACCTCGCTGAAGACAAACAGATGCCTGCTGCCAAAACGCAGGACTTAACCTGACCCTCCACGGCTCACAAAGGAGGGCTTTCAGGTCCCCCGGGAAACAGCCCCTGCATTTTATCAGGCCGTGAAATTCGGAGTGAAAAGCCCTTGCCTCTGGCTGCCTAGCCATGCGGGGCAGTGGTGAGGGTGTCCGGGAGGGAGTGGGGGGGGGGAGGATGGACAAAATACCCCCGCACAAAGGCGGCCTGCCCCCCCTTCTTTGATTGCTAGGTGGTCTGTAAGACTCCTGAGGAGCCGTCCACCCGGCCCGAGAGCATTTTGTTGTCACTGGGTCACTCTCGGGGGGGCGGGGGAGGGCTGGAGAGGAAGACTGGAGTCTTCTCTGCACGGGAAGGCCCCTGGCTTCTCCTCATTAACAAACAGCAAGGGCCGCTTCGTGTCCAAAAAATAAAAGCTAGAAGAAGGAGAAACTCCTCACTTCGTGGGAAGGACTTACCTTATCGGACAAGCCTGGAGTCTCTCGAAGCGTTTAGCAGACTCTGTTTCCTGCAGGCGCTGGAATGCTCTTTGCAATGAAGTCTGTGTACGAGTCAGTCACATTTCCTACCTAAAGTTAATAATGGGGTACACGTTTCTAATGTTCTGTATCAACACGGAGAGACGTCGCGAGTGTGTTAAAGAAACAGGAGAAAAGCAGTCCTCAGAGTGTAAAAGTGCGTTCATTAGGTGCCATCAGGAATAGAGCAGAGTGGCTGGCCATCAGCCTTGTGGCTACACTACCATCAGTTAGCAGTGTCTTGGCTGATTGCACTTCTACTTTATTCTGCAGATTCCAGGTGTTTTAGGTCCCTCTCAGGAAATAGCAAGTGGACAACACACTGAATGAACTGGGCAGAAAATAATAGAACCTGTGGAAGAAATACCCTTTACTTTTCCTCTTGCGTGTCCTTGGCCAGTTATCCTGCCACATTTAGTGGTCCTCAGTTATATTGAGCTGCCAACTCAGATTTATGAGGTTTGTACACCTTATCTAAAATTTCCAAAATAATCTCATGTGTGGGTGAGACTATTTTTAAGCTCCCCTAAGCTGGAAGAAAGCCATCTTAATATACCAGCTATGTCATAAATACCACATGTGTCTGTTATAATATAGGAGTGTCCTAATATAGACTGTTTTCAAGTGCATGGACTCTTACTTAGGAATTTTACCATTTCATAAAGCAGCTCTCTCCATGCTGTATTTATTAGGTAATTGAAGAATTGGTTCTATAAACGGCACTGCATATTTGGAGAAACGGAAGCTAGATCATTTGTCTCTGATAAAGGGAACATAAATTTATTTAATAACAGAGTCATTTTCTTTCCTCTGTTCTACACTTTGACATCATGTCTGCTATGCTTTTGGAAACACATTCAGCAATTACTCTAAGGACTGCTAAGATCCCAGCTTCCATTTGCCCAACAGCTAAAGTTTACTCTGAGTAGCCTGTGTGTTATAAATCATGCATGTTTCCCATCTCACAACCCAGCAGAAACTATTGGGATGGATCTATATTGCTGAAATTTACAGCTTTATCTTCATGCTTCTGAAGGTCACATTTGACAAGAACATCCCACTTGCTTTTGCTACGCATTCTTCTCCTACTCATTATTCTTTTTACGGCCTAGACACCCCTTCATGCAGAGAGCTTTGTCCAGCTCTATGCTAGGGTTACGTTGTCCCCATCTGTGCTTCTCTCCATCCTTCTTCCATGGTATTGATCCCACGTGTTACACTGGCTTGATTAATTTTGCCCTCCATCACACTTAAGATTGAAGCAGGCAGACTGTCTGTCTTATGTGCCCACGAACTTCCCGTGTCTCTCAGGGTGTCGGACACACAGATGTGGCTCAACACATACTTATGCAGGGGTAGGGAGGTAACAAAGTGAAGGCAGAGTTTATAAATTAACATGGGTGACACAGTAGACAGTGGGAGAAGCCGTGGGTACACCCTTTGCATTTTTGATGGCGTAGGGGTTAAATCTGAATGCACATCTGTCGTCCTAGTTGCTTGTGTCAGCCAGTGTCAATGAAGAAAACAAACCACTCTAGGTGCATAAACTAGAAGGAATTTAATACAGGGAATTAAATGCTTCTAAAATGATTGGAAGTGTTGAAGGAACGGGCTCTGCACTAAACCTCCAGAGGTGACTCCAGAGCGATTCAGAGCCGACCCCCTTGCTTGTTCTGAGGTCTCTCTAGAACAATGACCTCAGAGCTGGGAATCTCCCCCAGGGAAGTCTCTTCAGACATCCAGGAAGCTGAGGAGTGAAGACAGAAGAGAACCTGCACGCATCCACAGTGGTTCTGAAAGAGTGAAGAGGGGACGAGCAAGAAAATACCTTCTGCTTCACTTTTGCCTTCAAAGGTTGCCCTGGAGCATTCATTACCATGGCCAAATTGCATTCCGAATCTTAGTGATACGGTCATCTGGGAAATGTAGTTTTTATTTGCTTTCCCACTAGAAGGAGTATGTATAGTGGATATTGAATGTGCACCCTTGTACTTTCTTTTAACACTCCCCAAGGTGGTTGCCACTAGCCACATATGGCTCTGCAAATTTAAATGAATTAAAATTAAGTGTTTACTTTTTCATTTACACTGGCCACATTTCAGGCCCTCAGTTGCCTCCTATGGCAGATGGCTCCCATATTGGACCATGCATACGTAGAGCATTCCCACTGGGTCTTATGTTGGGTAGCCCTGGTCAGGATGATGCAAATGCCTTCTCTTTCTGCCCTTTTTGGTCCAGCAGAGCCACTGATGAAGGAGCGGGTAAGGTGGTCGAGAGGGTCAGCATAGAGTTCATCAAGCAGGGTTGAATCAGCTGAGTTGGGACATGCGGAACAGCAAGAGGACACTTCCTTGATTGGGTCCTCCATTGTGTGTTTCAGGTCAAAAGAGGTACAAGGGGAAATTAGCAAAGAAACCCACATCTGTGTTGCCCACGGTGTAAAGAAGTCTATTCTAGACCTTGTGCAAAATCTGAATCATTAAACAAATCTTCATTCTGATCCAAACTTACTAAGTTTGCTCTTGCTGCTAGTTTTGATTGGGCTCACAGTAGGTTTAATTGCTATTTTATTATAATGGAATTCCACTGGACACAAGAACCTCAAGATCACTCTTCAAAGGGAGAACAAAATTAAATACCCAGGTGAGATTGTGCAAGTTCCAAGTTTGGTTTAAAGGGCAAACAGGGTCTATAGAAATAGGGTCTCCCACCCATAACTAACGTATATCCTCCTCCCCAGTGTTTTCAGCTTCTGGAAGGTTACGAATATTACGACTCACTTGTTAATTTTGAGCAGACCTACCGCATAAGGCCCACTTGAATGGGTTTGTTCAGGGATGCCCTAATGTGCTAGAGGCCCTTTACTGTCAACAAAGCCAGGCTGATCTGATCTGGCTCGGGAGACAGGAAACATGAAAGTCCTTACGAGCTGCAGCCCCCCCCACTCCCCGTCCTTTCAGGAGCACGCCATGCCTTCCTGGAGCTTGACGTGTCAGACAGCCGAGCCACACAGATACATATTAAGCTGTCAGTGTAACAAGCTGCTTCTGTCTGAAAAGGATTAGCGTTGACACTCCTGATGATTTGTCTAACTGTAAGGACTTGCGTCGTTCCTGGGTCCTTGCGGAGTAGCTGCTACAATCACTCACCTCTCAGACAAATGGATCCGACTTCTTGGAAATAATTAGCCACAGTGTACATCTGCCTAAGCCATTCTTATATACTGCTGATATAAATAATCTTATTAACCCAGAGCACGTATTATAAATAAGTTCAAAGGTACCTCCGTGAGGTTTAATATAGGGCCAAATTGAGAACTCAATTACTCCTGTGACGTAGGCAAGATATTATAAGGCCGGTAGCTCAGGGCAAAAGGACAGCAGGCCACCCAGCTTGGGGATACGATTGACACGGTTCTCTGACACCACCAATTACATGATTCCTTAGGAATTGTGTATTGTTAAGAAAATGTGTAGAAGAAAATATATACGGAGATAAGGATCAACGCTAGACTTGCCTAAGCTTTTCAATGTAGCATGAAGGCAGGGAAGTCCTAATCTCCATTCAGTGTGTGGCATGTCGGGAGCAGTTCCTTAACTCGGGCCTCAGTGCTGTCAGACGCATGCTGTGCAGATTACATTCTGGCTTTCACGAGGGAGCGGGGCCTGGCTGGTTAAACCCGCAGGACACTCTGACCAGGGATTCCTCTGGAGCTGTGCAGCATCTGATCGAATGAAAGCACAAGACAGTTCTTAATTCAGTCTCTAAAATCTGACTCATGGTGGAGACAGGCTTCCCAAGTTATTTTGATTACCTGGGGGTCAATATTGGAGAAGGATGAGTCGTTGATTTGATAGCCTGTGAAGGACACACAGGCCTGTGATCAAACTATAATAAAAAATGGTGTGTGTGTGCGCGTGTGTGCGTGCATGCATGCGTGAGAGAGAGAGAGAGGGAGATATCTGGCTTTGAAATGACATAGAGATAATATTCTCCAGCCATTGTTGATTTGCTGAGCGCCCTGATGAAATATACATTTTTAATTTTCCCAGAGGAAAGGCTGTCTTGTCGTGTACATCATTTGGTTGGGCTGTCTGCTTCTGCAGTCCATATCCCACTGAGGGCCCATTCTCAAGTGTCTTTAGGGAAATGTTCAAGTTAGGATGAGGAAATGGAACACACCCTTCTGTTACATCCCTGCCTTGGCCAAACACCAGGATCAGTTTTTCCTCATTGGACTTGTAATAGGGATGGGCTGATTCCGCTGATTTTAGAATTTAGGTATGAATTTAGGCAGCATGTGCAAGTACTACTGGAAGCTGATAATTATGCAGGACGTCTCATTGAATGGTTTGCAATGGCAAAATAAGTAGGTTATACTCATTTCCTACTTTCATTGTGAGAAACGTTTTGCTTTGATGTTGTAAGAATGGTTCCTTTAGTACAAAGGAGGGAGGGACATTTTCAGAGGCAAATTGGACCACAGGGCTGAGTGAACTCATTTCCTGTGTTTATAATCAGAAACCGAGACAAGGGGTCGAGATGATTGGGGTCGTCACACACCCCCACATGGAATTACCCTGAGACTCCAGGATGACGGGGCTGTTCCAGCCTCAGCACCATCAGGGTTCCTGAGGCTGTCCTTAAACCACCTGTTTACAGAACCTGTTAGATACAACTTTGCAGAGCCTAGACGGTTTTTGTTAACCATTCTGTGGGAAGACGTGCCCCTCGGTCACTATGAGGTTTCAGGTCTCAAGCCTTTGTCCCTAAGTCTCCATTTCTTCCCACAACTTGTTTATAACCGCTTTACTAATTTTAAAATCACCTTTTGCCCATAGGTCTATGTCCATAGTAGATTTCAGTGATGCCTGCTGAAGAAAATTTGTGATTTTGAGTAATTTTAAGATTACTTGATGTGTTCATTTTTTAAAATTTGAAGTATAGTTGATTTACAATGTTGTGTTAATTTCTGCTATACCGCAAAGTGACTCAGTTATACACATATATACATTCTGTTTTACATTCTTTTTTACATTCTTTTCCATTATGGTTTATCTCAGGATATTGAATCTAGTTCCCTGTGCTATACAGTAGGATTGTTGTTTTGATCTATTCGTTTTTAACTTCATTTAGAACACTTCAGAAAAGTTACAAGAATAGGACAGAGAGCTTCCACATATCTTTCATCTAGATCAGGGTACAGCAAACATTCTGACAAAGACAAGTAAATATTTTTGCCTTTCTTGGCCATACAAACTGTTTCAACTATTCAACTCGGCTATTGTAGCACAAAAGCAACCAGTGACAATACATAAATGAATGGGTGTGTCTGTGTTCCAGTAAATTTTATTTACAAAAACAGATAGATGGTGGGTCAGATTTGGTCCCTGGTTTCTAGTTTCTGACCCCAATCTAGATTTACCAGTTAAGTTTTATTTGCTTTATCACATTCTCTCTCTCTAGATAGACAGATATAGGTGTATGTGTGCACTTGTTACAATTGTTATTTTTTCCCAACCATTTAAAAGTAAGTTGCAGACATCATGACTCTTTACGCCTAAACGTTTCAGCATGCATCTCTTGCATAACTGCCGTGGAATAATCGAACTCAGAGAATTTCACGTTGATGTAATCTTAAGATCTCACATTTGGTCTGAATTTTAAATTTCACTAATTGTGTGAATAGCGTCCTGTCTGGCATTGTTTTCTCTGATTCAGGATCCGACCCATCAGCATGGCTTTGCATTTAATTGTCACATGTCTTTACTGTCCTTTCATCTGGAAGCAATCCTCAGCCCTTCTTTGCCTCTCATGATATTGGGTTTTGTTTTGAAACTAATAGTATGAAGTTTAATGTGGGTAAATTCAAAGTCCTGCAAATACTGACCACACAGATACAAAGATGAGAGACCAGTTCTTATAAAGGAATCGTCTCCTTGTGGCTTCTTCTTTGTCTTTGGATGTAGGGTCTTTTTTGGTAGGTTCCAGTGTTTTTGTTTGTTTGTTTTTGTTTTTGTTTTTCTGATTCTGGTGTTTTCCTAAGAAGGGGGGAGCTCACGTCCTTCTATGCCGTCGTCTTGCCAGCAAGTTCCCGATGTTGGTGTTTTTTAAGACTAGAGGCTTGTTGCTTTGTACAAGGCGCCTCATTCTGGATTTGTCTGATACTTCCTCATGGTTCAATTCAGGTTCTGCCCTTTGGGCAGGACACTGTCTCAGTGATGGTGATGCTTTGTTTTTACCAGTGCATCGCATCAGGGGCGCACCAGGTGGGTTTCCCCGTTCCTGGAGATGTATCCTTTATCACTTAGTTAAGGTATTATCTCCAGGTTTCTCCCCTGTAAAGTTGTCACTTTCTCTTCATTACTAATATTTTTTACCTTTATTTTTGAAAACTTTCTATTACAAAAATTTTTAATTGAACTATATTTGATGCACAATATCATATAAGTTACAGGTATGTATACAGGTATACATAGTATCTTTTTAATTTGAGAAGTAACCATGGGCTATTATCTGGAACTTCAGTACTCTGCCAAAATGCCATAGCAGATGATCAAGTGGAAAATCTGGATGCTAGGAAAGTCTGTTTGGTCTTTAATGAAACAGAATCCCCTGACGGATCTATTTCAAGAGGCTTCATGATAGGCATAACGGTATGAGAAGGAATGACAGTGACAGGACGGTTTTCTGATAATAACTACCTCGATTCGTTTCTTTTTTCCATTTTAATTGTTTTTTTTGTTTGTTTGTTTCTAAATACTTTCGCTGAAACTAAAAGAGCTCTTGATGTTAGAATTCCCTTTATTGTGAACAGTAGTTGTGATCAAATGAGGCCCAGATTTCTTGATAAGCATCGCGGCAGGAGAGTAACTATCCTTAGAGTGTTTCAGAGAAAGTTGTCTTGTGATGTGAGATGTCTGAGGTGTGACATCGCCGTGCTGGGCTGGCAATGCTGAAGCTCTCGGGTTTAGGTTCTGCTGATTGTTCAGCTGTACTTCCGTGGGCTGGCTGCCAAAAGGTTTCATTATTTTGGCAAGACGCGGTACACTTTTTGACACAACAGGATTGTAACAATTTCTATACCAGTTTAGAGCTGGAGAGAGTCCGTGAATACTTCTAAAGCCACTATGGCGCACATATTTCCGGAAATATACTGGGGAAAAAAACGCTTCCATCTAAAAAACAGATCTACAGTTTCCTAGAGAAACTTGCTGCCATTAATTCAGAAAACAGAAAAGGTCTTTGGAAACGTCTGTTGCTGGCATTATTATATGCTATGAGTATATACCTGTATGAAATGAAAAGTGGATTTTTTTTTTGTGGAACCCCAAATTTATTCTTTACATCCAGGCAACCATTCAGACAAAAATTAAATATAAATCACTATTTAACTTTTTTTTATTCAACAGAAAATTTTTTTGTGTGAGAGCATACCATATGTCCTATAAAACGTACAGTGCTCTAGTCTCAGATTTTTCCTTCTGATTCCACCTTCCAGCCACATACGCAAGAACATGCCACCTCACCCGTCCATAGCTGTTGGAATTTGGGCAAAAAATTGGCACTTTTAAAACAATTATTGGAACATGCTTGAGAGACTAGAATTGAAAGAAGGTTTATTTTCTTCTTTAATTAAAAGAAACAAAGGTAGATATGCGGGAAATATGAAAGAACTAAAATTAATTCTCCTTATTGGTCTTCTAGAAATGGAAGGGCATCTCATTCACTGAGTACCTACTACATAGGGGCATTTAAAAATGTGGTCATTAAAGTTTTTATTCTGAAAGAATCCTCTTGGGCAAATGTTACTCTTTCATGTGTCAGAAACCTCAGACCTGGCTGGAATCGTCAGTTTCTGTGTCCCTCACCTGTGTTGTCTATCAGCTCAGGACCTCGCAAGCTCAGTCACCAGAATTGCCCCTAGAAGGGCACACACATCTCATCATCAGCACTTTCTCACCACACTGGAGAACTATGGACAGAATGTGCTTCTCATGACCATTGTTGTGTGTCTCTGCCTCCAGATTCTTACATCCTCTAAGCTCAACAGTGAATTGATTGGTCTGTGTCCAATCACAAATGGAGCCCTGGACCTGAATCCTGCTACCCAGCCATTGTTCCTGTAAAGATGTTTTAGTTCCCAAATCTGGAAGATGTAGGGTTGGGTTAGATGCCATCAAAGATGCTTGCCTTTCTAAAATTCTGTGTTTCCATGTTGTAACCCCTGCAACATTCTCTGGAACCTGGATCTGTTGATTATTTCCCATTTCTCCTACATCTTCAGTCAGACCCCCTCCACCTGATCCTTTTTTTCTGCCTACCAATATGTTCCAGTCCCTTCTTTTTCAGTCTCCCCGGGCACAAATACAGAAGAGGGGGCAAGATAGATCACACAAAACCATTTTGCTGAACTGTGAGGTCGCCTCAGTGTTGCCATTCTAGCTGTCATATATCCCAGCTCCCCAAATTCTTGACATGCCAACTTCATATTTTCTCTACTTCCTTTTGACATGTATCTTGGACTTTTGCTTAAAAGTGAACATGCCTTGTTTACCTTTCTAGACTGTGAAGAACTTGAAGACAGGTGTGTGTGTGTGTGTGTGTGTGTGTAATTCATGAATTTAACAGATCCATCACTTAGCATGATGCCGTGGTGATGGAATTCAGCACATGTTTATGAAAGAAATGAATGCATGATGTAGAAAGAAAGAGAAAAGAAACCTGTAAATGCTCATCATTAGCTCTACCCTTTCTCCAGAACTGTGTATCCATAATTCCAGTAGCTTGGTGGACATCCTTCCCTGTATATCCACTTGACAGCTCAAACTCATCACGTTAAACGCTTAATTCCACCTCTCGCCCCATGTTTGTTTCGCCTGCACCCTCCGTCATATTGACACAGTCAGCTCCTCCGATTGAGGTTAGAAAGTTGGGTGCCTTTCCCGTTCTCACTTCTCCCACATTGCCTTTCATAGGTTGATTTTTTCTTTTCCTTTCACCCAATGTCCTCTTCCATCCAAATGGCGTATTGGCACTAGAAGTGCTGGAGAGAAGGTTTGGAAGAAATTGTAAAACCTTTTGCTCTGGTTTCATTTCCTGCATATTTTGCCTCCGTAATCCATCTCCTATTCTAACACTCAAGTCATTTTAAGCACAGATAGGGGCAAGCAACTCCTTTCTAAGACTGTCAGTGGCTCTCATTGAATTCCAAGGGCCATCTTCCTAGCCTTGTGTTTTATTGCATCTTCTTTTTTAGCTCTCACACTCCACATATTTACGACATTGTCCAGGCCCCAGATCTATTTACAATTGATCAGGTCCTCCTCATCCTTCTAAGCTAATTCATGAGCCCTCAGTTCTGTGAAATCCTCTCCAATTATCCCATATGGAACAACATACCACTTTGGTTTCTTATGGGACTTTACTCTTCTATCACTTATTGTATACTTTGTTGCTGTAGACTGATTTATTTGCATGCTTTTCTCCCATGGAGATGATAGACTACCTCAGGGTGGAACAAATTTCGACCAGATTTCCCCCACCTTGGTGAGTCGATGACCACTTAGCACATAGGAAATACGAATCCACATTCATTGATTTAGCAGAAGTTAATGTGAACAGGTTGAAAAGTATGGAATGCTGGCTGCTTTGTTTTAACGTGGGTTCTGTCTATTTAGCATAATGTAATTATGGGTTCTGTTTTCCTTGAGGATTGGGCATGTGTGAAAATTTGAATTTTATAGGAAACTTTTTTGCCTCAGAATTTTTTGTGATTGCCATTTAGGTAGTATAATTTCCTTTTCTGTACTTTTGCGTGAAAGTTTTGGGTTAAATGTAAGGTATGGAACTTTGTGCTAAACTGTCCAGATGGTAGTTCACCAAAGCAATATCAATAATTTTCCTCCTTGTCAGTACTTTGGCTCAGAAGAGTGGGATCTCTCTGTCTGTGGTATACATAAATCCCTTGGAATTTGTAGCACCTAGGGCATTCTGGAGCTGAATCCTCCTTGGGATCATAATAATTTAGTAATCTCATAGATTTGCAGACTGCTCTTCAGTTTCCAAATCCCTGTCACATATCTCATCTCTTTAAGCTCTTGCAGCATGTGGCGTAAATGGGGCAGTGCTTTATAATGGAAATAACATTCCTTGGAGTGTGCCAAAGCGTGGCTCAAAATTCCAGTTCCCATAGCCTCACCCACAGTCACTTGCTTTGTTTCCTCAACCTCTCTAAACTGCAGTTTCCTCTCTCTAAAATGTGAGAATAATAATACCTAATTTTACACACTTCCGTAGTTTTGTTGTTAAGAGGCTCCACTGAACAAATCATTTTAAACGTGCTCCATAAATCTGTAAAGATTCTCTCACATTCGGTGATAGTTTAACAAGTGAACATGGATGGTGGTGTTCTCATATTTGAATTATCAAGCTGAGGCTAAATAGTTCATGTGATTTTCTCAGTTGTAGATGAGACACATGGCCAAGTTAGGGCTCAAACCACGGCTTTCCATTCCATGGTGCACATGGCTTGTTTTTTATAATCTGTTCTCTTGTTTGCATGTTCAGTCCCATATGCCTTGTGAGGGATTATAAAAGGGTTTGCAGACGTATTCCCTCCTCAGGAGGATCTGGAGGTAGTGTAACTTTAATACAAGTCATAGGCTCCACAAATCAGTCAAAAATGTGAGAATTCTTGGGGGGAACTCTAAATGCTACATGGTTGCAGAGAGGGCAAATCAGTGTGTGCTGTGTGGATAGCAATGGCCAAAAATAGATGGTTTGAAGCAGCTACTGATCTGAGTGGAGAAGGACAGAATAGCTTGTCTGTAAGGAAGACATATCACAACAGAGTGGAATTAGAAAGGATCTTGTTTGGGGGGAACAGAAAAGCAACCAGCTTCACTGGAAGCAATTCATAGGAGGTTGAAGGAGTTGGTTGGACAGGATTTGCTGGTTGACCAGATGTTTTGAATGTAAAACCATGTACTTTAGGTTAAATTCGATAATGATTGACTAATTGTATCAGTGACCTCACATCTTCAAAACCGTGTTTTAGAAGGATGAATGTGGCCAAAATGTACAGAATTGTTCCATGATTGTAGGTCATGGTCCTGAGTAGCATTTACTCCTCCATCCTGGGGAAGTTGTTTCTCAGGACCAGCTCTGTTACTCCGGTTCCTTTGCATGTTGTTCAAAAATTCTCAACCTTGGCACGGTTAACATCTGGAGTCAGGTAATTTTTTATCATGTGAGTGCTATCTGGGCCCTGGTGGATGTTTAAGCAGCATCCCTAGCGTCACCCCCAAGAAGCCAGTACCTCTCCCCTTAATCATAACAAAATGATTCCAGACATTGCCAAATGTCCCCTGGGAATACAAAATCACTCCCATTTCAGAACCACTTACTTAGAGCAATTTAAAAAATTTACCTACTATCTTTTTTTTTTTTAGCCACGCCACGTGGCTTACAGGATCAAGCCTGGGCTCCCTGCAGTGGAGGCGTGGAGTCCTAACCACTGGACCACCAGGGGATTCCCTCTAGTATATTATGATATAAGTTAATTACAATAAAAAAGACCTGTACAGTGTTGTACAATATATTTAAAAGTTGGAAGGATTTAGATAAATTCTGCATCATTGGCTTCTCTGTAAAGTTTGAGTGTCAGGCAATTCTGGAAAACAACCAGAAGGCAGCAAAGAGCAGTTGTTTCCTGGATACTGGCTGACCTCTCCAGTTTACCATTCTTTCTGTCACCCCAGTTATCCAAAATTTACCCCCTTCACTCTTCCTCATTATTTGCTTGGTCTCTGGAAGTACTTGGGTATCCCAGTCCTAAGTACTGGTTATAAAAACATTTCAATTTATCAATAAATTTATTCAGCAGGTGTTTATTGAGCTGCAGCTAAATGATAAAGAGTATTGTAGTAAATGTAGTAAATGTCACAAAGTCTCATTGCTCACTATTCCATGAGTGGAATATTGTATGAACATGTTTTATATTACGGTACATTTTATTTTTTATTTATTTATTTTAAACACAACATATCTCTCACTTTATTTATTTCTTTTTTAAGTTCACTTAGAAGTAGTCTGGGTTTTCGGCATATAGGTCTTGACATTTTAAAATCAGATTTATCCCTAATTATTTTTTTTGAATTTATTTTATTTATTTTTTGTATACAGCAGGTTCTTATTAGTTATCTATTTTATATGTATTAGTGTATACATGTCAATCCCAATCTCCCAATTCATCCCACCACCACCACCCACACCCCCTGCCGCTTTTCCCCCTTGGGGTCCATACGTTTGTTCTCTACATCTGTGTCTCTATTTCTGCCTTGCAAACCGGTTCATCTGTACCATTTTTCTAGATTCCACATATATACATTAATATATGATATTTGTTTTTCTCTTTCTGACTTACTTCACTCTGTATGACAGTCTCTAGGTCCATGCATGTCTCTACAAATGACCCAATTTCGTTTCTTTTTATGGCTGAGTAATATTCCATTGTATATATGTGCCACATCTTCTTTATCCATTCATCTGTCGATGGGCATTTAGGTTGCTTCCATGACCTGGCTATTGTAAATAGTGCTGCAATGAACATTGGGGCGCATGTGTCTTTTTGAATTATGGTTTTCTCTGGGTATATGCCCAGTAGTGGGATTGCTGGATCATATGGTAATTCTATTTTTAGTTTTTTAAGGAACCTCCATACTGTTCTCCATAGTGGCTGTATCAATTTACATTCCCACCAACAGTGCAAGAGGGTTCCCTTTTCTCCACACCCCCTCCAGCATTTGTTGTTTGTAGATTTTCTGATGATGCCCATTCTAACCGGTGTGAGGTGATACCTCATTGTAGTTTTTATTTGCATTTCTCTAATAATTAGTGATGTTGAGCAGCTTTTCATGTGCCTCTTGGCCATCTGTATGTCTTCTTTGAAGAAATGTCTATTTAGGTCTTCTTCCCATTTTTGGATTGGGGTGTTTGTTTTTTTAATATTGAGCTGCATGAGCTGTTTATGTATATTTTGGAGATTAATCCTTTTTCCATTGATTTGTTTGCAAATATTTTCTCCCATCCTGAGGGTTGTCTTTTCGTCTTGTTTATAGTTTCCTTTGCTGTGCAAAAGCTTTGAAGTTTCATTAGGTCCCACTGCTTATTTTGTTTTTATTTCCATTACTTTAGGGGGTGGGTCAAAAAAGATCTTGCTGTGATTTATGTCAAAGAGTGTTCTTTCTATGTTTTCCTCTAAGAGTTTTATAGTGTCCGGTCTTACATTTAGGTCTTTAATCCATTGTGAGTTTATTTTTGTGTATGGTGTTAGGAAGTGTTCTAATTTCATTCTTTTACATGTAGCTGTCCAGTTTTCCCAGCACTTCTTATTGAAGAGGCTGTCTTTTCTCCATTGCATATCCTTGCCTCCTTTATCATAGATTAGTTGACCATAGGTGCATGGGTTTATCTCTGGGCTTTCTATCTTGTTCCATTGATCTATATTTCTGTTTTTGTGCCAGTACCATACTGTCTTGATTACTGTAGCTTTGTAGTATATTCTGAAGTCAGGGAGTCTGATTCCTCCAGCTCCATTATTTTCCCTCAAGATTGTTTTGGCTATTCAGGGTCTTTTAGGTCTCCATACAAATTTTAAGATTTTTTGTTCTAGTTCTGTAAAAAATGCCATTGGTAATTTTATAGGGATTGACCTGAATCTCTAGATTGCTTTGGGTAGTATAGTCATTTTCACAGTATTGATTCTTCCAATCCAAAAACATGGTATATCTCCCCATCTGTTTGTGTCATCTTTGATTTCTTTCATCAGTGTCTTAAAGTTTTCTGAGTACAGGTCTTTTACCTCCTTAGGTAGGTTTATTCCTAGGTATTTTATTCTTTTTGTTGCAATGGTGAATGGGATTGTTTCCTTAATTTCTCTTTCTGATCTTCTGTTGTTAGTGTACAGGAATGCAAGAGATTACTGTGCATTAATTTTCTATCCTGCAACTTTACCAAATTCATTGATTAGCTCTAGTAGTTTTCTGGTGACATTTTTAGGATTCTCTATGTATAGTATCATGTCATCTGCAAACAGTGGCAGTTTTACTTCTTATTTTCTAATTTGTATTCCTTTTATTTCTTTTTCTTCTCTGATTGCCGTGACTAAGCCTTCCAAAACTATGTTGAATAAGAGTGGTGAGAGTGGACATCCTTGTCTTGTTCTTGATCTTAGAGGAAATGCTTTCAGTTTTTCACCATTGAGAATGATGTTTGCTGTGGGTTTGTCATATATGGCCTTTATTATGTTGAGGTAGGTTCCCTCTATGCCCACTTTTTGGAGAGGTTTTATCATAAATGGGTGTTGAATTTTGTCAAAAGCTTTTTCTTCATCTATTGAGAGGATCATATGGTTTTTATTCTTCAATTTGTTAATATGCTGTATCACATTGGTTGATTTGCATATATTGAAGAATCCTTGCATCCCTGGGATAAATCCCACTTGATCATGGTGTATGATCCTTTTAATGTGTTGTTGGATTCTGTTTGCTAGTATTTTGTTGAGGATTTTTGCATCTATATTCATCAGTGATATTGGTCTGTAATTTTCTTTTTTTGTAGTTTCTTTATCTGGTTTTGGTATCAGGGTGATGGTGGCCTCATAGAATGAGTTTGGGAGTGTTCCTTCCTCTGCAAATTTTTGGAAGAGTTTGAGAAGGATGGGTGTTAGCTCTTCTCTAACTGTTTGATAGAATTCACCTGTGAAACCATCTGGTCCTGGACTTTTGTTTGTTGGAAGATTTTTAAGCACAGTTTCAATTTCATTACTTGTGATTTGTCTGTTCATGTTTTCTATTTCTTCCTGGTACAGTCTTGGAAGTTTATACCTTTCTAAGAATTTGTCCATTTCTTCCAGGTTGTCCATTTTATTGGCAGAGTTGCTTTTGTTAGTCTCTTGTGATGCTTTGTATTTCTGCAGTGTCCATTGTAACTTCTCCTTTTTCATTTCTAATTTTATTTGAGTCCTCTCCCTCTTTTTTTGATGAGTCTGGCTAAAGGTTTATCAATTTTGTTTATCTTCTCAAGGAACCAGCTTTTAGTTTTATTGATCTTTGCTGTTGTTTTCTTCGTTTCTATTTCATTTACTTCTGCTCTGATCTTTATGATTCCTTTCCTTTTATTAACTCTGGGTTTTGTTTGTTCTTCTTCCTCTAGCTCCCTTAGGGGTAAAGTTAGGTTGTTTATTTGAGATGTTTGTTGTTTCTTGAGGTAGGATTGTATTGCTATAAACTTCCCTTTTAGAATTGCTTTTGCTGCATCCCATAGGTTTTGGATCATTGTGTTTTCATTGTCATTTGTATCTAGGTATTTTTTGATTTCCTCTTTGATTTCTGCATTGATCTCTTGGTTATTTAGTAATATATTGTTTAGCCTCCATGTGTTTGTGTTTTTTACATTTTTTCCCATGTAATTTATTTCTAATCTCACAGCATTGTGGTCAGAAAAGATGCTTGATACAATTTCAGTTTTCTTAAATTTACCAAGGCTTGATTCATGACTCAAGATGTGATCTATCCTGGAGAGTGTTCCGTGTTCACTTGACAAGAAAGTGTAATCTGCTGTTTTTGGATGGAATGTCCTATAAATATCAATTAAATCTGTCTTGTCTATTGTGTCATTTAGAGCTTGTGTTTCCTTATTAGTTTTCTGTCTGGATGATCTGTCCATTTAACAAGTGAGGTGTTAAAGTACCCCACTATTATTGTGTTACTGTCAGTTTCCTCTTTTATAGCTGTTAGCATTTGCCTTATGTATTGAGGTGCTGCTATGTTGGGTGCATATATATTTATAATTGTTATATCTTCTTCTTCGATTGATCCCTTGATCATTATGTAGTGTCCTTCCTTGTCTCTTGTAACATTCTTTATTTTAAAGTCTATTTTTTCTGGTATGAGTATTGCTACTCCAGCTTTCTTTTGATTTCCATTTGCATGGAATAGCTTTTTCCATCCCCTCACTTTCAGTCTGTATGTGTCCCTATGTCTGAAGTGGGTCTCTTGTAGACAGCATATATATAGGTCTTGTTTTTGTATCCATTCAGTGAGCCTGTGTCTTTTGGTTGGAGCATTTAAACCATTCACATTTAAGGGAATTATCAGTGTGTATCTTCCTATTACCATTTTGTTAATTGTTTTGGGTTTGTTTTTGTAGGTCCCTTTCTTCTGTTGTTTTTCCTACTTAGAGGAGTTTCTTTAGCATTTGTTGTAGAGCTTGTTTGGTGGTGCTGAATTCTCTTAGCTTTTGCTTTTCTGTAGAGTTCTTGATGTCTCCATGGAACCTGAATGAGATCCTTGCCAGGTAGAGTAATCTTGGTTGTAGGTTCTTCCCTTTCATCACTTTAAATATATCGTGTCACTCTCTTCTGGCTTGTAGAGTTTCTGCTGAGAAATCAGCTGTTAACCTTATGGGAGTTCCCTTGTATGTTATTTGTTGTTTTTCCCTTGTTGCTTTTAATCATATTTCTTTGTCTTTAATTTTTGCCAATTTGATTACTGTGTGTCTCGGCGTGTTTCTCCTTGGGTTTATCCTGCCTGGGACTCTCTGCACTTCCTGGACTTGGGTGGCTATTTCATTTCCCATGTTAGGGAAGTTTTTGACTATAATCTCTTCACATATTTTCTCGGGTCCTTTCTCTCTCTCTTCTCCTTCTGGGACCTCTACAATGTTAATGTAGTCCCAAAGGTCTCTTAGGCTCTCTTCATTTCCTTCCATTCTTTTTTCTTTATTCTGTTCTGTGGCAGTGAATTCCACCATTCTGTCTTCCAGGTCACTTATCCGTTCTTCTGCCTCAGTTATTCTGCTATTCTTTCCTTCTAGTGTGTTTTTCATTTCAGTTATTGTATTGTTCATCTCTGTTTGTTTGTTCTTTAATTCTTCTAGGTGTTTGTTCTTTAATTCTTCTAAGTCTTTGTTAAACATTTCTTGCATCTTCTTGATTTTTGCCTCCATTCTTATTCCGAGGTCCTGGATCATCTTCACGATCATTATTCTGAATTCTTTTTCTGGAAGGTTGCCTATCTCCACTTCATTAAGTTGTTTTTCTGGGGTTTTATCTTGTTCCTTCATCTGGTACATAGCCCTCTGCCTTTTCATCTTGTCTATCTTTCTGTGAACGTAGTTTTTGTTCCACAGCCTGCAGGATTGTAGTTCTTCTTGCTTCTGCTGTCTGCTCTCTGGTGGATGAGGCTATCTAAGAGGCTTGTGCAAGTTTCCTGATGGGAGGGACTGGTGGTGGGTAGAGCTGGCTGTTGCTCTGGTGGGCAGAGCTCAGTAAAACTTTAATCCGCTTGTCTGCTGATGGGGGGGGCTGGGTTCCCTCCCTGTTGGTTATTTGGCCTGAGGCAACCCAACACTGGAGCCTACCTGGGCTCTTTGGTGGGGCTAATGGCGGACTCTGGGAGGGCTCATGCCAAGGAGTACTTCCCAGAACTTCTGCTGCCAGTGTCCTTGTCCTCACGGTGAGACACAGCCGCCCCCTGCCTCTGCAGCAGACCCTCCAACACTAGCAGGTAGGTCTGGTTCAGTCTCCTATGGGGTCACTGCTCTTTCCCCTGGGTCCCGATGTGCACACTACTTTGTGTGTGCCCTCCAAGAGTGTCTTTGTTTCCCCCAGACCTTTCGAAGTCCTGCAATCAAATCCCAGTAGCCTTCAAAGTCTGATTCTCTGGGAATTCCTCCTCCCATTTCCTGACCCCCAGGTTGGGAAGCCTGACATGTAGCTTAGAACTTCACTCCAGTGGTGGACTTCTGTGGTATAATTATTCTCCATTTTGGGGGTCACCCACCCAGCGGTTACGGGATTGGATTTTATTGTGATTGCGCCCCTCCTCCTGTTTCACTGTGGCTTCTCCTTTGTCTTTGGATGTGGGGTATCTTTTTTGGTGAGTTCCAGTGTCTTCCTGTCGATGATTATTCAGCAGTTAGTTGTGATTCTGTTGCTCTCACAAGAGGGAGGGAGCACTCGTCCTTTTACTCCACCATCTTGAACCAATCTCTATTACTGTACATTTAAAAAATATAAATTTAATATACAATTATCATCTGAGCAAGTGATATTGTGAATGTATCTTTCTAGATTAAGTAAAAAAAAAATTGATAGCTACATTCCAAATGATGATCAATGTGATTAGCTTGCTCAACCTTTTTTTTTTTTTTTAAGTTTCTCTGAAATGTAAAGTTTCTCTTCATTGGGCTTGAAGCAGTAGCCTAGGAGGAAATGATTTCAAACAGTTGATCAGCCTAAAACTTGAAAGCCTAAACCACTTGCTAAAATACTAACTTTGATTACTGTTTTTGTTTGTTTGTTTTTGTAGTTTGACACAGTATGTGATCATGGCCCTTAGAGTTGCAGTTGTTTGCTTGTAGTATTATTTCTCTTCTACTCCCTTCACACATGGAAGAGAGTTTTGCGACTACCTTTCTTTGGCAGTACTTTTTTATTATTATTACTTGGAGAAATAGAAAGTGTTTCCTTCTTGTTCAAAGTGTGAGAGAAAAGGCTGTCATTTTTTTCCTCTTCAGCTTTTGTTGAAATCATTTTACCTGGCCAGTAGCACCATAAAGAAACAGACCTTTGGAAAATTTATCCTGCAAAGATTTACTCAAATGTTTACATCTAGGCTGTTCTTGTCAGGTAGTTTTCACAGAGGATTACTAAAAGAAAATGTTGGCTGTCATTAGTAGCATTTTGAGATGTATCTTTAGGTGCTACTGATTAGTGGTGACTGGAAATGAGGCAAGCATGCAATTAAAATAGAACTTTAAATGAATTGCATATACCAATGCTAGACTTGACAGATGGAGATTCTGGGTTAACAAGAAGACAAGTGCATTACGTATTGCTGTTGTTAGCATTTCAGAAATATGCCCACTTTTGTAAATGATATCTAGTTTTTATAAGGCATTTATTCCACAAGTTGTCAGGAATATGGTTATTTGGAATCATGGACATCACAAAGGACTGACTTTTTTAATGCACTCATGCATGTCCCTAGTTGTGAAAATGCAACTGTACACATGTAATATCTTGTTTTCATAATTCACATTTTCAGCAATGACAGAAAGCAAGAATTACATAATTATTCTGAGACATTTTTAGCCACATTGCACTGAACACTTTTTATATGGAATAAATGCTTGTTGGATGTTTCCCGAGTGAAATGACAGAGACTTAACTTGTCAGTAGCTGAGCCTCTGTCCGTGAAAAATCCCCAGGTCTTGTGGTGCGGTCCTGCTCCGTTGTAGGCCACTTCTTCAAATGAAAAAAATTGCAAGGTATTTGAAAGAATGTCAGTTATTCATTTCAAGTAGTCTTGAGAAGGAGTTAAGTCTAAGCATATTTATTAAATGACCAGTAAAGTTTTTTGACTAGGAGCCAATGTCTTGCAACAAATTAGGATAGCTCTGTGGGTAAGGCATTGGATGTACCTTTAGGAAACAAAACTCACTCTTTAGGGAGCTCATGAAATATGTAAGGTAGACAAGTTTTAAACTATTTCATTGCTATTAGAAAAATGGTATTCTTTTAGAATTGTTATATTGGTGAAAAATTGTACATCTGTTTTAGAACATGCTTGGAAGAGGTGAACACTAATAGACTTGGGACACGCTTATATAGGTCTTGGAAAAGCATCATTGACGAGCTCAAGTTTTTTAATTTAAAATAACTAAAAATGAATTGTTCATATGCAACATTTAAAGGATATCAAATCTAGAATATTCTCACAAGAAGTAGACTGATTCTTAAATGATACTTACATGAACCAAGAAAGAGCCATTACAGACTCTGTTTTCATCAAATTCTACAGCAGTTCTTTTTTTCCCCCAGCTTTATTGAGATATAAGTGACATATATAACATTGTGTAAGTTTAAAGTGTACAGTGTGATGATTTGATACACATATATATTGGGAAATGTTTACCACAATAAGGCAGTTCTTTTTAAAGTTTAGTGTAAGCACCAAGATTTTCAGGGGAACTTGCTAAAAGAGATTCTTGGCTCCCAATCCCAGAGATCTGACTCTGTACATCTAGTGCATTTCCCATGAACTCCAAGGTGATGCTCATATTATTGGTCCTTTATCACACTTTGAGAGCAGTGCTGTGACAGACTGACAGTTGATACAGTCAGTAGTTTGTTTTCATATATGCATTTTTGATTGAAAAATAAAGCAATGGATTTTTGCAAAGTAAATTTCACATAGAGTCTTCCAGTTCATCTTTAAACTGTATTTTAAAACAGGGAGGGTACTAGAGAGTAAAGTGAAAATATAGTACGGGTGTATGTTCTGAATTCTACATTATATATGTCTGAAATTTAACTGAGAATTTTGATATCAACTGGAAAATTTATCAATAATGAAAGATAGATAGAATAATCATGAGCTTATGGGAGCCAGGGTATGCCAATATTTAGAAAACTGTCATTTAACTATATGAGATGATTAATTTGTACTAATTAAAATTTGCATTAAAATATAATTTTGAGAATCAAATATCCATTCATATGAATGTAAGATTTTAATTTCAATCACGAGGCTTGGCTGTTATCTCTTATTACAATATATTATATAGATAGTATATATAGTACTATATTTTAAGTGTTATAATTATATATTATATATAGTAGTATGTATATAAAACCTACATTTACATGTATATATACTTTGTTCATTCAATAATATATTTATTATTACAATTGTTACTGAACAGTGGATCCTGGCTCTTATCTTTGATTTATTAAATCATATGTGTAAATTATATATATGTATTCAAACTTTATTCTGAAGCTCTTATGGCAGAGTCTCATATTCAGGTTTATTCAATCCATTTTAATAGAGTAATTAAACTGGACAAATGTGAATGCTGCTGGATTCACTGAGATAAACACATAAGTTAACAGTAATGGGTGTGATATATATAAACATATATATATATACACACATATACATATATTTAATGCAATACTTCAGTCCCTTACAGAAGAATATTCAAAAAATAGCCCTATGTTGTCCATTTAAAAGCAAGTTATTGTTAAAGCAGATGAGAAAAGAATCCATCTGTAACCACAACCTTTAGAAAATATTTTTTACTGAATAAAAGTAAATATCCACACTGCTGTGCCTGACAGGGGATATAACTGCTTCTCCTCCGTGTCGCCTCCAGACCGTGCGGCTCTCTTTTCTCGATTGTGTGGAAACATATGTCTTTCTGTCCCTGCTCGGTCGTGACGCTCTTCCTCATATTCCTGTGATACACAGAGTTCAGATGAGCTGCTGATTCATTGTGTTTCCCGAAGTCACTAGGGAAAGTAGGCCCTGAAAAGCCAGGGGTGCACACAGGTGGGCTCTTTCCTTTTGGGCTTTGTTTCTTTCCCGTGTTCACTGATTGGTTTTCCCTGTTCATCTCTCCCAGTGCCTGGAGCCCTGCAAGGTGTCCTGGGACCTGCGGAAGCAGCAGTGCCAGAGCTTCTGTGAGGTAAGAGGCCCCGTACACAGCCACGGACACTCGGGACACAGTTGCAGGCTGACCACGTGCCAGTGGGTCCTTGGAATGGGAGGGCATCATGTTCTTCTGTGGCTGGGGAAGTTCACTCTCCTTCAGGTGTGTGTGTGTGTGTGTGTGTGTGTGTGTGCATGTGTGTGTAAATTCACATTAAAAACATTCTCGAGACTTCTTAAAACCTAGCCACCCACTGCTTCCGTTATTCATCAGACAGTAAAAGTTTTTTTTATCATATTGAAGAAAGGTACAAGCTGTTGCCATCCTCCCACCTCACATTATGGCTCTCCTGTGGGTGATTCTCGGCATGCTGATTCTCATGCCTTTTGGAGGAAGCCACGATTTTATTAGTGGTGGGGTTTCTCCGAGATTTTCACCTGACTCTTCACCCCCTGGGCTGCCCATACTCTGGGCTGAGGCTTGCCCACGTTTTCCCGTATGGAGGGCGCCTTACTTTCCCCGCGCTCTCAGGTAGAAGAGAGGGCGTTGCTGTCCCAGACAACCACGGTCTAGAGTCATCAGCTGGGCTGAAGCGGGGGAGGGCTGCTTTGCTGCCCGGTCTCTTCCAGGGCAAACCAGGGACCCAGGGACCTGCTGTGAAGGTTGACGGCTGATGGCACAGGGGCCGCTCAGAGGAAGAGCAGGCGGAAAGCCCACAGGGGCCGTGAGCACAAGAGTTGGAAAAGTCCACTGTGGGAACCAAAGAAACACCGTGCAGGGTGGTGGCAAGGGGACGCCGGAAGACATGCCCGTGCGGCATCAGAGGGAAACGGCGCCGCAGGGCTTCTTTGAGTGGAACTGGGGGCCGATAGGGCACTTCCGAGCTTCTCCAAACAGACACGGTGGTCTGGCCCTGCCCCCGTGCGGGAGCTGCCAAGGTGGTCCTGTTGCCTGCGTTTCACCTTGGAGGGCACACAGATTCCGTTCTGCAAACATGCCTGTGGACCTGGGGTCATAACAGCTCCATCCGTTTTTTGTTTGTTTGTTTGTTTTTAATTAATTAATTTATTTTTGGCCGCGCTGGGTCTTCACTGCTGTGCGAGGGCTTTCTCTAGTTGCAACGAGTGGGGGCTACTCTTCGTTGTGGTGCGCGGGCTTCTCACTACGGTGGCTTCTCTTGTTGCAGAGTACGAGCTCTAGGCGCGTGGGCTTCAGTAGTTGTGGCTCGTGGGCTCAGTAGTTGTGGCACACGGGCTTAGTTGCTCTGCAGCATGTGGGATCCTCCCGGACCAGGGCTCGAACCTGTGTCCCCTGCATTGGCAGGCGGATTCTTAACCACTGAGCCACCAAGGAAGCCCCAGCTCCATCAGTCTTAAGGTGCGTGAAATACATCCTCAGTCCTGATACCGTCTGACCTTCCCGATAAGCATGGAGATAAGCAGGGCACACTGTAAGTCCACAGAGCTGTGTGTGGAAGCGTGGAGGCCTGGGAAGCTGGAAATTATCAAGTCATAGGGCTCACCCACTGCAGGTGGCAAGACTGGCTCCCAACTCCATCTCTGACCCCTCTCCCCATGTCCATGTGCTGCTGTGGCTGGATTCCCCTTGGACAGTTACAGGGGCTCACTGTGTTATAGGGTTATTTTAGAAAAGTGTTTACTGTTGTTTTGGAAAACTAGAATGGAAGTGTTTCTCAACTGTTAATGTAATCAATACGTGATCTTCCTAATCTCAGTTTTATTTTGCTCCAGAAGTTTCTACTCAGCATTTTGTGACTGGCTGGAATATGGGTGATTTGCAAACTCTTACATAATGACATCTGTTGCCAGAAGTACCTGGGGGCTGAGGGTTTTACCATCAGTGAAGTCTTTGGAAGCATTCTGTAGTAGTGAACTTTAAAATGCTTCAAATAATACATAGGACTGGCAGATATTTGAAGTTACATAGCCAATTGCTCTGCTATGGACACACACAGCTAAGCGAATGATTTAGTGTCAAATCAAGTAGAAGAACTCTCGTATGTCTTTTTGTATCTTTTTCTGGATGTTGGAGATGATGCAGAGGAGTATAAATCATGGCTTCTGCCCTCCCTCAAGGGCGCTGACATATTATACTTCAGGTTTTCCAGAATATCTTCAGGCTTCTTTAGGGATCCAATCCAACCTTTTCCAGGAAACATGTTTACCTGGCATTCACATTAATGTTTCTTTATATTCCTTACCTCTTCCTGCATAAAAAATTACCCCCAAACTTAGTGGCTGAACACAACACACAGTTTCTTTGGGTCAGGAGTTTGGGCACAGCTTTAACTGCATTCTCTGCCCAGGGTCTGTCAAGTCTGTAATCAAGGTGTTGGCTGGGCTGCATTCTCATCTGGGGGCTCGACTGTAGGAGAATCTGCTTCTAAGCTCATTGCAGTTGTCGGCAGAATTCATTTCCTTGCAGTTGTAGGACTGCGGTCCTGTTTCCTTGATGACTCTTGGCTGGAGTGCACTCTTAGCTCCTAGAAGTTGCCTGTGGTCCCGCCCCATGTGGCCCCCTTCATTGGCAGGTCACAAAACAGCTATGTACTTCTTTAAGGCCAGAATCCTGATTTCCAGTCTGCTGAGACGGAATTTTATATAACACAACATAATCTCAGGCGTGACAGTGCTTCACCTTGGCCATATTCTATTGGTTAGAAGCACACACACACACACACACACACACACACACACACACACACACACACACACATGTGATTACACCAGCACAGGTCATGACTCGGTTGGGCTCATTCTAGGCTGTGGAGGGATTCAGGTCCCTTGAGACATAGAGAAGATTGATCAGAAATGGAAACAAACAAGCAATAAACAAAACTGATGAATCTATGCAAAGACAAAGGGAGTAAGGCCATCCCTGTGTCTCCTACATTCTATAAAGTGCACTCCTACTTTATTTTGTATTCTATTCTGTACACAAACTGTACATATATAGGAACAAAAATATGCTGCTGTAGAATCTAGAGGAACAAGATGTGCCCTGCTGCTCGCTTGGTAAACACATTATCCGTTAATATCACTGACTCTGTATTGATAGTTTTACATCTGATTCCTGAGAAGGGAGATATAATTGAAACCTTTCTCCCTGAAATTCCGGATGTGATAGTGGGCTTCTGTAATTGCCGTTCTCTCTGAAATAACTGTGAGGATTTCTGAACCACATCGGTTTATTAAAATGGGACTCGTGTGTACAAATTGTGATCTGCTGTGGCAGAAAGGTTAATTGAAACTTGAAAGGTGGGGAAAACAGAGGCCAGTTAATGTGAGGAACTTTGTGGAGAGACCTCAGCCCACTGGTCCAATAACTCAAAGCCTTACTGTTCAATTTTAGTTGCTTTGATTGTTCTTATCTCTCTCTCTCTGCGTTTTTTTGCTTCTGTTTCATTTTGCAGTAAATGTCTGACTATTATGCTTAAACAGACTGAATCCTGAAAGGACTCGTCCCTGTTTCAGTATTTTTAAGGCTAGTCATTCATTGAGACAGACCCGTCCATCCCCCTGGTTATCACATTATGTATTAAGAATGCATACAAGTTCCATATTGTTAGGAACCTAAGCTTTCCCTTTGTAAGAGTTCGGACCCACAAGGACTCCATGTTTTATTCTTCTCCAACAGAAACAACTAGACTATTAGATATATTTGGCCCAGTGTGTATATTTGCAAGATGGTCTGAGCTTTATCTTCTAAGGCATGAGCTTGCAAACCACACCCCACAGAGCAAAACTGGTCTGCCTCTTGTTTTTGTAAGTAAAGTTTTATTGGAAATTGGCCAAACCAGTTTTTTTTTTAATGTATATCATGTATGGCTGCTTTTGTGTTACAACAGCAGAGTTGGGTAGTTGTGATATATCATATGGTCCACAAAGTGGAAACTTCACGGCAAGTCTGGCCCTTTACAGAAAGCGTGTTCCAACTCCTGCTCTAAGAAGGAGAACCACAGTCATAATGATATCACACAACCTACCTAACCATTCAGACTGTCATGATTTCTTAGTCTGTATTACCAGCACCAATTTCTAAACATAAAGTGTTTTCTTGGTAATTTTAGTCATAAAGTTGTGCTATGTGGAAAAGATTTTCGGGGGCATGTTAATAATAACATACCTAGAATTCATTCATGGCCTCCTCATGTATTGATCTCTTTAACTTCTCATATGATTATCTATACAGTTCTACTTTTGCTACTTTTTCAGGCTGATGGCAGAGTTAACAATGTTATTTTTTTTAATGACATAGTTAAGTATATTAGAACAGGACTCTTTCAAGACTCCTTCTCTGAATCATAAGGGATGATTTCTCATGTGTCCTTTTATGAAACGTGTTATTTTCCACGATAGAGACATAGATAGAGTGTGCTTCATTGCTTTAGTTTATTAACTAACCATTAGCCCCTTCCTCTTACTTTTGTAAAATCTTAAGAAACATGATAAATTATTATAATTTTTTGTACTAGTCATAAAATGCATGTTTTCCCATGTTTAAATGTACTTTTCTTACAACTGATGGAATCTTGAATTATAAATGAACATGTCCTTTTTCCTTGTTAACGGTATATAAAATAGTCATGTGTGTCATAGCTGTTGTTGTCTTAGTTTCTTTCTTTTTTTAAAAGATAAATTTATTTATTTATTTATTTTTGGCTGTGTTGGGTCTTCGTTGCTGTGCACGGGCTTTCTCTAGTTGCGGCGAGCGGGGGCTACTCTTCGTTGCAGTGCGCGGACTTCTCATTGCGGTGGCTTCTCTTGTTGTGGAACACAGGCTCTAGGCACGCGGGCTTCAGTAATTGTGGCTCACAGGCTCTAGAGCGCAGGCTCAGTAGTTGTGGCGCACGGGCTTGGTTGCTCCGCGGCATGTGGAATCTTCCTGGACCAGGGCTCGAACCTGTGTCCCCTGCATTGGCAGGTGGAGTCTTAACCACTGTGCCATCAGGGAAGGCCCCTGTTGTCTTAGTTTTGATGACACGTGATACATCGTCATTTATGAATGGCCTTCTTGCTGATGAAACACCTCCCATCTTTAATTCTGATGTTTTTGACTTCATAATATCCCCACCCTAGTAGATGTCAGCTGAGATGTCAACCTTGGCCATATGAAATGTGCACTGGGGGTCATGGAAAGCTGAGACCTCACCTGCGTCAGGGGTCAGTCAGTGAGGGAAGCATCCATTGTTGATATTGAACTTGTCATTCGATCAGCCTGGATTCTCATCGATCCAGTCCTGGTCAGGATGAAATTAGGAATAAAAAAGAGGTTTTCACTCTGCCACAGATAGCATTATTGATTCATTTCTTTGTGCTTTTTTTTTTTTTAAAGAACTTGATTTGATGAAACCAAGTTTCTTTGTCAATTGCATTGTAATTAGATCTTTAACCATACCTTTTTTTAAAAAATTTATTTATTTATTTATTTATTTATTTATTTATGGCTGTGTTGGGTCTTCGTTTCTGTGCGAGGGCTCTCTCTAGTTGCGGCAAGTGGGGGCCACTCTTCATCGCAGTGCGCGGGCCTCTCACTATCGAGGCCTGTTATTGCGGAGCACAGGCTCCAGACGCGCAGGCTCAGTAGTTGTGGCTCACGGGCCCAGTTGCTCCGCGGCATGTGGGATCTTCCCAGACCAGGGCTCGAACCCGTGTCCCCTGCATTGGCAGGCAGATTCTCAACCACTGCGCCACCAGGGAAGCCCTCTTTGTGATTTTCAAGATATTTTCCCATGTTATTCCATTTGATTTCATAGCAATTCTTAGAAGTGAGGTCTGAATTTTACTAGGCGAACTTTATGGACAGTGAAACCAGCACACAAGGAGAAAATGGTTGTATTGGCCCGAGATGACATGTCCAGAGGCAGAGGAATAAGATCTAAAATCGAGGGGTCGTGCCTTCTAGTTAGGTTTCTTTCTCACTATCCTCCATCGCAGACACCTCTGTCTACCCCTGCCCCATGAATGAGCCTATCTCTTATGTAAAATTCTTGGTCCAGCCATTTGTGTGTGAACCGGCTTACTCTCAAATGAGAAGGAAGTTTCGATTATGCAGACTCATAGTTAATTAAAGGTACGTCAAGGAGTCGAAGGAAGAACAAGGCTCCTTACTGCTTGAGGGTGTCTTTGGCCGTGGGATGTTCCAGCGTGACTGGAAAGACACCTCGAAAGTAAGGTGTTCAGATGGCTCACACTCCTCGTCTTGCTGTCAGAACCTGTCCTCCGTCCCCTCCTCCACAACCCCGTGTTATGTCTTCCAATCCAGGGTATTAAGTAAGTGCATCGCTTCAGGAGCTCAGGCAGAGCCGTCACCTGTCTGGGAATGTCTCTGCAAGAGCTAAAGGTACTGCAAGAAGCTGATGAGAGCTAAACAGGAAAAGGATGTAATCTGCCCCAGATGTTTGCCTGCCGGGGGAAGGACCAGCACGTAGAGTTTAACACAAGTGAGCAGTCTTTTGCTTTAGTGTACCAGAACAACAGCTGACCTGATTAGAATATCCTTGTGAAGGGACGAGTGGAGATGGACCTTGGTGCTGCTCTTTGAACGTAGTCATGTCTTTTCTTTCTTGGGGGTTGGGGATATACCAGAGCGTAATAAAATAAAGCTGGCTTTGGGTGCCACACCATGGGAGTCATGATGCAATCACTTCTAGTCTTTTGAAAAGTCAATTAGTGAATCGTTCTGAGTCCATTAAATTAAGGTCTAATATACAAGGTGGACTCAATTTTTATTAAAAAGATTTGCTACGTTGGAATATTTTCCCTAAGAAAGTTATATTATAGTATGGCTCCTGAGTCCTCCCTTTAGGGGAGTTGTTCATATTTGGGGGGGGCACCAGGATGGCTCTTGAGGTGTATGACTGGTGGGTAAGAAGCACGGGTTCTTCTTACTGGTACAGTATGAGTGCTTGAGCAGAAGAGAGATGTTGGTGGGTTAGTCCAGGGTGGCAGTGGCGGAGGTGGGCAGCACATATTCTGAAGGTAGAGCTGACACAATCTGACGACACGTTGCATGGGACGAAGCGGTGAAATGAAGCGATGATAATGGTGGGGTCTTTGTCCTGAACAGCGGGAGGAGGGAGCTGGCATGACCTTGAGCAGATACCGACATGGGGGGTATGTGAGAGGCACAGGGTTTGGGGGGGTGGGGGGGAGAAAGGATGGCCAGAGGCTTGGTGTTGAGCATGCTATGTCTGAGATGTAAATTAGACCTCCACTCGAGATGTGTCATGGGCGCATAGATACATGAGTCTGGAGTTGAGAGATCAGGCTGGACATACAAATGTCATGGTTGATAGATGGTATTTAAAGTCATGAAGCTGGATGAAGTGGTAGAAGGACAAGAGCTTCATGGGTTATGCCCTGAATCACACCAGTATAAGAAGGATGGGAACCAAGGAAGAGCCAGCAAGTGGACTAAGGGGGGGCTGTTAAGATGGGAGAAGGTCCACGCGAGGGTGGAGTTCTAAAGGACACATGGCAACAGCTTTTCAAAAAGGAAGAGGTGATCAGCTGCATCTGCAAGACTGTGGAGGTCTGATGATTGGTCGCTGGATACCGTGATGCACAGGTCACGGTCGACCTTAACAAGAGCAGAGTTAGCGGGTGGCTGCAGAGAAAGCCTGATTGATGTGTTCCGGAGGAGTGGTAGGGAGAGATGGAGAGAGGAGGGGGTATAAGAACATTTCAGAGAGCACGGATTGCTGTGGAAGGTTGTGGGTGAAGGGGTGAGCAGGGTAACCCCACATTGCATTACGTTTGGGGTGAAGAAATCATCCCATAGTCTAAGCGGATGGGAACTATCCTGAAGAGAGAGGGTGTTTGATGCTGGAGGAGAGGGGAGAACTGCAGAAGCACGTGACCTGAAGCGGCAGTGGCGTCCACTGCACCACGTGAGGAAGGTTTGACGTGGGAGCAAAGGACCGTGCCTCCTTGTCACAGGACGAGGTAGCGAATGAGAGCACACGGGCCACCTTCCAGTGTATAGGCGGGTGTGAAAGGGGGTTCGTGAAGTGTCCTTCTCAACGCTTCACTTTTCTCCGTGAAGTGGGGTGATTAGCTGAGAGTGATGGAGCCTGGGGTGACCAGCACATAGCACATTTCCCAGAAGCGTTAGCTTTTATCACTGTAATGAATAAACTTTTACTTTTTACAAATGATAAACACTTACCTTTTATATTTTTATAGTAAAGAAAAGTGTTAGTGATATAGTCTGGATTGTGATCCTTGGTCAAGGGGCAGGTTTGGTCCAAGTTTTCTTTTCCGCTTAGTGAGGGTGGGAGTAATGGAATCGAAACGTTTCAAGGAATGTTGAAGATTTTTATAATCGTTATGAGATCTCCTTTACCATCATCTTATAAAGGAAGCCGTCCTTAGTAGATCAAGTTTCACAGTCCTGGAAAATGAGGATATCAAGAATATTGAATGACGTTTTATGGTCGTTCAGTAAATTATTCACTGGGTGGAACGTGTTCTCCATGGAATGCAGCCTTATTTTTCTTTTCATTTTTTTAAACAGGCTCAATTTTCATTGAATTTTTATGTGTTGCTGGGGAGTATACCATGAGACTCTATTGAGGAGAACTGATGAGTTTTGAAAATTTATAAGAGGCTGAGACTGGAGGCTATTTGGAATGATTTAAAGACCTATCCTGTCTGAAAAGAGGGACTAGCCAGGTAGCTACACAAGGAGTTAGGGGAATATCATAGAAATGACAAAAGCATCTAATTTAAGTAAAGAATCAAAGATGCATGTAAAGCACTTAAACAGTGTCTGAACATAACAGACATTGGATAAATAGTAGCTCTTTTTATTATGAAGGCAGAGGGCCAGGTCTCAACTTTGGAATTCTATGACGGGCCAGTAGAAGACAGCCTTAAAAGGTCCCACTTGAATAGTAAATGTACAGGAGGAAATGTACACCAGATGGCACACAACTCTGTCCACAAGTTTAAGTTCCTTCCTAAGACCACCTGGGTGGGAAAGAGGAGAGACAAGTGGCTGGGTCAGGGGCTTTGATTTTGGGGAAATGGGTTTTGTGTTTTTACCTTGGGAAGACTTGTATACAGTTATAAGCCAAGGGCAACTGACTCTCATCGCAAGTGTGAAG
Source organism: Balaenoptera physalus (assembly GCF_965194825.1). Classification (NCBI taxonomy): domain Eukaryota; kingdom Metazoa; phylum Chordata; class Mammalia; order Artiodactyla; family Balaenopteridae; genus Balaenoptera; species Balaenoptera physalus. The sequence continues at coordinate 43,031 of NW_028125776.1, forward strand.
TGGGAGATTCGTTGCGGGAAAAGCCCAGATTTCTGGCGTCAGAAACTAGGCTTGAATCAAGTTTCACTGCAGAGATGGGGAGACTCAGCTTCTGCAGATGCCAGCTGCAGCTTCCCGGGTCCAGAGCAGCTCTTTCCAGACTTGGTCCTTCACACACTTCACCTGGAGTCTTGCTAAAGTGCAGATTCTGTCTCAGCAGGTACGGGCTCTCGGCACGAGAGTCTCCGTTTCCCCAGCAGTGCTGATGCTGCTGGGTGAAGGGCTGGCAAGTGTGTGGACGCCCCTTCTTTGATGGTGGGGTTCCCTAGAAGCTCTCACTTTGAGGTGCCTGCTGATGAAGTCTTGTGATTTCTTCTGTGGTATTCTGTAGAGAGAAAGTGTGCAATGGCTGATAATGATTGAAAATAAACAGATGAAAATGGTTTTTAGAAGTGGAAGGGCTTCCCTGGTGGTGCAGTGCTTAGGAAGATCCCACATGCCGTGGAGCAACTAAGCCCATGAGCCACAACTACTGAGCCCACGTGCCACAACTACTGAGTCCACGTGCCTAGAGCCCGTGCTCTGCAACAAGAGAAGCCACTGCAATGAGAAGCCCGCGCACCGCAATGGAGAGTAGCCCCTGCTCACTGCAACTAGAGAAAGCCCGCGCGCAGCAACAAAGACCCAACGCAGCCATACATACATAAATAAATCAATCCCTCACACTTTTATCATTCAAAACGCAGAATTATAATTGTTGGTTTGTCTCTGTCCCCAAACGAAAGGTATTTCACTGGGTACAGAATTTCCAGTTAGCAATTTTTTAAAAATTAGTTGTTTAAAAATCTTTTCATTTTCTTTTGTCTTGTATATTTTCTGAAAAATCTCCAACATTCTTTTTTTTTCAACTGTTTATAAAGAATCTTTTTATTTCTCTGTCTGCTTTTAAGTGTCTCTTTCTATGTCTAGTTTTAATATGATTATGGTATACCTTGATGGGGTGGCCTTTGTGTGTCTTCTGTTTGGGGTCACTAAGTTTCTTCTAATTGTGGGCTTATAATTTTAATCACGTTTTAAACATATGGGCCAATTTTTTTTCTGCCCCATCCTCTGTGTCCTGTCTTCTGGGGCCCTAATTATACATGACAGACTTTATATGGTCTCCTGGGTCAGTCAGTCTCTGATCATGTTTTTTACTCATTTTTCCCCCCACTGTCTGCTTCATTTTGATAGTTTTTATCATTGTGTCTTCAAGTTCCCATCAAGTGATCTTTTCTTCTACCGTGTCTGACACATTTTAAATCCTCTCTGGCATGTTTTTGTTTCTTCATTTTTACTTCTGGAAGTTCCATGCAGGTCTTTCCAGCGTCTTCTGTTCCTCTCCTCTCTGTGTCCATGTTTTCTTCTACATTCCTGGGCATATAGAGCATATTTATAATATCCTTTTATTGATAAATGTCCTTTTCTGCTAATTACATCACCTGTGTCGTTTCTGGCTCTGTTTCTTTAGATTCTCTATTTCCCTTTTGGTTGTGTGTCATAGTTTCCTGCTTCTTTGCATGCCTGATGATTTTTTTTTTTTTAAAGCAAGTACTTTTTAAAAAATTAATTAATTAATTAATTAATTTTTGGCTGCATTGGGTCTTCGTTGCTGCGCACCGGCTTTCTCTAGTTGTGGCGAGCGGGGGCTACTCTTCGTTGCTGTGCGCGGGCTTCTCATTGCAGTGGCTTCTCTTGTTGCGGACCACGGGCTCTAGGCACGTGGGCTTTAGTAATTGTGGCATGCGGTTTCAGTAGTTGTGGCGCACGGGCTTAGCTGCTCCGTGGCATGTGGGATCTTCCCGGACCAGGGATCGAACCCGTGTCCCCTGCATTGGCAGGCAGATTCGTAACCACTGTGCCACCTGGGAAGTCCAGCATGTCTGATGCTTTTTGATTGGATGTCAGATTTTCGTGTTCTGAATTTTGCTGTATTTTGTAAAAAGCATTCGATTGTTCTGGCATGTAGTTACTTGAGATCAGTTTGCTTTTGTAGAGACTTGCTTTTAAACTTTCTTAGGGCAGATTCAGAGCAGCCTTTAGGGCTAATCTGTCCCCATTACTATAGTGATATTTTTCTGAGGACTCTCTCCGATGCCCTGTGTATTACGTATCCTTTCTGCTCTGACGGTTAGAATGTGAGGTATTAACCTTCTTAGAAGTCCAGGAATTGCTTGCTCTAGTGCTTTCTGTTTGTTCCTTCCCTGGTCTCGTGTGCTTTCACCTCATGCATGTTCAAGAAACAGACTTAATGGACGTAGAGAACAGACTTGTGGTTGCCAAGGGGGAGGGGGTTGGGAGAGGGGTGGAATGGGAGTTTGGGGTTAGCAGATGAAAGCTTTTCCATGTAGAATGGATAAACAACAAGGTCCTACTGTAGAGCACAGGGGACTATTATATTCAGTGTCCTGGGATAAACCATAATGGAAAAGAAGATTAAAAAAAAAAAATGTTAAAAGAAAGCAGTATTCAGCCCAAAACTTGAGGGGTCCCTCACAGCTCTCTGGGTTTCTCTTTGCCTAGTTCCATCCTTCCTGATTTTTTGCCCACAAGACCTACTCGTTTCAGGCTCCTCAAACTTTGCTCTCTTTCTCCTCGACTCAGAAAAGCTGCAGGACTACCTTTGGGTCACCCCTCCTTGCACTGTGGACTTGAACCTACCCCCAGCCATGCATTATCGGCCGTCTCCGGGCTCACCTCCTCTGTGTGCTCTCAGGGCATATAGCCCTGTGCTAGCTGTTGACCATTGTCTGCTGTTACCTATATTCTGTCCAGTTTTATGGTTGTTTCCAGAAGGTCAGTTCCCACATTCCTCAACAGGCATATGTAGAGGGGTTTTGCCAAATGAACCAAACGAATTGAAGCTCTCCAGACTGTGCTCTGACTACTCTGGTTTTGCACAGTTGATTCTTTATGGCTGAAGAAACGCTGACATTCAAACGGTCCTCTTCACTCCTGCCTTTCTTAATTTAAGACAGCTGTCACATCTTCTGAGCGCCTTCTTTGACCTTCGTGTGAGCTAGTGTCTCTCCTGTGTTTATTAACTGATATGGTTATTTACATGTTCTCGCTCCTGAAAGGCAGGCCGAGTGGGAGCAGAAGCTGTGACTTCATTCTCTTTGTCCCTGTCGTATAACGCACTGCTGGACACTGTCGAGATGGTTTTTGAATATGTGCTACCAGCCGTTCTCACTGGATTTGTACATGTCTGTCACAGTGCTTATGACATCGTGGTTTTGTTGTTTCAATGTCTGTCTCCTACAGAGGATTCTGGACTTCTCCAGAGAGTGATGGAAACTTATTTCCCTTTCACATTTGTGCTTTTCTGGCTAATTAATCAATATATTGCTCTAATCCAGAGTCTTTGAACTCCGACACTATTGACATTTTTGGTTAAATACTTCTTTGCCGTGAGGCTGTCCTGTGCATCTTTAGCAGCATTCCTGGGCTCTACCCACTCACTAGATGCCAGGAGCGCTCCCCTCCCGGTTGTAAGGACCAAAAAATGTCTCCAGGCCTTGCCTTATAATACTTTCTGTGGGGCAAAAGTCACTTCTGTTGAGAACCCTTTTGCTAACCTATGGTATTTGTAATTTCCCTTGCACATTATAATGAGGAAATAACATTCTATTCACATTAATTTCTAGTTCACTTTGCGATGGTACAATCAGTCTAAGAGTATGCTATCTATATAGTAGTGTATAAACAAAGGAAGAGAAATTTCAAGGAAGATTTCTGGGATCCTGCGATTTATAAGAAGAAATATATGCATTTGGTCTTCGACCCCCTTCTTGGCACAGAGGTCCTTGGGAATGTCCTAAGTGGTGAGAGCTCTCACAAGGTGTCTTTTGTTACTTTAATGAGGTGACCTTTGCAAAGCACCTGCTCACAGCGGCCTGGTTGCCAGTGGAACAACCCTGTAATTAGGGGTTGGAACTTTCCTCCCACTCTCTGGCTTAAGGGAAGGAGGGAAGAGCTGGAGATTGACTTCAGTCCTCAGCGGCTCATGAGCTAATCAGTCATGCCCAAGTAATGAGGCCTCCATCAAACCCCCAGGGGACTGGCTTCAGAGAACTTCCTGGCTGGTGAACACGTGGAGATTTGGGAAAAGTATCTTGTGTCCTTTCCCCATACCGTGCCCTATGCACGGCTTCCATTTGGCTGTTCCCGCCTTACATCCTTTTGTAAGAAACTGGTAATACAGTAGGTAAAATGTTTCTCTGATTTCTCTGAGGCGCTCTAGCAAACTAATTGAACCTGAGTGGGGCTTGTTGGAACCTCCAATCTGTAGCCCTTTGGTCAGAAGCACAGGCAACAACCTGAACTTGGAACTGGCCTGTGCAGAGGCAGTAGGGGATGTCGTCCTGTAGGACTGAGCCCGTGACTTGTGGGGTCTGATGCTGTTTCCAGGGAGATAGTGTCAGAATTGAGTTGCGTTGTGTAAACACCCAGCGGGGGTCTGAGAATTGCTTGGTGTTTGTGCGGGGAATGCCCCCCTCCCCGCGATGACATTGGAATTGGGGGTACAGACCTTTTATAATTTCTAAGACTGTGAAAGTGTATCTCTTTTCTGAAGTATGATTTTGCTTGTAACTTGGATGGGACAGTATATGCAAAATTCTCTGAGATGGAAACATGTTAGAAACTTAAAACTACAAATCAGAGTAAATATGTACATTTAACAACTTGACAGTTTATTCCTCCTCAAAAGAAACTTTTCATATGAGGATTTTTGGCAATCTATAATTAACCTCTTGTGTTTCTCATTGTTTTTTTGTTTTTGTTTTTGTAGACTTTCTAGAATGATGTTTTAAAACTCTAATACTTCTTTTCGGGGCTAGCAGTAATTTCAGCATGATTATGTGGCAGAACCTGTGCCAAGTGTTTAATATACTTCAGTGCTTAGGGTAATAGTACACAATAAGTATTATCGTTATTCCCCTTTTACATCTGAAGAAACCAAGACTTGCAGCACTAATGTTGTCACCGCAGCCTGCAGCTCCTGCCTTACTGATGTATTTGCCGTGCCGTGGACGGAGTACCCTGTATTTGCTTCTGCCCTCGTGTTTGTCATTCATTCCTTCTAGGATAGTCCTCTGGTAGCTCTCAGCTACCAAAAAGTCCCCAGGATGAGTGTGGCTGGACGCTCCCGTCAACGCTTTACTATAAGAAAAGTCACATAAACCAGGCAGAAATTATTAAAACTAAGAGAGCAGCATGACTGTCACGAAGACAGGACCCTTGAGGGAGGAAAAACAAAACAGAACAAAATCCAGACAAAATAAATCAATCTCCATACATCATTATGTTTAAATAATTAACGGAACCCTCAGACACCAAACAGCACAGATGCGCCAGTGGTTAACACTTAAACTCCTCGAGTCAGCGTCCCGACCTCTCCATGGCCCTCAGTGTCAGTGACCTGATCTCAGCTGCACAGATGCGCTCCCACCACCTCGAACGGGGGCACATCTTGAAGCTGCTCGTGGTCACAGAGAATCACGTCCCTTCCAAAGTCTTCAATGCTGCAAGTTCTACCGTGCCACCCACCTCTCCCACGAGCGGTGCCACAAGCCCCCATGTGCCTCTGCAAACTTTTTAAGTATAAATTGAATTTAAGTTCATAGCAGCACTATTCAGAGTAGTCAAAAGGGAGCGATAACCCAAGTGTCTATCAACAGATGAATGGATAGAAAAAATGTGACTTATACCCACAACGGAATATGACTCAGGCTTGCTCGCTCTCTCTCTCTCTGTCTCTCTCTTTCTTTGGCTGCGCTGGGTCTTCGTTGCTGCGCGTGGGCTTTCTCTAGTTGCGGCGAGCGGGGGCTACTCTTTCTTGCGGTGCGCGGGCTTCTCTTCGCAGTGGCTTCTCCTGTTGTGGAGCATTGCTCCGCGGCATGTGGGATCTTCCCGAACGAGGGCTCGAACCCGTGTCCCGAACCCGTGTCCCCTGCATTGGCAGGCGGATTCTTAACCATTGCTCCACCAGGGAAGTCCCTGACTCAGGCTTTAAAAGGGAAGTCTGACAAATGCTCCAACACGGAATGAGCCTCAAGGACATGATGCCAAGTGAAACAAGCCCATCACAAAAGGATGAATTCTGCATGATTCCACTCATGAGTCACCCAGAGTAGTCAAATCCATAGAGACAGACAGCAGAATAGAGGTTATCAGGGGCTGGGGGAGGGGAGGAAGGGGAATCATTGTTTAATGGGGAGAGAGTTTCCATTTGGGCAGATGGAAAAGTTCTGGAGATGGACGGCTGTACAACCATGTGAACGTAGTTAAAGCCACAGAAGTCTACATTTTAAAATGGTTAAAACGGTAAATTTTGTTGTATTTGTTTTATCACAATAAAAAAGGTAAACGAAATTTAAAGTTCAATTCTTCTGTCCCACGAGCCCCATCTCAGGTGCTCACCAGCCTCACCTGAACGGCTACCACGTGCCAGCACAGATCACTGAAGGTTTCCGCCCCTGCAGAAAGTGAGTGGCTAACATGGGTTAGTGGCTGCTGACCACGTTTCCCTGGACTAAGGAACTGGCCTGACCGGTACCTCGGAAAAAGCTACATTCCCATATTGAACCAGCCCACTGTGCTATCCAGCGTGCATTCATTCATTCATTCATTCAGCAAGCATTGCTGAACACCATTCATCTTGGTGCCAGGCACTTGGTCCGAGTGCTGATAAATAAAAATTATCAAGACATTCTTGGCAGCTAACACTTCCTAGGATGGCGGAGGAGCACACAGTTTAAAGAGAAATCACAATGTAACGCGACATGTGACCTTTCACCCACATAAGCCAAATGCTAACTGCCTCCGGACTTTGTTCGAAATTTCCAGCACACATTCCAGAATGCTCTACGTTGCTCAAGGGCCAGCTCCCTAACCCAGTGCAGGCAGGTCACGCTGCACCTAGACTTCTGCAGAGTCTCCACTTCTCTCCTCCCCACCCAAGAGCTCATCTTCCCTCCCACTGTCTCAAAGGAAGAATTAGCCTTTACCTTCCCAAAGTTAATCCCGCCAACACTTCTTGATTCCATCCTCTCCTGCCTGTTCTGGGCCCCTCTCCATCCTCATCTCTTACCTCTCCGTATCCATAATTCCAAAGGACCCCCTACCCTTAGTCTACAGACAAGCTCAACTTGCTCTTAGTATAGGGAAAGCCAGGTTGTCCTCTCCTTTCCAATCCAACAGGGCTAGGCAAACTACTTTGGAGAAAGGCCAGGTAATAAACTTCGCAGGCTTTGCAGATCACAGGCCGTCTGTGCTGTATATTGCTCTTTACCCTTCTTTCACTACTCTTTAAAATGCAAAAAGCGCTCTTAGCTTGGGGGCAGGGTGGAGGTGTACAGGGATCTGGCCCGTGGGACACAGGGCGCCAGCTCGATCTACATGGTACTCTCAGATCATTTTTTCTTAGGTACAGTTTTTGATGTGTCCCTTCTCTGTCCAAAAAGACAACACTTGGTGGTCTCCTCTCTTTCCATAGAGTAGGAAGGGTGGGCCTTCAATACCCCAACCCACCCTCTGAAAGTCCCAGCTCCCTCTCCCCTTCAAACACCTTTGAGCACCACCCAAATGGCCCACTCCGTGCCACCCTCCTTGTCCTGCCACCGGGCTGCGACCACACTGTCTAGTGATCCTTGCCCAGATCCATCACACGTGCAGAGCCCCGTGCAAACGCCACCACGTTTACAAAGATCACTGTCTCTGGTTACAGTGACCTTCCTGGGCTGCCACTAACCCAAGCTTCCCTAACCTATCGTGCCATCTCCCCAAGACACCGAGAACAAGTTATTCCTGATATGCTACAGTTGCTCAACGAAGGTTTTCTTAAAGAATGACAACTCTCAACTTATACAATATTGTAACTCAACTATACCTCAATTAAAAAGATTAAAGTAAAATGCACCTGCCCACACAAAGAAAGAATGAGAACTCTCATCTCCACGGGGGCATCAGAAGCAGAATTTGAGCTGTTCTCACCTTGATCACTACTAAGCACCACCACAGCAGGGCTGCACAATTCCTTGTCTGACCTGTGAATCAGAGAACCGGTTCCATTCCTCTGTCTACTGGGAGTGCCTCTCAGGAGAGGGCATACCCCATAGGCCATCACCAAAGTCACCTATTTTTATATGATCACTGCTATGGACTGAACGTTTGTGTCCCCCAAAATTCAGACGTGGAAACCTACTCCCCAGTGTGACAATATCTGGAGGTGGGGCCTTTGGGAGGTGATTAGGTCGTGAGAGCGGAGTCCTCAAGAACAGCAGTAGTGCCCTTATACATGAGACCCCAGAGAGCTCCCTCAGCCCTTCCACCGGTGGGGACACAGCAAGGAAATGACCATCTGTGAACCAGGAAGCAGGTTCTCACCAGCCACCAAATCTGCCTGCACCATGATGCTGGACTTCCAGCCTCCAGAACTGTGAGAAATAAATTTCTGCAGTTTATAAGCCAGCCAGCTTACGAATAAACCACGGTAGGGACTTCCCTGGTGGTCCAGCAGTTAAGAATCCGCCTTCCAATGCAGGGGACACGGGTTCGAGCCCTGGTCGGGGAACTAAGATCCCACGTGCCGAGGGGCAACGAAGCCCGAGCGCTCTAGAGGCCACGTGCCACAACTAGAGAGCCCACGTGCTGCAACCAAGACCCGACGCAGCCCCGGTATCTGAGGAAGCACGGAGGACATCTTCAGAGGTGCTGGGGGGTGTGTTTCTCAGCTACAGTCATGCTTCAAAAGCCCAACCTTTAGAAGTCACATATGACCCAGCAGTTCCACTCCTGGGTAGATGTCCAAAAAACCAAAACCCCTAATTTGAAAAGGTACATGCGGCCCAGTGTTCACAGCAGCGTTATTTACAGTAGCCAAAATATGGAAGCAACCTAAGTGTCATCAACAGATAAAATGGAAAAAGATGTGGTATACATACAGCGGAATATTAGCCATAAAAAGAACGAAATCTTGCCACGTGCAGCCACATGGGTGGACCTGGAAGCTATTATACCAAGCGAAGTAAGTGCGACAGAGAAAGACAAACACTGTACACTATCACTTATATGTGGAATCTAAAAAACCAAATGAATGTACATAACAAAAAAGAAACAGACTCACAGATATAGAGAACCAACTCGTGGTTCCCAGTGGCAAGAGGGAAGGGGGGGAGAGACAATGGAGGGGTAGGGGAAGAAGAAGAACAAACCACTAGGTATGAAATAAATAAGTTACAGGGACATTGTCCAACACAGGGAACAGAGCCGATATTTTATAACTGTAAGTGTAGTATAACCTTAGAAATTGTGCATCACTGTGTTGCATACCTGAAACTACATTCAACTGTATGTACCTCAATGCAGCCAACCAACCAACCAACCAACCACGACCTCCTGCAGACCTCCCACCCAGCTTGCCAACAGGGAAAGCAGCAGGGGAGAGGGAAGAAGAGGGCCAGTGGGCGAGCGTGCAGGGGTCACTGACAAGCAGGACTTGCCCCCTCCTGGCCCATCTGAACTCCCACCCAACCTCCAGGTCTCAGCTTTCTCCTGGCTCTGCCCAGGGGAAGAGCCCGTCTAGACCTCTAGAGCACGGCAGCTCCGAGATCACCGGGTGCTGCCCTCTGGTACCCTGGTGTGGTCTGTAAGTGTTTTTCCATACCTGTCTCCCCCACCTACCTGTCACCTCCAGGAGGGCAAGAACCGACACCCTCGTTTCCCTTGACCTCACCAACAGCAGGCCCCCGGCTTGCACAGATTCAGCTACCAAAAGTATTTACCGAGGAAACTCACCACCTGACCTATGGATGAACAGAGCAAACACAGAATCACGCTGAAAGGAAACCGCTTCTTCCCAGAACACACGTATGAACAAATCCATCATCCGCAGACACGGACACTTAGTCCAACGCATGTCAAAAAAATGAGGAGAGACTGCTCTGAGATAGAAACAGCCTAAACACGTGCACTGAGAAGCACACAGACCTACACAACGCGTGTGTGGGCCAGAGCACCGCCAGCCACAGCCCGCGGGCCCAACGCAGCCCACTGCCTGTTTTAGACAGCCCACGAGCTAAGGATAGTTTTTACATTTTTTAAGTGGTTGGTGGGAGGAAAAAAAATCCAAAGAGGAATAATCTTTCATGAAACATGAAGACTACATGAGATTCCAATTCCAGTGGCCATAAATGGAATCTCACTGGGGCAAGGCCACGCTCAGTTATCGGATGGGTCAAGGGCTGAGCTCCCACTCCCGGCAGCGGGGAACGGAGCTGCCTGAAATGTGCGGACTTCCAGGGCCAAAACAGGTACGACTCGGCCCTACACAGACAAACGTCAACAGCCATGAAGACAGAGATCCCGGGGCCAAGCCCAGGCCCCAGCACTGCCTGTGAGGGAGCCGGGTAGGCCCAGGGGGCAGGCTCTCCCTCCCCAGGCTCCACAGCCACGCCAGGAAGGGACCAGGCCGGACAGCCATCCACAGAAGGGGGAAGGAAAACAGGGGCATCATGTGTAAAAGCACAGTCTCTTCTGCTAGTTTTCTGTGCTTAGTTTGAACTCATCTGCACCTCTCACCCCAAAATGAGCGGGGAGAAGTTCAGTAAAGCTCCCAGAGCCAGACTTCTGGTGAGAGCTGGCTGGACTTTACAAAGAGTCGGTGTTCTCTCTCTCTCTCTCTCTCTCTCTCTGTCACACACACACACACACACACCCTTCATTCTGAACCATGGTGCACTCGTTACTCTGATTTCTTCCACAGGAAACAGGATTAGAAGGAAAAATAAGGTAGGAATGTGCCCGTTTGCACTCACATCACTAAATCCTTCAGCATTCAACCCTCTCAGGCAGAAAGAGGAAAAATAAAGCCAAAACAGCCTGCACTTCAAACAGGATTGGGCCTTGTTTTAACCCAAAAGCTCTCTGGGAAAAATTATTTACCCCATGCGAACAAGGAAAAATACAGAGAGTGCGTGCACGCCAGAATATCTGATTTACATAATGACTGACACGGCAGCCTGGCTGGTATTGTTTTATGGGTCACATACGCTTTAAAGACCAATACACATTTATATTACAGACGAAATGGGTTATTTCCTCCGGCTCATAATCAGCTCTTAGAACACAACTGAAGGCAAAACAACACTCAGAGGAGACTATATAGTTTTTCCACTAGAATCCAGATAGTTTCTTTTTAAAAAGCAAAATCTATAATGTAAATCTCAGTGAAAATGTCTCCTTATTAAGCAATCACACCCCACTTGGATACTCTTGGGAAGGCCTCAGGAGCTCAGGCTCACAGCATTCCCCACAGTATCTGATGCTACAAGTTAAAGTTACGTTTTCACTTTTCTCACTGGGAAATGTGTCCAAACGCCTAGGAATGCAGAGTCAAAAAAAAAAAAAACAAGCATACATTCAATTCAATAATTATGGATAATATCTTAAATACTCAAACCAAGTAAAGCTAAGTCTCTGCCCTCAAGTCTAATAGGAATTTAAAAGAAATACACTTTAAGACAGGAATATAAGCACATAAGCGGAATAGAGCGTTACCGGTTTCACTGGAAGGGGAGTGAGGGGAGAGGAAAACTGACAGAAATCAAGAAACCTAATAAATCCCAGAGTCTGGTCTCTAACTGACACCCTCCTCCCCGTGTCCTGGACCACCCCCTGGGCCAAGTAACCACTCCTCTAGAATATTCTAGTAGGTGTCATCGGTCAACCCACTTCGCTGTTGACTTCCTCCAAATCGTCCTCCACTGAGACGCCAAAGCCCACCTCAACCTGGCATTCCCCTCCACCGACGCTGCCCAATACTCCAGGGTAAGAGCTAACTGCCTAACTCAGCTCACAGAGGCATGGCCAAGGGGCCCTGGCCAGGCTCTCTCCCCCTCTGCTCGTCCACTCCTGGCCAACCTCAGGACCTTTGCATAAGCTGTTCCTTGGCCAGGCATCCCTTCCCACTCCACTCACTCCTCAGGTCCCATCTTAAACGCCCCCGCCCCTGTGACTAATGAAGACAGACTCTCACAGCTGCCTGGATTTCCTCGTGATGCTTATCACTGCTGAGATCCCGTAACCTGTGTGTGCACACACTGGCTTCCCTTGCCCCTCTCCGGTGGGGCTGCCCACACCACGGCAACAAGAACCTCATGTGTTTTCCTCACCGCTGTGAATCCCGAGCACCTAGGGAAGCACTCATCACACAGAGCTGACCAAATATCCGTTGAATGAATGACTAAATGAGTGGGTGAGAGGAAGAAGCCACAGCTAAGCAAGCATTTTCAGTAGGTGGGATATTAGTTGGAGGTAACAGAGCAGAGCGATGCGGTCTCCGCAGCGACAGAGGTGGAAAGTTTCACGTGGGTTCCGGGAAAGTCAGTCTCCCGACTTGGCTGGAATTTACGTGCGGGCCAAAGTTCAACGGGGTCAGTGAATCTGGATGGGCTTTGCGGAGGGAGGGGAAGCAACAACTTTATTTTCACTAACCTTTCACCTAACTCCATTAGAAACGTAGGCAACAAACCCTTGTGGAAACAGAAGACTCCCAAGATTTTCACCAATAGGAACTGCAGACATTTTCATATCAGGTTACAGATGCCTCAGAGACTTTAAAATACTGCTGACACTCACCACTGCTTGGAAATGATGGTAGCGGTTAAAGCCATTGCTAGATAGTGCTATTTAAAATGTTCAAAAAGCACCTATCAAAGAATCGAGGACTTCCCTGGTGATGCAGTGGTTAAGATCTGCCTGGCAATGCAAGGGACACGGATTCGAGCCCTGGTCCGGGAAGATCCCACATGTCGCAGAGCAACTAAGCCCGTGAGCCACAACTACTGAGCCTGTGCTCTAGGGCCCGTGAGCCACAACTACTGAGCCCACGTGCCACAACTGCTGAAGCCCGCGTGCCTAGAGCCCGTGCTCCGCAACATGAGAAGCCACCACAATGAGAAGCCCGCGCACTGAAACAAAGAGTAGTCCCCGCTCGCCGCAACTAGAGAAAGCCCGCACGCAGCAACGAAGACCCAACGCAGCCAAAAAAAAAAAAAAAAAAGAATCGAAAGCAGGTCTCAAAGAGATGTTTGTACACTCAGATTCATAGCAGCATCATTCCCAATAGCCGAAAGGTATAAGGGACCCAAATGTCCATCAACAGATGAGTGGATAAACGAAATGTGGTCTATCCATACAGTGGAATATGATTCAGCCTTAAAAAGGAAGGAAATTCTGACACAGGCTACAACAGAGCTGAACCTTGAGAACATCATGCCAAGCGAAATGAGCAGACCTAAAAGGACAAATGCTGTATGATGCCACTGATAGGAAGCACCTAGAACAGTCAGATTCATAGAGGCCGAAAGTGGAGTAGTGGGGGCCAGGGGCTGAGGGTGCGGGCATGTGAAGTTAGTCTTTGATGGGGACAGACTTTCAGTCTGAGAAGACGAACAAGTTCTGGAGACGGATGGTGGTGATGGCTGCACAGTAATGGGAATGTACTAACGCCACTGAACTGTGCACCAGAAAATGGGTGAGATGATACATTTCACATCAGGTATGTTTCACCACCGTAAAACAAGGAAGAGGGCAGGAGGGTGACAGCACACAGGAATTTTGTCTATGACAGCACTGGTAATTGCTTCCCTTGCCAACCTATCTATCTTTTAATGCACTTGAAAATCCCACTCTGAGATGCCTCCAAGGCTTCGATGGACAGCTGAGGGGGTCCACACACAAAAAGAAAGCTGAGGACCCTGGTCTCTGAGAAGGGGACAAACAAGGAGGCTGTTCAGAGCCTTGGGCGCAGAGGTCTGAAGTCAGTATCGCCGAGCGGGGACTCACCGCAGTGCCTCCCTGACACTGCTGCTTGAACACTGGGGTTCTGGGGAGCCCCTCGGGCAGCTGGGGGACGCAGGGAGGGGGAACGGAGAGGGCGGGGTGGAGCCGCGGCCAAGGGTCAGGGGCCCCGGGGAGGGCGCTGGCAGAGCCTGGGGGGCGGGGGGAGCGGTCCCCACAATCTCAGGATCACGGCGACTCGGAGGAGTGCTTCTTCAAAGGGGGGGTGGACGCCAGACTGCACGTGGTCCAGGAGAGTGTGGGGTCAGAGGGGAAAGGCAGGGGAGTGTGGAACTGTGCTCTGAAGAAGTGTGATGAGGGGGAGAAAGACAGAAATAGAGCGAGAAGCTAGCGGATCAAGCAAAGGGTTTTGCTGATGTTTCATAATGCTCTGCTTGTGTCTGCAGCGCTAGACTAAAGGCATTAGGGAGTCTGCAGAAGATAGAGGTGCGAGAGGTTTTGTTTCCTTACAAAGCCTACAGTTTTTAACAGATCCCAAACCACATGAATTCTTACTGAGTTCACAAAATTAAGCCCACGTTTTCAACATGTTCAGAAACCCCTGCTCACAGATGGAAACTTTGAGATGGCCTTTTCCTTTCTGAAGGCTAAATATCAACAGAGAGGAGGAGGGCTTGACAAGAGTTGACATTTAAAGATGCGAGGCGAGCAAGTGAGGTAAATGGAGGAGGTGTTTCTGGCGTGGAGAAGTTCTCCTGCCCTCCCTGAACCCAAGGAGATCAAGCCATCTCCCCAGTGCTTGTCATTAGAGACGGCCTTCAGTGATCCATTAGCGAAGAATTAGCAAAAGGCTGCTGGGGCCGATCACTTTCCCAGGCTTAGCAGAAAAACCGCAGAGTCCCAAACTTCCTGTAGTTTACAGCATAATTAATAAGTAAGAAGAAATATCAATAGAAGCAAGTAAAATATAGTTAGTCCAGCTTTGGTTCATGGGGGCCGTGAGCACCTAGACTTTTCCCCCTACTAGTCCTCTGCCCTCACCCTGCCCGGGCCACTTCCCCGCCAGCCACTTTCAGCCTTACCCAAGCCACGGCCCCTGGAGGCTCTGCTGACAGACCATCCCACTCAGACATTTACATAAGCCCTCGTGGGCTTCCCTGGTGGCACAGTGGTTCAAAATCTGCCTGCCAGGCTTCCCTGGTGGCACAGTGGTTGAGAATCTGCCTGCCAATGCAGGGGACACGGGTTCGATCCCTAGTCTGGGAAGATCCCACATGCCGCGGAGCAACTGGGCCCGTGAGCCACAATTGCTGAGCCTGCGCCTCTGGAGCCTGTGCTCCGCAACAAGAGAGGCCGCGATAGTGAGAGGCCCACGCACCGCGATGAAGAGTGGCACCCGCTTGCCGCAACTAGAGAAGCCCTCGCACAGAAACGAAGACCCAACACAGCCATAAATAAATAAACTTAAAAAAAAAAAAAAAAAGATACCAAAACTTAAAAAAAAAAAAAAAAAAAAGAATCCACCTGCCAGTGCAGGGGACATGGGTTCGAGCCCTGGTCTGGAAAGATCCCACATGCCGCGGAGCAACGAAGCCCATGCGCCACAACTACTGAGCCTGTGCTCTAGAGCCCGTGAGCCACAACTACTGAGCCCGTGTGCCACAACTACTGGAGCCCATGCGCCTAGAGCCCGCGCTCCGCAACAAGAGTAGCCACCGCGATGAGAAGCCCGCGCACCGCAACAAAGAGTAGCCCCCAGCTCGCCACAACTTGAGAGAGCCGGCGCGCAGCCACGAAGACCCAACACAGCCAAAAATAAATATAAATAAAATAAATAAATTTATTAAATAAAAAAATAGATAAACAAGCCCTCCTTGTCGTGCTCTCTCAGTA
Source organism: Balaenoptera physalus (assembly GCF_965194825.1). Lineage (NCBI taxonomy): Eukaryota > Metazoa > Chordata > Mammalia > Artiodactyla > Balaenopteridae > Balaenoptera > Balaenoptera physalus. The sequence continues at coordinate 58,745 of NW_028125776.1, forward strand.
GAAGCCCAGACAACCCACAGCCACACATGGCCAGTGGCTCTCCTACTAGACAGTGTGGATACAGAACACGTCATCACGGCAGAAAGCGCCGCTGGAGAGTGCTCGGTAAGACCACCTTCAAGCAATCCTTTTCAGTCTGCCCTGGTTTATGCTTCAATCCATCGATTTTTTTTTTTTTTTTTTTTTTTTTTGGTTGCGTTGGGTCTTCCCTTAGCTGCTCTGCGGCATGTGGGATCTTCCGGGACCAGGGCTCAAACCCATGTCCCCTGCATTGGCAGGCAGACTCCCAACCACTGCACCACCAGGGAAGCCCAATCCATCGATTTTTAAAAACCAAACGAGTGAGTTCAAATAACCTCTCAAACAGAAAGCCTTACCTAGGGTAGGTTAAACAGGGCGCTTACGATTCCAAGTAGGGTTGGTGATAGCAGAGGGGGTGAGGCAGGAAGAAGAGAAGCTGCCAAGCTCCCCAGCCCAAGCTCACACCCTCTGTTCCCAAGGACAGTCGGAAAGCCTAATCTGTCTCCTGCATCAGCTTATCCTACCATCTCTGGCTTCCCTTGAGTCAGGACCCCCTGTTCTCTTAGAAAACCAAGACCTTCATCTTGGTAAAAGTCTTAAGAGGAATCATCTTCCTTTCTGCTCCCAAAGTCTATGCACTTACCACCTTCTCATCTGTCCCAAAAGCAATGTCCCCACTACTCCTTTTCCAAGGCAAAGAACTACAGTCCCCGTCCTTTATCTCACCTCCTGAACCTCTCACTTCCTGTTAGCTTTCACTCAAACACCACGCCTTCCCCCCACTAAAAACCCCTTCCCCCATACTGGCTTCCCTCCCAAAGGCTGTTCTCCCCTGACCTTTGAGGTTGGACCTCTCCCCCGAGATATGCGCACCCACTGCCTCCAGCCTTTCACCCGTCATCACACATACTCCGTCTTCAGCTGCAGACTCACCACTCCTACCCTGAAAACCACACCTGGATTCTCACAAGTCACCCCCAGTCTCTCTGTGCCAAATCCCACCTCGGCAGCCCTGACAACCCTGCTTCTCTGGCTCCTCCTCCCACCTCTTCTGACTCCGTGGGCTCTTAGGGACACACTCCTTCACAGCTCTCCTCCACGGAGGGTTCCACCTCATCTCTGCCCCTGGTTCCAGGCCATTTCACCAGCTCTCAGCTGATGCAATCCCCACCTCCACGCTCCAGGGCACTCCCGACACCTCTACTACACGTGAAATCCAACCCTGCCATTGTGTTCCCCAGCTATACCACAGGGCCTCTGGGAGTCAAATATTTGTTCTACTTCTTCTGGAACAGGAGGCCCTCAATAAAACAGCTAACAAATCCAGTCCAACCGTTCTCTATAAAGGTGGGATCTGTCCTGTTCCAGTCTTCCGTACACATGCTCCAGCTGGTGGGACGTAAAGGGAAGGTGTGCAGAGAGAATATTTAGAGAAGCAAGAAACGGAAAGCAGGGACAGACCCAGGAAGATTACAGTAACAGGCCCCACCCACCGTCCCCCGCTCCCCGCACACTCGCTGCAGAACACCGAGTCCCTGGGAGCCTCTGCTCCTAACCAGAAACATCCCAGGCCAAGGAGATCAAAGGGCCATGTACCCAGCTCCTCCTTACGTTATTTTTAGATCTTAGCAGAGGAGGACAAGAGAAACCAGAGAATTGCCACTCTACCACCGTTCTGGCAGCTTTCAAAGTAGGCTAACAGGAAAAATGATCTGGCTGTCACTGTTGCTCTTAAATTCTGGCGAATTTTAACCCTTCTCCCAACCCCCTCTCCCTGCCACTCCCAACCAGAAGACGTAGATGCCTCCACCACATTGTCGTAAGGGTTTGACAAATTCGGAAAGAAAGCAGAAGAACTGCGAAGGAAAGAAGCCGCCCTGGACACCACAGCTAATGGAACGCTCTGGCTTCCCACCATGCACATCAAAACAAGACAAGTGTAAAGAAGAAATCTTGACAGTAGAGCGGCCTCCAAATTACAGATGGGATACTGTCCAAGGCTTCACTGGTTTCTCACTCAAAAATGTTTTTCCCCTAGAAACAATGCTATAAAACTATGATCAAGGGCTTCCCTGGTGGCGCAGTGGTTGAGAATCTGCCTGCCAATGCAGGGGACACGGGTTCGAGCCCTGGTTTGGGAAGATCCCACATGCCGCGGAGCAACTAGGCCCGTGAGCCGCAACTACTGAGCCTGCGCATCTGGAGCCTGTGCTCCGCAACAAGAGAGGCCGCGATAGTGAGAGGCCCGCGCACCGCGATGAAGAGTGGCCCCCGCTTGCCGCAACTAGACAAAGCCCTCGCACAGAAACGAAGACCCAACACAGCCAAAAATAAATAAACAAATAAATAAATTAAAAAAAAAAAAAAAAAAACTATGATCAGGTTCCCAGCCAGTCTAGAATGGCCTTGTAAAGCCTGCAAATGTAACTGAAATGTAAACTGGCCATGAAAAATATCCAAGTAGCACACCATAGTGTGGCGATCGTATGCTTCAATGCCGAGCATCTGAATCACCATGCTGTTTCTGGGGGAAGTGGGTTTTCTCCCATGTATGGGGTACCAGGTGCTACGGGCAAGACAGGAATTAGTAACATTTCATCTTCCCCACGTTTTCACTGTTGTCTAGGCTTCAAGAGAAGCAACCATCAAAAACAGCGAGTAAAAAGGCAAGAAGTGGGTCACCACCCTTAGTATGTTAAGCCAAGCCTTCCACAGAAGGCACTGGAATGTAGCTAGCATCAGGGGTCAGGAAGAAGACTGTGCAAGCCAAATGCCAGTGGTACCACTTCCTAGCTGTGGGCCCTGCCTTACAATTCCGCTCTGAGCAGCCCAGGCATTTGGCTGTCACCCAGGCCTATTGTGGGCAGGGCATCTTCCAGGGAGAAGAGGCGCTTTGCTGTGGCCTTCGTCCACCAACACTGCCAGCCTCTGGGTGACTGAGGCGGGGATGCAGAAAAAGCAGGACATGAACAAAGGTCTCTTCTGGATGACCCAACTTCCCCTCTTCTCTCACCAAGCATAGCAGCACCCTGTACCCCCTCCTTTTAAGCTACAGCCCTGCTCTGCTCTGACAAAGCCAGCATCAATCCCTTCCAATCCTGTGGTATAAATGACTGGTAGAGCTTAATGTATTACCTCTCCTGGGACTCCCAGAATTTTAATTGGGACAAAGTTTCATGTCAAACAAATGACTCTCTAATCGTGGAATACCAGGCTCCAGCAAGCAAGGTTAGATGGGAATAGGATGCAAATGAAGATTAGATCAGGAGAGAGGAGGAAGTGCAGGTCACACCAGGGAGGTGGTATGGGCCTCAGAACAGGCAGGGATCACATGCTGGTTCTGGAAAGGGCCAGAGAGTCAACACTTCAGGCTTCCAGGGGCCAGAGGGTCTCTGTTGCAACAGCCTGTGCAGGGAATAAGTAACCACAGACAGTATCTAAATGAGTGGGTGTGGCTGGGTTCCAAGAAAACTCTGAATTTCATATCATTTTCATGTGTCACAGAACATTATTCTTTTTTTGGCCGTTTAAAAATATAAAACCATTCTTAGCTCGCAGGCTGTACAAAAACAGGTGGCAGGCCAAGTTTGGCCCCTGCCTTCAAGGAAACCTATCTCAAGCTTTGGCTCAAGAGACGTTTTTGGAATCGGACACCGTCATTTTTCCAGGGCTCCCACGTACACAACCCTGGCATCCAGCCACCGGCCCATACCCCACGACTCCCGAGAGCCCCTGTGGAATCCTAAGACTGAATAGTGTAATGAACTCAGGGTAAAAAAACCTTCCACTGTTGAGAAGCACGGTGCTGCCCTGGGAGAGAGCGTGGGCTTTGAAGTCCCAGTTCCAAGTGGTAGACCTGGTACGTCACTGCCCTGACCTCAGTTTCCCCACCTGCAAAACAGAAAGAGCCTTTCTGGATTTGGATTTGTTGTGCAGGCTCAAAAGCAACTACAGAAAGTACCCAGGACACTGCCTTGCGGTCAGCGGGCACCCAAAAAGTCACAGGTCCAACACGAACGATTTTTATAACCTTATCTCACGCCCTCTCTCCCACCCCACCCCCGCCTCCAGGCTCAATTACATCCCTATTCAAGCCCCAAAGTTCAGGTTCAGGTGTCAACCTAGGGATGTGACCCTGGCACTGAGAATGAACCAGGTACACGTGAATGAAGCCACAGTCCAAACAGCAGAGGTCAAAGGCAGGACAGGCCACTCAGGTTTCAACATGCAGGAAGTCACAAAGAAATCCCCTCTCCGCAGATTAAACTCACACACACACAAAGGAGCGTTGCTTGGTTCCACCAGGGGGGCCCTGCCTCCCCACTCTCCTGGGCCACTTCCTCGTTCACTGCTCTCCATCCAGCTATCTCAGTCTCTAGCCTCTATCTTCAGCTCTCCCTCACACTGTATAGCAGGTACAGCTTGCAACAAGACATGTTACCACGTGCAGCAACAAAAGAGCAAAAGACAGCTGTTGAGACAACGTTTCTTCAGGAGACTAAGTGCTGATGGTTTTTTAACCTGACCGGCAATTGGGCAATTTCAGTCATTCTGTGACTAGCTTCAGCACCCGGCCAATTCCACAAAGCTCATGGCAAAATCGCTGAGTGTTAGGAAATATTAAATGACCACCTGGATGTGCTTTTTATTGAGCTCCGCTTATGAATGGAGAAATAGTTCACATTCCTTCGAGCGATGCGCTTCTAATCACCTCCAAGCAAGATTCCCTGGAGAGCAACACAGAGAGAGGCCATCCATCTGCAGCACATGCACTGTATGCATTTCCCTTGCCCAAGGAAGGAAAACCACCTATGTCGGTTTCAACCAAGGTGAAAAGGGTGACTTGAGATACTACTGTTTTCAAATTTTCCTTACCTCTCAATAGTCAGAAGGACGCATTACAAGTCTGCCCTCTGCTATCTCCATCTTTGTCTCTATGTTGGCCCTTGAGAAAGGGTGGGCTGCTGTACGTTGGCTTTATTTTCCCTCCCGTATATATGCACTCTTCTAACAGAATGCGGCCATTCAGCCATGCCACAGCCCCATCTCACGCTTTCTCTTGGTTGTTTGTTTGTTGGTTGTTTGGGGGAGGGGAGGCGGCTAAGGAGGGTGAGAAAAGGGAAAACATACAACAGAGAGGACAGCGCCCCACTTCCTCTGATATCAGCCACACTCTGCCCGCTCACCGCGGACGCCTGGTTCTTAATTGTGGCGGAGTAGAGATAACAGACAGGGACACGTTTTCCGGAACTGATCACTCTGAAACTGCTCTCCCCACACGCAAAGTTACACCATGTCCATGCACGAGGAGCTTCTACCACCACGTGAGATCACGTGCCATATTTTCAGAGCAAGCTTCAAAGTATGAAAGCGGTTCCGAACCCTCTGTAAAAGAGCTTTATTGAGATACAGATCACATACCCCACAATTCACCCGTTGGAAGTATACAGTTCAATTGCTTTCAGTATATTCACAGAGCTGTGCAACCATGATCAGTACAATCAACCTTGGAACATGTGCATTATATCCCCAGAAGCAGCCCTGGACCCTCTCCTTCAGCAGTCACTACCCAAACCCCCAGTCCTAGGCAACCACTCATCTACTTCCTGACGATCAAACCCTTTTTTGTTCAGCCCGCAAGCCTCTGTAAGTGTCTGACAGGCTCCCTGGTACCAACGGCCCTCACAGCTACCTTCCCAGTCTCATCACATCTCAGGGGCGCGAGCCAGTCCAGCAGCCCGGCCCCGGTCTCCATAAGCCACCATGGCTTCTGCAAGTCCACTCCCCGCCTCACTCACAGGACCTTCTCAAGGCCCAGACTGCAAGCTCCTGCCCTCAGCTCGCGCAGAACCCCCAGGCAGGGAACGCGCCGCAACGTGGCTCTCGAGATAAACTGCTGCCACCCCCCCCCCAAACAGAGAGTCACACAACTCGGGGGTGTCTCATGACTATCATTAACCAGTTCCAACTTGTCACCTTCACGGCAAGAGAGGTGGGAAGGAAAAATCATTCGGCCACATTCCATGCAGTGGAAGATTCATGTCCATTATACGCTTAGTTTACATCTCCACTTTCCTAGCCAGACATGTGGCAAACCATCCAAACGGAAGAGAAGAAAGAAATTCCAAAGTGAGGTCCAAGTGGGGTGGATAACGCCAAACACAGTAACTACCGTCACCGAAGGGGAGAAAAGAGGTTGTTCCATCCGTTTGCAAAATAAGGGGTATGGGAACTGATTAAGTAACTGAATCCGGGGCCAGTGATTTCGGGTTGTGATGGACAAGCTGCGGGGTTCTCCTCCCCATTATATTCTCCATCAATCTGCCTAGAGCTTGAAGGGGAAATGGTTTCTCTCACCTGAGCATTGAAAACAAAAGGCGCATGCCCCACATGGGGCTCAGGCACCGCCCGCATCTGGATTTTAACCACCCAAAGCATCCTCTTGCCTTCCAGGGGGGCTGTTGCCACCTGCCCCGTCCACTTCGGCCGCCAAGAAAGTCAAGGGGATCTTTCACGGGTGCTTGTTTAACAGCCTCAACTCATTCCGTCCCTTTCTGCTCAACTTATGCTCCATTGGAGTTTTGCAAGAGAAGATATTACTCATGCTTATCTTTAAGTCATAAGAGAGTACAAGCAGACACTGGTGAACTCCCAGTAATGACTGCGGATGAGGTAACCATACTGCGCCGTACCGATGTCCTGGTTTTGTTGTTGCTCTAAGCTTATGTAAGACGTCACCGTCGGAGGAAGCTGGCTGACACCACACAGGACCTCTCGGCGCTATTTCTGCAACTTCTTGTGGTCTATAATCAACCAAAATAAATCGTTTTAAATGAAAATTACCTAAATAAATTTTTAAAAAATCGAACACAGCCTCTGTTACTGGTGCCCTGGAGAACTAAAAAGCGGCAAACCCAAAGGAAGCCAACGAATCCTCAGAAGGTCTTCCTGGTCATTAAAAACGCAGTGCCACAGACACAGGCAGTGAACCAGGAAAAAAATCTCTTTCTGTAACTAGCAAGAAAAAAGGTCTCCTATTGCCTTAAAATGTAATATCCTGCAAGTACTTGACGTGAACAATCTGAAAATGAAATTAAGAAAATATCATTCACAAAAGCATCAAAAAGAATACACCCAAAACTCTAAAACATAAACCACAAACAAGTGCCAACATTACAACTCAACCTCCACTAAGCCTGACGTTCTATAATGCCGAGTCACGCTCAGCTCCCTTCCCAGCAAGGCTCTGCTGGAATTAAGCTGGTCTTCCATCAGCATCAAAAGCTAAAAGGTGACACCAGGACCACATCCAGTTGTTACAAGGCATGGTATTAAAAACGAGTGATCATTAAGAAGCACACACCCACCCAATCAATCACTCATCTAGTCTCTCAATCACGTACGTATTAAGCAATAGAGAAAAGCAGCCACTGGCAGCTGGGAGCTGGCCTGGCACTCACGGCTAAGCTGCAGCCTTCTCCTGCTGGAACATAAACAATACAGAGACCACTAATCTCAGACAGGGACCCGATTCCTTAAACCCTGCCCAACTCTTTTAAGGTCTTCTTAGCACCCTGTGACTGAGATGTCCCACGGTCCCCTCAACGCAACAGGTCAGCAAACCCAACCTCATCCAACTACAGCTTTGTGTGTTCCTGGAGACTATTTGGCTGAAGGACCTTGTACCTAGGAATGCAGGTGAGGACAAATGCCTTTTAAAGAACGAGTCTCAGCATACAGATGGCCAACAGGCACATGAAAAGATGATCAACATCACTAATTATTAGAGAAATGCAAATCAAAACTACAGTGAGGTATCACCTCACACCGGTCAGAATGGCCATCATCAAAAAGTCTACAAACAATAAATGCTGGAGAGGGTGTGGAGAAAAGGGAACCCTCCTACACTGCTGGCGGGAATGTAAGTTGGTGCAGCCAGTACGGAAAAGAGTATGGAGGTTCCTCAAAAAACTAAAAATAGAGTTGCCATATGACCCTGCAATCCCACTCCTGGGTATATATCTGGAGAAAACTATAATTTGAATAGATACACGCACCCCAATGCTCACAGCAGCACTCTTCACAATAGCCAAGACAGGGAAACAACCGAAATATCCATCAACAGATGAAGGGATAAAGAAGATGTGGTGTATATACACACACACACACACACACACACACACACACACACAATGGAATACTACTCAGCCATAAAGAAGAATAAAATAATGCCATTTGCAGCAATAGGGATGGACTTAGAGATTTTCAAACTAAGTGCAGTAAGTCAGAAAGAGAAAGACAAATACCATAGGAAGTCTACAATATGACACAGATGAACATACCTACTAAACAGAAACAGACTCACAGGCACAGAGAACAGACTTGTGGTTGCCAAGGGGAGGAGGGGTGGGGGAGGGATGGAGTGGGAGGTTGGGGTTAGCAGACGCAAACCAGTACATACAGAGAATGGATCAACAACAAGGTCCTACTGTAGAGCACAGGGCACTGTAGTCAACATCCTGTGATAAACCATCATGGAAAAGAACATGAAAAAGAGTGTGTGTGTGTGTGTGTGTGTGTGTGGGTGTGTGGGTGTGTCTGTATGCATATAAATATATATAAAAAACTGAATCACTTTGCTGTACACCTGAAACTAACACAACATTGTAAATCACCTATACTTCAATTAGAGTCTCACACTTTATCTCACCTGAAACAGACAAAACCAAACTGCTTATAGAACTTATCTATATGAACTGCAAATCACAACAAAGCACTATCCTTTCAATTTTTAAAAATTGACTCTACCACCATTGGAAGCCACCCATCCTTTACCACTTAGGTATTTTTAATGAAACAAACTGCGTGTATTTGGTTTTAAGACCAAGTTGAGAAGTTATTAACTTGACACAGTGGTGGTTACATGGTCAACCAAATGGCACTGAATATTCCCCATCACTGCAGAAGCTGTAATTGTAAATCTGCCGTTTGTTCTTAAAACACCTACTCAATGACAGAGCTCCAGTGTCCAGCACCCACAACACCTGAAGGCAAAGGAAGGAGCTGCTCAAAAAAGCTTGTGTTCACGGATTGAAACCACCTGAAACATACACACAAAGGCAGCACCTCCTCATACTACCTTGATTCTCTTTCTAGCATCATTTGGGGGAGGGGCTGTCCTGATAAAACCAAGCATCATCCGGGAGTCCGGACACCATGGACTGGCTTCCATGGCGGGTCAAGACATGCTTCGGATGAGGTACAGTGGATTTTTCTCAACAAGCAATTTAAAACATAGATGTTACCCTCATCTTAAACAATGTCATTATACCTTGAAAAGATTCTGTTGGGTTTGACCGTTAGACGCTGCCGGTACTTGACGACTTTTGATCCGAAATGGTGATGCCGCTTCATTCAACCTCATATGGGCGCAAAATAATTTTTTAATATATAAAACTGAAATCCAAAATGTGGTTTACAACTGCGCCAGAATGGAGATGCATAGTTCTTCCTTTCAAGAAAGAAAGAACCTGCCCATCCTCCATGGCTCTGTTCTGAGCAGCCCCACGACTGAGCAAGACCATTTCTCTCTAACCATCAGGCAATCTCCACTCCAGAGCTCACGGGGTGGGGGGGGGGGGGGGGGGCGCTGGCTCAAACTTTATCAGATTCGCGTCGAGGTCCTGAAGCTTTCCTTACTCAGTCCTGTCTCCCATTTATCTCTCACAGGCCTTTGCCCCCCATTAAAACACTTGAACCTCTCACTGCATCTCCAGAGGGACCAGAGGACACAACTATCGAGGCTGGCCAAAAGGTTCGTTCAGATTTTTCCGAAACCCGAACGAACTTTGGAGCCAACCCAATGTTATAATGCTGACTGCTTTCAGGTCGTTAAAGTCCCTGAAAATAGACACCTGTGTACGTGTGTGTATCTAACGCCCGGGGACACACACTGTGTATACACATAGAGTCAATTTTCATGATTTGAGGATACAGTATTCGTGAATTTGCCTATTTGCTAAAATCTATCTGTAACCCCAGATCAATACCTGAGGTGGTGTGGTCCCTGAAGGACCAAGCACGGTGTGAAAAGGTCGAGCCGCTCGGTGCACACGTCCCAGTGAAGTAAGTCAGAAAGAGAAAAACAAATATCATATATTAATGCATGTATGTGGAACCTAGAAAAATGGTACAGATGAGCCAGTTTGCAGGGCAGAAGTTGAGACACAGATGTAGAGAATGGACATATGGACACCAAGGGGGGAAAACTGCGGTGAGGTGGGGATGGTGGTGTGCTGAATTGGGCGATTGGGATTGACATGTATACACTGATATGTATAAAATTGATGCCTAATAAGAACCTGCAGTATAAAAAAACAAACAAAACAACTAATACTAAACTTTCATTGGGTTATTTGTATGGAAATATGTTAATATAAATGTTTCAGACATTACATGAAATTCCTAAAAATCTTATATTTGTATTTGTATGGAAATATGTATGGAAATATGTTAATATAAATGTTTCAGACATTACATGAAATTTCTAAAAATCTTATATTTGTATTTGTATGGAAATATGTATGGAAATATGTTAATATAAATGTTTCAGACATTACATGAAATTTCTAAAAATCTTATCTGTTCTGGTATAATGTTATAAGTAATAATCCTAGTTATTACTTTAAAATGTATATCTCAGAAATAACTAATTTTCTTGTCAACTGCATTATTATGAACTTTCATCAAATCTTTTACCGTGGTCATTTTTAAGTCTTTTGTCATTTACAGACAGTTCTGGGTGTACTCTGATGATTTTGCAAATATGTTCCTATAAAAGGGTTTCATCTTCAAGAAATTCATGGAAAAGACTCTGACAAGTACAGGTTTCTGGTAACTGACTGTACTGCTGAACTGAATGAATAAGCATTTTCAGAACTCTGATGAAAAACTGATGAACTCATAAAAGTGCTAACAAAAGATCAAGATGAAAAAAAACAATTAATTACATGGGACTGAGTGAACTGATGAGGATCAGTATAATTTTTGTGACTTTCTGTCTGAATTAAAAAAAAAAAAAAAATCCCACAAGGACTCAGAGGCAAAGAATATACAAATCAATTTTCACTGCAAAGTAAAGGAGCTGTTACAGTGGAGGATTACTGGACTGAATGTCAATATTATGACATAGTATGAGTGTGTTTCATGTTTGGTAATTGCAATCATTGTTGCTTTTGTTGTGGTCATCCATGTACAATGCTTGGTGTCAGTCTATTTATCTCTTGTAAAAATAAAATACAGTGTGTGTGTGTGAGAAAAAAAATAAAATAAAATAAAATAAAATAAAATAAAAATGCACCAAAGGGAAAAAAAATAAATAAATAAATAAAAATAAAAATAAAAAAATAAACAAATCTGCAAAAGATTACTGATTTTCAATGAAGATTCTCAAGCTAAATATTTTAATACAAAAAATTTAACTACGGCTTTTTTCTTTGTTTGTTTTGCTTTGTTTTTTGTTTGTCTGGTCGGTTTTGGTTTTACACCAAATAGTCTATGACATGATTCCCCAAGGATTTTTCAGGGAAAAAAGCAGGAAAAAAATCCCTCCATATGTGATGCTTGTCACATGTGGTACAAGCTTGTATATCCTCCAAAGAAAGCTTAGATAATGAGATAAAGGTAACCGTATTCCTCACTTCTATTTAGACTAAGTGTCTGAACTTGATTTTCTCCGACAGGGTCCAAACTGGCCTTTAGTGAAGTCACACCCACCTGACTAGTTAATCAAGAAATGCTCTCAGACCTCAATTCTAAGACAACCCCACAGAATGGAATCTGCTGGAAGGTGGGCCTTTCCTGGTTCCTGTTCAAGGCAGTTTAGTCATTAAAAGTTCCAGGGAACATAATTATTACAGCGCATTCCCTAATAGGTGACAAGAGAACATTCCAAAGACAGCTTTCTGGCCACTGGGTTTCACCATACACAGTTTTTACCGCTGCGAGTGATAGAGCAATCCCCCATAATAGCAGTAACTCAAACTAGGGGCTGAGGACAGTCTTGAAAATGGATCAATCACATTGTGTGCTGGAACCTTTTGGAGAACATGTGGCCCAAGTGATCAGCTGACAGAAGAAACAGGATGATTCCTTTATTCTCTTGGGGCCAGTGTCACATGGGTGGTTGATGATAGCATTAGGCCTAAAATTCAATCTTTCTGCTCTTATTCAAGGGCTCTTTCCAGGGAAACATCAGTCTTGGTATCGGACCAAAAAAAAAAAAAAAACAGACTTATAACCTACAGTTATATGGACCTTCTTTGATTTAATGCAGTAAATCTTGGGTAAGGTCAGCAACTGACTCGCATTGGCTCAAATAACCCCAATTTCCAAACAGGAGAACCCACCTACCTCTAAAAGTCTTCATTTCCCATTATACGTGTTCCACAGGTGGACCGTGAGGGCAGGTACCCTGTGAGAAGTCAGAGGCCAGGAAGATCACGGGCAACTCTACACTGATAAATCACACAATCATCAAAGGAACGTGGAGACTGCTCATAACGCCAGTTCCCACTTCTTTAAACCACAGTGAAGCGAGAGGAGAAATACCATCTCCGTCTAGCATAAAGAGTTCCTAGAAAGTGTTCTGGAAAGCTGAATGAGACACTGCCCCGTGGCACCGATAAGAAGGAGGCTGGAAGCAAATGACCACTGGAATCTCCCTCCTTCACACTGTCTGAGTCACAGGTCACAAACTCAGCCTATTGCCAAAAGTTTACTGTTTGTCCTCGAAAGCACATCTTCTAACATATTCCCTGCATTCCAAACGGTTTCATCAGGCTGCTCCTCTCCCCCCTTCGTGCACTCACACACTCACCCACCCCCAACCTCAACAACGTTCTACTCCGTAAACGACAGTAACGTGAATCACCACCTGCTGTGAGACAAGAATCGGGGCTCAGAACGTCTTGATACAGGCACGCCAAACAGAACGGGAAGTTCCATTTCCTCCCAAGTGCCTTTCAGCTCAACCTGTTCGCCATGAATAACAGTCCAGGTGCCTCTTGGGGGGGAGGGGGGTGTCGGGTCTGACAAGGTGAGGGTCGCTTTCCCCAAACCTGACTCTCGTTTCCTAACCACTAAGTTCCAAGGGATGGGCTCATTTTCATGTAAGTTGTATTTTAGACAAAAGGACAGCTGGAAAAATTACCAAGGTTGATAGCATAACATGTGACATTGCTAGCCTTGCATGCAGAAATGTGGCAGCTCAGGGCCTTTCTCATTTTTTAGTTCACATAATTTTAATTTAGTTCACATACTTCTATTTTCATCTTCTCTTTTACTACGTGTGGCTTTCTAGGTCATCTGCTTTGTCAGACACACTAACTCGGTGTCCTCACAGCCAAGGAGGTGACAGGGAAGGCAACAAGTTGGGAAAGAAGAACTGACACCTCAAAGGCACAGAGAACAGATGGTAGTGGCCAGAGGTGGCGGGAGAGGGGATGTGGGTGAAGAGCATCAAAGGTGCAGACTTCCAGCCATAAAATAAGTTAAGTCCTGGGACTTCCCTGGTGGTCCAGCGGCTAGGACACCTCACTCCCAACGCAGGGGGCCCGAGTTCCATCCCTGGTCAGGGAACTAGATCCCACATGCCGCAACGAAAGATCCCGCATGTGCGACTAAGATCCAGTGCAGCCAAATAAATAAATAAGTAAGTAAGTAAGTAAGTAAATGAGTCCTGGGGATTCAACATAATACATGACTACAGTTAACAATACTGGAGAGTATATCTGAACGTTGCTAAGAGAATAAATCTTAAAAGTTCTCATCACGGGACTTCTCTGGTGGTGCAGTGGTTAAGAATCCGCCTGCCAATGCAGGGGACATGGGTTCCAGCCCTGGTCCGGGAAGATCCCACATGCATCCCACGGGCGGAGCAACTAAGCCCGTGTGCCACAACTACTGAGGCCGTCTGCCACAACTACTGAAGCCCGCGTGCCTAGAGCCCGTGCTCCGCAACGAGAGAAGCCACCGCAATGAGAAGCCCGTGCACCGCAACCAAGAGTAGCCCCTGCTCACTGCAATTAGAGAAAGCCCACACACAACAACGAAGAACCAATGCGGCCAAAAATAAATAAATAAATAAAGATTTTTTTTAAAAAAAAGTTCTCATCACAAGAAGGAGAAATGAGTAACTATGTGTGATGATGGATGTTAACTAAACCTATCGTGGTGATCATATCACAATGTTTACATATATGAAATCATTATGTTACACACCTTAAGCTAATACAACATATGTCAATTATATCTCAATTTTTTTAAAATGAAATGAAAATTAAAAAGGACAGCTGAAGGATGGAACTGTCTCGGTGGGTCCTGACCCTCCCCCCGCTGCATCCCACAAGCCAGGAGATATGTCTTTTCTCACACAGGGATCAGGAAGAACAAAAGCCTTGCTCTCACAACTACTGTACTAAAGACACAATCAAGGAGAACCATTTCATTTAAACAGCACTCAACCGAAGGAGAAAAGAGAAAGAATGAAACAGAGAAATAGAAAGTTCTGCACAGCAAAGTTATTTCCGTCACTTGCTGGTCGCCCCAAGAGGTGATACTTGGCTGATCTGATGACAGCGAATTCTAGGTGACACAGCATCCTCTAGAGCAAATGCTTCCCCAACCAGGTTTTGAGGCGAAAAACTCGATTTGCCTGCTGTGCACGACGCGGGTGGGAACAGACAGGCTTTCGCTCACTCACTCACAGCACTGTCCTCTGCTTGTCCTGCCAGCGAGTCAAACACCCTGATTTTTTTTTTCATACCCTCAACATTTCAATCACCAAAATAAAACAACACTTGTGTGGGAGGAGGAAGGTGGCTGTCAGCCTCTCAATGACACGGCTCCTTCCTCTAATGAGGTCAAAACTTCCTTTTAGCCACATAGCAACTGAGTGTCAACACACTAACCATCAGCCCCTAAAGACTGGAAACAGAATTTACAGCAAGATACAAAAGGCTGGTCCATGGAAACGTGACCAACGACCCTTAACCATGCAGCACAACGTGCACTGCAAAGGACACCATGAGCAACTGACCCATAATTACCACGTGCTCGCTACGGTGCAGAGCAGAAAGGAAACCTAAGGCATGATCTCTGCTACCAAGTACTTGCATGCAGTCTTGCTGGTACGGAAGAAGAAAATACATGCGTAAGAGAAACAGTGGGCAAAAGGCCACCTGGAAAAAAAGAGTATTAAGCTCATAATGGAAATCTCCTCATAAAAAACAGATTTTTCAACACCAAATAAATGGCCCATTTATTAGGCTGTGCAATAACAAAAAAAAATTAATAAAACTTAAAGAATTAAGATAATTAAGACAAAGCCAATGAGAATAAGTCACAGAAATCACAGAGACCTAGCCAAGACCCTTGGGTTGTAACTTGCTTCCACACAGCCACCTGTGAGAGGTTAAACAACTCCTTTTTCCTCGGGAGGGCTTTATGTCTTTATATGGAAAGGACTGCCAACTGCCCTTCCCAGTGGAGACAGTCCTGCCAGACGTGGTAGTCAAACTTCAAAGTGCACGACAGTCACCTGGAAACTGCATCTGTGCAGGGCTCTTCAGCCTGGGCACATGTGCACCCAGGCCAGGTAATTCCTTGTGGGGGGCGGTCCTGTGCACTCTTAGATGCTGAGCAGCATGCCTGGCCTCTGCCCACTAGATGCCAGGAGCACCCTCTCCCCTAGTTACTACAACAGAAGGTCTCCAGATGTTGCCAAATGTCCCCGGGGTGACATGACTGCCCCCCCACCTCCCCCCCACTACCACCTCCCCAGCTGAGAAGCCCTGTTCTAAGATGGAACCAAGGAAGCTACATATTTCACAAGCACCTGCTGCTTCCAACATCCGCCTACGGGGCTACTTTCCTGGATACAACTGGGTGGCTCAGTCTCATCCACTGGGGTCATCTTCCTTCCCACACACCAACAGGGCAGAAGGTATCACAATCCCACTTCTTCCCTCTTGCCCCTTAACACACGTGCATTTTGCCCCCTTTGCTGTGTGACTCTGCTTGACCTCCCGACTAGAACAGCCCTCCCCAGCCCATGGATGTGCGATCTGGCCACGTCACTTGCTCTGGTCAATGAGCATCAGTTGGGGGACAGGCAGAGGTTTTAAACGGGACTGCGTGATGTAGCTTGGCTTCTTCTTATGCCAGATAGGAGAGGCAGAAGTACATGCCCCAAGAGCCTACTAGCCTCAGAAGGAGGAAATTAGGAGCTCAGTCCTAAACCCAGCCCAGAGCCTGACCAGGCCTCCCTGATCCCACCCAGCTGAGCCCAGAAGAGCCACACCTCACCACCCACTGACCAGTAAGCAAGAAATAAGTGCTTGGTGCTCTTTTCAGCAGCACTTATATTAGAACTGGAAAGATACAGAAATTAACATGGCTCCTGTACAAGGGTAACACAAAAATTCATGAAGCATTCCATATTTTTGATGGAAACTAAACTTTCGGTGGTAAGCACGCTCTAGTGTACAGAGATGTCAAAATACAGTATTGTACACATAAAACTTACATGTTATAAGCCAACGTTACCTCAATTTTAAAAAATTCTGTAAAGAAGTAAGTGCTTGTTTCTGTAAGCCTTTGTATGCGGGGGTGCTGTTTGTTACGCATCATCAGCAAAGCAGAAAGCTGACTAATACACTCCCCAAATATCTCTGAACCAAAATGCTGATTAACAAGTGGATATTATTATGACTTTTCTGTCCCTACCCCCACCTGTCTTCCTCCACTCTTTTATGGAGCCACAAACCCACCAATTCAGTCCCCATAAAGGCACACATGGTATCTTTGAAGTCCTGGGGGCCAAGCCCCACTCTTCTCACATCATGGTGGTCTTTCCCACAGCTGACTCAGACTCTGAGACACTAACTCCAGGGAATAGTTCTGTCAGAGTCCCCGAGAGACCCTCAAACTGACAGTGGCAGGGCCACCCACCAAGTATGGAGTTCTTGGGAAGAAGAGAGGGTCTAGACGTACAAATGTGTTCGATCGGCACCAAAAATCCCGGGTCCTTCCACGAAAGAAAACAACCGGGTGTGCTCAGAGTTAAATCAAGACTCAGCCAGTGGCTGCACCTCAGTGAAAGGCAGGCATGCCAACCAAACAGCTCCATGACTTCTGAAGCACTCAGGAGACGAACAGCAAATATTTAATAAATATACAAACCTTGCAGGGTTCAGAGGAACAAATTAAGAGACAGAATACAAAGGAAATAAGTCTCCTTGAAGACTGTCAATGGAGCCAGAGAATAATGGCCCCCAGAAAGTCCCATGCCCTAATCCCTGGGCCCTGTGACAATGTTACCGTGCACGGCAAAGAGGACTCTGCAGATGCGATGAAGTTAAGGATCTTGAGGCGGGGAGATTATCTTGGATATGGGGGGGCCCAATGTAATCACGTGAGCCCTAAAAAGTGGGCAATCTCTCCAGGCTGTGGTCAGAGAGAGATGTGACCAAAGAGGAATGATCAGAGAAATGCCGCACTGCTGGCTTTGAAGATGGAAGAAGGGGCCATGAGCCAGGGAATGCAGGAGGCCTCTAGAAGCAGGAAGAGGCAAGGAGTGGCTTCTCCCGAAAGCCTCTGGAAAAGAAGGCGGCCCCACTGACACAGTGAGACCCATCTCAGACTTGTAACCTCTGGAACTATAAGATAATAAAGTGGAGTTGTTCAAGTCAGGAAGTTTGGGGTCATCTGTCCCAAGAGTGACAGGAAACTAACACAGTCAATTATAAGATCAATGGAGAAAACACACATGACCTTCAGCCTTACCAATAAGCTCTTGGTTCGAGGCACAGACACCCCAGAAAGTCGTGCCTATGGATAGCTGGAGAAAAATCAGCCTCCATATTCTCCCACTTGACCCTGGAACGATAATTTATGGCTCTACACAGGCAGAAGGTTTATAAATTCAGAAAAGTAAACAACTCTACGACTCTGTTTCAGTCTAAGCCAGCATTGTGGCTTCAGGGAGGCCCCAGAAAGCAGCCAAAGTCTAGCTGGTTGGAACCCTATGACCCCAGAGCAACTTCACACCACCCCCTTGAGAACTACAGGCTTCCTATGTCTCACACCAAGAAAGAACACTCTAAAATCCCATCCAGGGACTTCCCTGGTGGCGCAGTGGTTAAGAATCCGCCTGTCAATGCAGAGGAGACGGGCTCGAGCCCTGGTCCGGGAAGATCCCACATGCCGCGGAGCAGCTAAGCCTGTGCGCCACAACTACTGAGCCTGCACTCTAGAGCCCACGAGCCACAACTACTGAGCCCACGTGCCACCACTACTGAGCCCACGTGCCACCACTACTGAAGCTCACATGCCCTGGAGGCCGCGTGCCACAACTATTGAGCCTGCGTGCTGCAACTACTGAAGCCCGCGGGCCTAGAGCCCATGCTCCACAACAAGAGAAGCCACCGCAATGAGAAGCCCATGCACCGCAACGAAGAGTAGCCCCCACTCGCCACAACTAGAGGAAGCCTGCACATAGCAACACAGACCCAACACAGACAAAAATAAATTTAAAAAATAAAATAAAATAAAACCCCATCCAAAAAGGCAGCACAAAAGAGGGGTCAGCAGGTACAGCTTTCATTGACCAAAACGGTTTTCTATGTTGATCTTTAGGGGAAGAGATGGAACAACTAAAGAGAAGGAGAAAGCAGATACAGTTTACGCCCAACGGGAAGCTGAACTGGAAATGGTTTTATAAACATTGCTCCACCTATGAACCATTTTCCATTTCAACGTAATCTGAAAGGAGCAGCCCGTGCCCCGGGTTTACCCAGCCCGTAACATTTTTCCACCTGATTCCCCACCCCAGGCCCCAAGCCCTCCTTGATGACCCAGAGATTCCACAAAATGTTTACGAAGAAACTGGAATAACACACACTACAACATGGACAAACCTCAAAGACCTGATGCTAAGGGAAAAAAGCTAGACAGCAAAGGGTACATATTGTGTGATTCCACTTATAAAAAATGTCCAGAATAGGCAAATCCACAGGGACAGAAAGCAGATCAGTGGTTGCCAGGGGCTGGGTGGAGAGGGGATTTGGGAAGTGATGG
The DNA here is from genome assembly GCF_965194825.1 of Balaenoptera physalus. NCBI lineage: Eukaryota > Metazoa > Chordata > Mammalia > Artiodactyla > Balaenopteridae > Balaenoptera > Balaenoptera physalus. Next base: position 77,903 of record NW_028125776.1, read on the forward strand.
CTTAATGGGTAAGGGGTTTCTTTCAGGGTGATAAAAATGCTATAGAATTAGACAGTGGTGATGACTGCACAACTCTGTAAAAATACCAGGAAAGTACTGAGTTATACACTTTGAATGAGTGAGTTGCATGGTATGTAAGTTATATCTCAATAAAGCTGTCATATTAAAAAATAGAAGAAGAAGAGAGAGGAAGAGGAAGAAGAAACAACCACTAGGATATTAGCCAATGATCACAAGTCACTGCAAACTTTAAAAAATTTAACCATCCCAAGGAGGTTTTAGTTTACTTAACAAGCCTGGAATCCTGCGCACCAACCCACTCCACAGTAAAGATTCTGAAACGCCTGAGCAGAGGTCAGTAGCAAACTGTGACCAGAAGTGGTTTATGGAACGGGCTCACGAGCAAAGTGGGACAACTGGGGTTCATGACGAAATGCAGGAAGATGATTTTGCAAAAGTAACCGTTCTCCGTAAGTTAAAGCAACTCTCTACAATGAAAGTATTATCTCTCTCCAAAATAAAAAAAATAACTGTAACAAATATATTGGCTACGGCAGCAAACGTCTACTGATAACTTCTGGCTGCTCCAAGTTAGCCGATTCAGATTAGACCCCTGAAAAGCAAACTGAAAGTAAAATACGTTTATTGGTTTGGGACTGGCTGTTTCAGATGGGAGGGGATGGGATGGAGAAAGGATGGATATAGTTCCCCTGTGAGAGGAAAGGCGGGTGAGCAGCCTTAAGATTCCAGTGGACACAGCAGCATGCGGAGCCCCTGGCGCAGGGCCTGGGTCCAATGCCGCCCCACCTGGGCTTGGACCATTTCCTCAGAAGGTGACCCCAGCAACCGCAGACAGGGCACAAGTTAGATCCCACAAGAGTTGGCGGGGGTATCACGGCTGGCGTTTGGCGTTCATCAGCACGCCGACCCACACATCCCGAGTTATTCTTGGTATTAGCCCCTTGACATCATAAGGAAGCCAAGAGGAAAGACTGACATATTCAAGCAAACAAAAATGCAAAGCTTGGGGCTTCCCTGGTGGCGCAGTGGTTGAGAATCTGCCTGCCAATGCAGGGGACACGGGTTCGAGCCCTGGTCTGGGAAGATCCCACATGCCGCGGAGCAACTAGACCCGTGAGCCACAACTACGGAGCCTGCGCGTCTGGAGCCTGTGCTCCGCGATGAAGAGCGGCCCCCGCTTGCCGCAACTAGAGAAAGCCCTTGCACAGAAACGAAGACCCAACATAGCCCAAAATAAATAAATAAAAAGGAATTCCTTTAAAAAAAAAAAAGCGAAGCTTGGTGACTGAGACCATAAGCAACATTATGAGACAAGGAACCGCCTAGGAGAGAAATATTTGGAACACCTAACGCTCAGAGTCTACAGAGACCTCCTCTAAGGCACGCGTGGGCCTCAGACCAGGAGCGCCAGCATCAGTGGGGAACTTGCTGGACATGCAGCGTCTTGGGCCCCACCCAGACTTACTGACTCAGAAATCCTGGGGATGGGGCCTGGCAACCTGCGTTTTCACAAGCCCTCCACAGGGTGCTGGTACACAATGAAGTTTGAGAACCACTGGTAAGGTCACAAAAATATTTAGAGCAGCACTATTCATAACCACCCCCAAAATGGAAACAAGCCAGATGTCCAACAACGGGTGAATGGATCAACGGCCGTGCGTCCATACCTGATGGAATCCTACCCAGTTACAAAAAGGGATGAATTAGTGGCACAGGCCACAACATGGATAAAGCCGAAAATCACCATGCTGAGTGAAAGAAGCCAGGCAAAATAATGAGTACATATTGTGTGATTTCACTGATATAAAATGCTAGGATATGCAAACTAACCTATCTAGTAATAGAAAGCCATCAATGGTTGCCCGGAGGCGGAGGGAAGCAGAGAGAGATTACAGAAAGGCACAGGGAAATTTGGAAGCCACGAAAATACGTGTTATCGTGATATGCACGTGTCCGAGAAGCCAGCACCACAATCAAGACAGCAAACATAGGCGAAAACTGACGAACGTGCACACCTTACACACGCCTGGTTTACTGTACTTCAATGGCACCTTAACAAAGCGGTAAAAAACGCAAGCAAGCAGGTGAAGCAAAACCAGTGTGATATGAGCCCGTATAGATAAACACGCAAGACCACACAGCTGTACGTGCACAGCTGAACGTGCCAGAAACAGACTCTCCCACATCGCACTGCGGACTGTTAATATCGGTTGTTCTGCCGGAGGGGCTGGACGCTACAACCCCACAGTGCGGGAACTCAGGGAAACCAGCATGTTCTCAGGTGTCACCTGAGAAACAGGAACGAGCTCAGAACAGGAAGAAGAAACAAAAACCAGAATCTGTCCAGAGGAAAAGCCTTGCATTTTGGAAGCCCCCAAAGCAAGGCCGGCTGCCGGGGTGCAGGCAGGGAGAGGCCCCCAGGGTAGAAACACGCGCCGCAGGGGTGCGGGGCAGCTCCTGCTGGGAGATGCAGGACAGAGAAGGGGACGCACGCAGGTAAGCGGGCTGGGGCCCAGGCAGGGGGCCCTGAACTTCTCAGGGGGCTCAAAGGTTGACCAGACGAAGAAAACAAGGGGTGGAGGCCTGGCTATTATGACACCCTGCGCACTCCAGGAAGCAACTGAAAACCCTATAGAAACCGAGAGAAACCAAAACCCTGGAGGGAGGGCCGTGGGCCGTAAGCAGAGCACTGAAAGGCTGGGCTCACAGCAGGCACTCCCTTCCAGCACATTCATCACGTGTAGTCTTTACTCAGGCTTAGGATCTTTCGCCCTCCTTTCTCAGTTCTTGGGGAAGAGATAATAAGGATGAAGTGTGATTTCCAGATCAAAGCCAAGGGGTGGCCCCAGACGTCTCGTGTAATTTCGCTGTTTATTTGTAAATGAATACTTCTAAAGGAATTTCTTTTCTCTCTAAAGTTAGCTCCCAAAACCTTGCTTGTCCTTTCCTTTAGAAAAAGATCCATATTTCCCTGGAATGCATGAGGACTGAAAGATTTCTGAACTTCTTTTGTAAGTCTGATGGGGGATATAGTCCTTCAACTTTACTAAGTCTTTAACCACGAGATTCAAGCTTCTAAGGCAGAGTACTTGACCTCGGCACTAAGGACCTCTTGGGCTGAGTAATTCTTTGTGGGCCTTGGGGCCTCATCCCCTGCGTTACAGGATGCTGGGCAGCGGCCCTGACCTCTATCCACTAGATGCCAGTGACACCCCTTCCCCACTGGTAACAACCAGAAAGGCCCCCAGGCATCGTCCAGCGTCCCTTGGGAGCAAAACTGCCCTTGGTGGAGGACCACTGAGCTAAGGTATTTCCCGACCAAGATGGAACTTCCGTCAAAGTCTAACATCCAATGTCATGAAAGAAACAGGACGGGATTTCAAGAAGGAGGCAGCAGGGGCATGGAGGGTTGACTGCCCTATGGCTGTGTCCTGGGTTCTCCAGGGACTGAGCCCATCACTGTAAACGCAGTTCCTTTTCCAGACTCCTCACCTGTCCAATGCAGCCCTTTATGCACGATTCTTCACGATTAACACGACCCTAAATATACGAGGAACTCCTCTAGATTCACAGTTTGCTGACTACAAGTAAACGTTTCTCTCTTTTTTTTGGCCGTGCCTGCCGCAAGGGCATGCGGGATCTTAGTTCACCGACCAGGGATCAAACCTGTGCCCCCTGCAGTGGAAGCGCAGAGTCTTAACTACTGAACTGCCAGGGAAGTCCCTAAACGTAAACGTTTTTGTCTTTTTACAGAGCGACTTACTTCCCGCATGGCTCCACCTTGAGAGCTTGCAACCAACCCATCACTATCCTGATGTTACAGGGAGGAAACCAAGGCTCCTCGTCCCGTCCTGTCCTGCACTCTCCCCACGTACCCCTCTCCTGGACAGGGGGCGGGGAAGGTTCACTAAATCACCTCTCACCATCGGGTTCTGAGCAAAGGGAAATCTACAGAGACAGAAAGGAGATTAGTGGCTGCCTGGGGCTGGCAGGGGGAGCAGGAATGGATGACGTGACATTCCCGAAGACGTGAGTGATCTTATTGGGGAATGAAAATGTTTGAAACCTGGATGATGACCGATGACCGCACCACTCGGTAAACTGACTAAAAATCACTGAAACTGCACACTTGAAACGGGTGCTTTTTATGGTATGTAATTTATACCTCAGTAACACTGTTCCTGAAAATCAACTAGACCTTAAACGGGATTTAGAGATCTTCGTGAAATTAATCACCGCAAGTGGCCATCTACAGCCATCCCAAGGCCGAGCAAACATCTATGGCAAACCCAAATAAAACAAAGTATCACATAGCTTGCAAAAGGAATGACAGCCCAACCTGAATCTACAGTGTGTCCAACTCAATACTAGGAACTATAGAACAACCAAACTGCCCAATGGCAGCAGTTTGGAAAGAGAGAAATTCTACTCTGATGAACATCTGGGCCATCAGAAACCCATACAGAAAAATACATTTCTTGTCTAAATATAGAACATTCAACGGAAAAGCAAACACGACAGGTAATTCAAGAAGGTTGAACATACTCTTAGATAGCAAAGTATGAACCAAACCCAAACTTCCCTTAAAGCAAAAGCCATGCAGAAAAATGGGACCCCAGCTTACCCCTCTATTGTGCCAGGAGCTGAGAAAATTAAAATTCACAAAGGACAGCTTATTCTGTGCACCATTTCATGTTTAAATATGAATTGGGAAATAGTGAAAACACACAGTCTCTGGTTTTATTCAGTTAACTTTTCTGGAAACACAGGATGATCAAAAAATTACATAATGGAATTAAAAACTATTAACTATTGGGCGAACAGGAGCTGTACCTACTGAGAGAAAAAGGAACTATTTCCATGAGCTAATCTTATCCTATATTTAGTTTGAGTATACTCATGTAATTAACCAGGGGTGTGTAATTTTGCTAACTTCAAATTTCCAGTTGTAAAGCCCCACATACAATTATCTGAACTACAACTGATTTTTATTTTTGTGGGAAAATGAAGATAGCTAATTTTAATAACCCAAGCTTCCCAAGAAGAAGTAACTGCCTTCCTTGACAGAAATTACGTGAATGGTAATTCACAAAGCCACAAACTCATTTGTTTTTAGATCTTCCCTCAAAGGTTAGCATACTTGGAGAGTTCATGTCCCGTTGACTCAACCATTTGGTGCTACTATTCCCCTACGTTCCTGCTCTGTACACCTGTGCCTCTAATTCCCAGAGAGTATACACAGATCTCTGCACTTCATGAGTACCTGAGGTATGCATTTAGGAAATAAAATCAAATTTTGTGCCCACTTCTGCGAACAGTCTCAGGATGGGGCTATTCTCGGATACATCTCTGAATATTATTTAGGGTAATTTGGCTGGCAAATAATCAAATGAATAATTATTAGAAAATTATCAACAACAAAGACAGAAAAAGATTCCTGTCCAGAGCTGAAGCGATTGACCAGTGTCTAGCTGACCTGCTGGCAATAAGAAGTCAGGACTTGGACAAGGCTCAAGGAAACCGGCTAAAAGCAAAATACTTTGTGTAATTTCTCCCTCCTCTTAGATGGGCAGGCACGGGGCAGATAAAGGACATTCCCCAAGACTTTCATTAAAACTAAATTTGTTACAGGAGCTTAAATGTCCTGATCTCTGGAGAGCAGAGACAAAGGTGCATAATGCAGATGTCAAAAAATTCTACTTCCTGGGAATTCCCTGGCCGTCCAGTGGTTGGAACTCCGTGTTTTCACTGCCGAGGGCCTGGGTTCGATCCCTGGTGGGGGAACTAAGATCCCGCAGGCCACGTGGTGCAGACAAAAAAAAAAAAATTCTACTTCCTGCTTCTCCCCTCTTCACAGTAGGTGCCTTCTGAATTATTACTGTAAAGAGAAGCAATCTTTTTTTTTGTTTAAGTAGGAGATAAATATATTATTCTACCAAAGGACAAATGAATGTCCACGTGGATCCTGACGAGAGTGAAATGAGGTGTGCTCCTGGTGCCCGGACGGTATGGAGAACAAGACCATCGCTAGCTGCAGGCGTCTGCATGCACAGTGCAGGTCTCTGCTTCCCTTTACATACAAAGCTACGCTGCAAACTCAGTATCCACAAAGGGAAAAATAGGCACAAACACCAAAACCGAAGCTAACGTATCAATCATTTCAAATTAAACAAACAAAAACGCTGCTGTGGAAACCTGGAACTACTTGCGGTCGACATTTAGTGTCATGAAAACCAAAGCTTCAGCCATTCTCAGCAAACGACCTCAGCCAAAGACCTGAAGTTTGGAGGTGAGTCCTATGTCTCACCTCCACAGCCCACAATGTGGTCTGGGTTGTGAATGTAACTTTTGTATTTATTTACTCTCTGTAACACCAGTAATACAGCATCAACCAAAATGACAGTTTTCTCTTTTAAAAAGCCTCTAATGTGAAATGCAAAAAGTAAAAAAATAAAAGATTTAATGACAACCATGATGGATGAAATATGTTTCTGGAAAAAAACAACAACAAATAAACAGCCAGACTGAAGGCACCCAGAGACTTTTATCACAACCCAGTTCCAGCGCTCTCTCACATCTTTTAAAGTTTGAATCACGTATTCGACAAAAAGCCTGGTTTTGGGGAGCCCTGAGGGCATCCGTCAATGAAAGCAGCTGATTTATAAACAGAATTAAGTGATTATGAAAACACTGCGGCGTCATGAAATGCTTAAAAAGCACAGCATTGTTCCAAAGTTTCCTCGTGCACCTGCAACTGGGATATTGTCATCTGGTTCTGAAACACATATATTTTTTCAGCTTTAAAAACACGCACAATCCTGTAGATCCAAAACGTGCCCAGTACCCTGTCAACGTTGTTCTTTCTTCCCCAAATCACATCATTAATAGCTGTGCCTCTGGAGGGATGTCCAATCTTTAAGCTGGCAGATCTCAGTCACAACACATGTGTGTGTATACACACACACACACACACACACACACACACACACACACACACACATCGTGGCAGGGGAATACATCTGTGTCCCACTTTATTCAGGGACTTCAATATCAGCCCCTCGTCACCTCTGGGGACCCCATCAGTGATCTCTAGATGCTTTTTCATTGCATATCCCTCTCAGTGAAAACCTTTTAAGCATTAACTCCAACTCATGTAACCTATTAACTAGAGATAACACACAACAAACATTATATGCATTTTTCATAGACCACAAATAGACATTTTGTAACTATTAAATAAAAATACATAAACAGAGAACTTAAGTTTCTTCCTGCACTCCAGTAAATCCCACTGTCACTGCCAGAGGATATGCAGTCCACTTGGGAGCCCACTTTTTGAATTAAAACCTGAGACAAGGCATTTCTGTCACCCTCTGCCTCAACTAAACATGGAGACTATTGGTTTCAAGGAAATGTACTAGGAGGCCCATGAAATTTATCAGGCAAGTCTAATTTCCACAGGCCTCTCCCCTTGTTCTCATCTGGTCTACAACAGTTTCTGTCATGCACTGGACAAATGAGATCATTACTTCTTATTTTCACCAACTTCTGAGCTGGGTGCCCCTCCAACGCTGTTTCTCCTGGCAAGGCTTTTTGAAGAATTACGCTACAGATCTCTGGAAATTGTTGAAACTGGCACAGAATCATCGTGCATCTTAGAAATACAAACCTAATGTGATATTTTTTCATAATCAAATTAGGAGTTAAACCAAAGCGCGTCTCCCAAGACTGACCTGTGACTGTCAGGGACTGGCAACCCTTGTTTTTACGTTGATCACTGTGAATACTTGAGTCTTTACCAACACAGAGTTGGCATTCAAGTTTCAAGGGATTAGAATGCCTGATAAGATTCTGCTGGGAAAAGAACCTAAGGCAAGGACCCAAGTTTATTCTGTCTCCCAAATGAATCAAATGGTAGAGACATCAGTTCTCTGCTCAGTTGCTTTTCTAAATACAGCCTAAAACTCGGCAACCACCTGGAACTTTATAGGTGCTGAGAATTATGTTTGCATACCGGTGCTACAGATGTCTGCATCATATGAACGGGGTAACATCCCTCCAACTCCACTTTCTCATTTCTCATCTTCAAACGGATGTCAAGATAAGAAGGGTACCTCGACGGGTAGAGCTGACCCAGCTAAGGCTAAAAATCACCCCAACGCACTAGAAACAAAAAGCACTGCTCAGTTACACAGAATTTTCTCCAGTTCCCAATCATGACTTACGTGGTCTTACCATATTAAAGTATTTGTTATTACTGATTTAAGAAATAAAATGGCATCACATACAGTAAGCTTCTTTTGCCCAAATTTCCATCTATTGGAAAGTTTAAACAAGCAGAAGTGTTTGCAAATTCGATACCGGATGTTCACACAGACTCTAAAGCCCAATGACAACGGGCAAGTCTATAATAGTATGAGCCAAGCTCTCCCAAGAAGCGGACAGTGTCCCTCTAGCCTTGCTCCAACATGGATGAGGCTGGGTGTCCAGGTTGCGGTAGACATGAGGAAAGTCTTCAACATCTTGGAGAGAGAGAAGGTGATCATCACGCCGGTGGGGCGGTGGGGGGGGGGGGGGGGGAGGGGCGGGGAGAGTCCTCACCTCCTCCTGCCTCTGTATTCTCCCTGGGGGTTGGTGTTAAGTGTTCCAGAAAGGAAAGTGCTCCGGGCTGGCTATCTCGGGTCATATTCTGGGTTCCAGGCTCAAGGGAAGTAAGCAGAGAAAACTCTCATGTTTTCTTTTCAGTATTCCAGCTCCATCCACCACGATAGGAAAAAATGACAGGAATTCAAGGCAGAGACAGTCTCTTCAAGAATAAACACTATGAATTTTGCCGTGAGCATTGTTTGTGCTTATTTTACAGGGTCTCCTGAAACTGGGAAACTACAACACTCGTAAGAGTTATTCAGAGGCACCCCACAGCCCAAAGTGTCTTCTGAATTGCTGGGGTCTTTTTTTACAGTAAAACATGCAACTAACTTAGCAATGTTAAGTTGAATATTGTTTATTTCAATCATGGGTAAAATGTTAGTTAAAGCATGGAACATAGTTTACTCAAATTGCTAGTTAATATAAAACCACCATAATCCTTAACCTACAAAAGTGTTAAAAAAAAAAAAAAAAAAAGAGCCTACGCAACATTTAACGTGTGCCTTTTCCACATTACAATCCGCAAACACGGGGTAGGAGAGGCCTCAAGATCAGCTCATCAAGCCTTTCACTCTACACGTGAGGACACACACAGGTTCAACAACTTCACACAAGCAGGCAGGCAACCCAAGGCAGGACACAAGTGACCAAAACGCCAGGCAAAGGATTCTCTAGAAAACATGATATTCCTTATTTGATCACAAATAGTGAAATTACGACCCAAGGTAGAATTCAGGTGAACAACCACATAGAAACACAGACGTAGGAATTTATTTCTACAACAAACTAATGCAAACACAACTGGATATTTTTAGTGTACTTTTTGGTCACGTTATCAACCCACTGGGAAAACCACGCCTCTTAATGTGTGTCCTGTTTTTGAAACTAAAGACATGAGTCTAACCTACTGATACATTTTACATAGTACTGCTCCAGAAACAGTCTCTGAAAGTGCATCCAAAAATGTCCCATCTCAACTGATTTGGCAGCAAGGATCAACTGGCATAGGAAATGTGCAAATCCTATAGGCAGCTCCAACAAGATACCCGATATTTTTTCACTATGATTTCTTACAAGTATTAAGAAGCTCTAAGTTTTGGCTTTTCCTTGCTTTTGATAATATCCACAGTGCAAAATCATTCTGAGAAAAACACATGGGCCCAAGTGTGCCACAGTATAAAATTCATGAGTCAAGGAAGGTGCTCGAAGAGTGGAGAGATTCACTATTAGGCATTTCATCCTGAGTTAAAATGTGATTACCAAGACCAGGAGAGCAGAGCTGATCGGCAGGTGCCCCGAGTTAGGGGCTGAGAGAGCGGGGAGTATGGAGGGAAAGCACCACGGACACCTTTGGGGTGACGGAATTTAGTTGTTTGGTATCCTGATGATGGTGGTGGTTACAGAAATTTAAGCATGCTGAAATTCATCATTTATCACATAGTAAATTTAGGAAATATACAGAGAATACATATGTGTCTGAATACAGCACGTGTGTGTGTTTGTGTGCGTATGCCAGCCCTGAAATTTAACTTAAGAAAAGCAAGCAAGCAATTGATGGAGACCACCGTAACTAAAAAAGATATATTATTACTGTCATTATTGGATATTTCCACACCAATTCCCAACTTCAGAGTAGAGGAAAACCTAAGGACACTGGGCTCCAAGCATGATAATAATCCTCCTTCTGTTAATACAAGCCTGAGAAACAGATTTTATTTTCTTTCTCTCTCAAGAAGAAAACTAAGGCCAGAGAAGGTAACATGTGCCCAGAGGCGGTCAGTGCATGGTGAGCTGGCTGCAAACCAAGTGTCCCCGACCCCATGACCACCAGGAGCCCACAGGGCCCCCAACCAGGCTGGGCTTGGCGCTCCTCTTGGGCGGGGGGGGGGTCACAGGCCACGGGGCCACGGGCTGGCTCAGGAGGACCAGACTCCAGGCGCCAGCAGTGCCCATTCGTGGGAGAGGGCCCCACTGCAGGTCCGCACCCAGCTGCCCCCAGCCGTTCACGAATCAACTACTCACAGGAGAGGACAGGGCTTGAAACAGCATCCAGAGTCCTGCAGGCCGCAAACGCCTCCCACACTGATGTGTCCGCCCGCCCTCCCAAGCACGGCGGTGGAGGTTACCCCAAGTCCAGGTTAACCGACATCTCGCTGGGCACAGAGAGGGTCCGAAAACAGCAGACAGGTACCAGGTGTTCCCCTGATAAATACCCAAGTCCCAAGAAGCCGACCAAAGGTGAGACCCGCTAAATCTGCAATGACATCCGCAAAACCAGCAGGAAGGAGCCCTGCAGGCGCGCTGGCATCAGGGCTCTAAAATACTCGAGTTGAGACAGAGCTCAGGCGACTCGCAGCCGCCCCCCCGCCCCCAACACCTCCTGGCCTTGCGCCGCTCCCGCCATCCACTTCCCACCTCCTCCTTTCCCTTCTCATTTACTTCCTAATGTATCCCAAAACGGCCTACGGGAGCCGGAGCCGTGAGAACCACAGCGCCGGATACCTATCTTGACATCCAGCTGCCCGTGGACCTTGCTCAAGACAGGACTGCACGGCTGACAGCAGAACTCAGGGCTGGTGTCTCCACCCTGGCATCACGGCCATTAAGCGCCGGGTCGCTCTCTGGGGTGGGTCTGTCCCGTGCACTGTGGGATGTTACGCAGCATCCACGGACCCCCCCCCCCGCCCCCCCGGACGCCAGGAGCATCACCGTCCCCCTCCCCCAACTTGTGACAACCACACGTCTCCAGATATTGCCAAAAGCTGCTTGACGGTAGGGGACAAAACTGCCCTGAGAACCATGGGCTGACCACAAGCTTCTAGAGCTCAACGCTGAAAACACGGTTCCAGTAAGCCACCATCTCCGCTACCTTCGTCCCTACGACGTCCCTTTCTCTCGAACCTGCGAGTCACACGCTCCATCTCCACCTCTTCCTTCCCAACTACCAAGAACAAACCAAAGCCATGGAAACGGTACCCAACTTCCTCCATCAGAAGAAAATACTCTCTCCTCTGTTTCCAAGTTTAAATTTGCTCCAATTTAACTTTTCAATGGCTTCCAGTTCACATCTGCAATCTTCAATCAGGCAGTGGATTCTCAATAAATATTTGACGACGGCGATAATGCACAGAAGTGCTTTGCAGGAGGCGGCCACCTCCATGGTCAAGTTCCCGGGGAGCACATTCCTTAATGACTGCGTTTTTCCCCTGAGGTTTTAAACTCATTTTCTCACAGCAGGCTCTCTTTCCCTCTACAAACATGTTGACTGTTTGTCCCTTCCCACATCCAGCGTTTATTTTGGTTGCTGGGTCTCGCTCTACTCACGTGGCCGGGGCCATCCAGTTGGTCGAGCCCCATGGGAAGGATGGACAGGAGGGAGGGCCAAGGAGGGCAAGACCCGAGGGAGAAACTCACATCCAGTCTCCACTCACGAGGCCAGTTACTTCCTTCACGCTAAAAATAGGTATGGAAAAAAAAAAAAAAAGTTTATCTTTCCAACTTAAAAAACAAAAAAGTTTACAAAATGACTTTAGTCTTGCTTCCTGATTGAAACTATTTTTTAAACGTCTTGGGTGGTGAAAGATTAACAACTTATTGGAAGTCACGTACTCTTCTTTTTTAAGGGAGAAAAAGGAGGCAAATGCAAGGTATCCGGGGACACCACACCTGGGACAGTCTCGCCTCACAGGGCAGAGTGATCGTGCTTGTCCTCTGGCCCGGGTCAGGCCTGGCAATAACCACGTGTGCAGAGCCCAAGACCCAGACACCTGGCGGAAAGCTCAAGGAGGGGGCAGCCTCAGGGTTGGGGTGTGGGGTCCTCCCTCCCAATAGGTAACTGATGAAGGGTCTGAATTCCTGACACTCAGGACCTACATGAGATGGCTCTTGTGGGCCTGGCTTCCCTCTGCAGGAACCCATTGCCCGCCTCTGGAAGAGAATCATGGATATCCCAGGTGTCTCAAAAGCCTGACAGGTCACAGCAGTCCTGAGAGAAAGCAAGAGTGAGGACAAATGGCAGAGGGGGATCTGGGAAGTCACCTCTCTCACAGATGCAAAACTGGGTTTTTCCCCCCAACCACAAATAAAATTTCTAATACGTTGCTATAAAAAAATACAAAAGACTATGCAAAGAACACACCAACTAAGTAATAAAAATAACATCCTGACTCAGGGACCAGTATACAGGAAACGGCCAGCACTCAGCCGCTTTTAAAAAATACTTTGACTATTGTTAAGCCTCACTTTGTTGGAAGGATTCCTGATCAGTCTTTTAATAAGAGAAGATTTGACCCTCAAGAAATTAAACCTTAAAACTTAAGACATAAACTTGGGGGGAGGGGTAGGTAGCCCATGGCGAACACCGCTTTAAACATATCAGATAAGGCCTCTACATCACCTAAGGCCTCTAAATCACCTACGAGGGGCTTCACTGACGGTCACACCTTGGGCTCCCCACCATCCCAAGAGATGTTCGCCACGACACACTCAAAGGCAGGCAACATGGGGACTGGCTATGCCATTTTTCACATGGGGAAACTGAGGCACAAAGACACTAAATGCCGTGTCCAAGGTTAAATACTCAGTGAGAGACTCCAGCTTGGAGTTCTGGTTTTCTAATTCAAAAGTGATCCAAACCACCTCAATCTAAAAAACCACAGCTGTCAACCTCACTGAAATCACTTTCCTAGGTCACCTGCTAGCTGAAATGGGCCTACCTTTTTTTTTTTTAAAAGTCTACCAGTAAATTATTTCAAACTCTTACAGCCTCTCCCCTCCTCCCACAAAAAGTAAACTAACTCTCTTTACTGCCTTCTTTATCAATCCTTACTTGCAGTAACTATAGAGAATCGCCTTCCAATAGAACATTCTGCAAGTTCTGCGCTGTCCCAATATGGCGGCCACTAGTTACACACATCTATTGGGTATGTGAATTATGGGTAGAGCACTGAAAGAACAGAATTGTTTATTTTAGTAACAACAGAATTGTTACTGAATCTTAGTTAATTTGAATCTAAATATGCCCATGTTGGCTAGTGGCTGCCACACCAGATAATTAAGCTACAGATGAAAACAATCTTTCCACTGTGGTGGACATTTCATGATTTCTGCTGAGATTCATCTAGGTGTACAAACAGATTTCAATGTAGGTTCTTCTGTGTGGGAGAGGGAGAGAAAGAGAGAGAGAGAGAGAGAAAGAGAAATGGGGTGTGTGTGTGTGTGTGTGTGTGTGTGTGTGTGTGTGTGTGTAATTTAACGAGCTTGTCTCCAAGTGGGAAGATTCACACTATGTATACACAGGAAGGCAAAATAACACCAAGCTTAAGAGCTGGGCTTTCGGAATCAAACAATCCTCCCTCCACCATATATTAACAAGTCAGTGTCCTCTGAAGTAGAATGAAAATAATTGTTGCACACAGGGCATTAAGTGCCCGTAAAATCCTCACTGCATGGCATTAGAGTAACATTAGGAAAACTACTCTACCTGCACAATACCATAACAACTAAAACTTACAGGCAGCGTTGTAGTTTTCAAAAAAATTACACGTACATTCCCTCTTCCTGTCCTTGCACTACCCAATGAGCACCACGATTTCAGTTCCCGTTTTTATTTTTACATACAGAAAACGACACTCAGAAAAGTTACAGGACTTGAAGGTCAACGGTAGAGCAGAACAACAGGGTGGGCCCTTTCACTAGTTCAGGCCAAACGGGGACAAAGGCTGCTTTTCTAGCAAAGCGTTAGGTGTCCTCATGGAGCTGGACTCGGGCTCTATTCCCCTTTCTGCTGGCTAGCGCTGAAACCCTCCTAACAGCTCACCCAGGTAGACTCATGATGCCATCACACAGATGAGAAAACTGAGACTCCCACGGTTAAAGGTGAGATTCGAGACCAACTAGGATACCACACACTTCATTTAAACACCCAAACTTTCAGGAGGGGTGAGCTTTGGGAGATTTAAGGGTCAAGGTGTGAAATTTAAATGAGGGGTGTTGACAATTCCCAGAGTGACTTAAGCCCTGGACAGAAGCACAAGAAGAGCCAACCTCAGAAGATCCAATGACACACACCCTGCTGTGCACAACACCAAATCAACACCTGAAGTCTCCATTTTCGTCCCACAGGTGTGTGTTCCCTTCAGGTCTAGAATATCCTTAAGGGGCTATCTTAATAAGTGGGTCAAGTGATGCACTTTAACTTTCATCCCTGGATTCATCATCCAGCTGGGGGGTTTTCCACGAAAATCTGCCGTACGTTTGAGATATTAACATCCCTAAACATAAAAGAGTCATCTTCACGTCTCAACTGTTCCATACTCAACATTCGCGCCCCCCTCCCACCCATCGCGTCTTTCCTAGGAATGACTAGTTGTAAACTTTTCATAAAATCGTCCTGGGCAATTTCCTACACCGAGGCCACCGTTCAGGACGGAAGAGTGGCGCTCCCCTCCCCCTCCCAGGCTGGAGTCCCGCCCCTCCCCTTTCAGGTTAACCCAGGGACCCAGGCGGCGCGCCTGGAGAGAAAAACATCCAGCAGTCAGGTCAAACCACATGTGACAAAGCAAAGCAGAAACCGTGGCACAAGGAATAGGGCATGGGTTTCTGTTTCTTTTGGGGTTCTGCTCTACAACATCAGCGACAGAAAAGAAAGAAGGAAAAAAAAAAAAACACCCCACCTCCGACTCTAACTTTGTGGAATTTCCAAAGCGAGGGGCTCGGAGAATGCGAGGCCGTGCTAAGAACGAGCCCCGGCGCGGGCCTCACCGCGCACGGACAGCGCACGTGAAGGGCAGGCCCTAACCCAGCGCCCGCGGGCCTCTGGCAGCCCCCAACTGTCAAGGACCCGGCGACCTCCGGCGACCCCCGAAGGCGCGCCCCACCCCGTTCCGAACACCGGCCCCCGTGGGCAAGGTCCCCCTGGGGAGCAGCGCCCAGGACGCGAATCTGGGGGCACCCCTCCCCCCAGCCCGGGAGCAACAGGTCTGCAGCCTCCCCAGGCCGCTCTCCGCAGACCCGGCCCGACCAGGGACGCCCCCCGTCCGCCGAAGTCGCCCCCAGCCCGCACTCCTCGCCCGGGCTGGGGAGCTCCCGACTTCCTTGACGGTTTCTGCGGCTCAAGAACTGAGCCGCCCAGGGCCCGCGCCGCCGCGCTTCCAGCCGGCCCGGGGCTGGCCGGCCCGCGCCCGGGGATGAATGGGGCTCCCCTCCCCCCACGGGGGATCCCGCGGCGGCGCACGTCCGTCCAGCCAACCCCGGGTTGGGCAGACAAAGGGGCACCGGGGGACAAATCGAGCGCTTCCCCAAACTTGCCGGCCGCCTCCCCCGCCCCGAAACAAAGGAGCCCCCCAGCCTCCGCCCGCCCCCAACGCGCCGGCACTTTGGGGAGCAGCCAAAACGGGGTATTGTGCAGCCTGCAGGGAGCGCGCCGCACCCCAGCCCAAGCCCGAGAGACACTTGGGGACCTGCCCCTCCAAAGCCCCGGAGGCGGACGGAGCGTGCGGGCGCCCCAGGCCGCCGGCCTGACCCCGGAGGGAGGGAACCGCCGGCCCCCATGCGGGACAAGTTGGCGTCCCCCCCCGCCCCACCCCGCGCCCGGCCAGCCGGCCGGCCGAGCCCCGCGCACTCACCTCGCCGCGAGCAGCGCAACTTGCGGCGGCGCCGCCGCCCCGAACCTCCCTCCGGCCGGCCGTCGCCGAGCCCGGGCCGTGCCGCGGCCGAGGAGGGCCCGGCACCCGGAGCAGCCGCGCGCCGCCCCCGCCCCGCCCCCGCCCCGCCTCAGCCGAGTTCCCGTGAGGCGCGAGCGCTGGAAAGTTTCGGATGCCGAATGGCGGCCGAATGGCGGCCGAATGGCGGCCGAATGGCGGCCGAATGGCGGCCGAATGGCGGCCGAATGGCGGCCGAATGGCGGCCGAATGGCGGCCGAGGGCGCGGCGGCGGCGGCGGCGGCGGCGGCGGCGGCGGCGGCGGGGCGGCGGCGGCGGCGCTGGCGGCACCTCGCTCCCGAGCGCAGAGAGTGCGGGGGGGTGGGGGGGGCTGGGGCGGGAGCGGTGGCGGCGGCAGAGGGCGGGACGGCAGGAGGGACCGGCACGGGCAGTGACCTCCGGGGGGAGCGGCCGCCAGCGCGCCGACCCCGGCCGGGAGGACTGCCAGGGAGGCCGCCTCCGCCGCCGGGCCGGCCCCTCCCCCCACGGCCCCCAGCCCGCACCCTCCCCCACCGCCGGGGAACGGGAGCCCGAGTCCTCCCCCCCGACACACCCCCCACCCACACGCCCGGGGGGGAGGGGCGCGTCCCAAGCCGGTCCCTCCCCCACGGAGGGTGAGGCCACCAGGCCTGCCCTCCCCCACAGCCAAGAGGGGGAGAGTCCGCCCCCAACACAGCCCCTCCCCCAGGGCTCCAGGGAAGACTCGCGTCCTGAGCCGCCCCGTCCCCACGGCGGGGGAACCTGCAACCCTCCCCCGTCCCTCACCCCTGACTCTGCTCTCCCCGCCGCGCCCGGGGTGGCTGAAGGGAACCCGGGTCTCCCTAGTGTATCCGAACCCCGTCCCTTCCTCGTGGCCTCCATGCGGGCGGAAGGAGACGCAGGCCTGTGCCCACCCCGTCCCAGGCCCGGACCCAGCCAGGAGGGGACAGGAGCCCGGTCACCAGCACCGCGGTTTCCAGGGGAGGGGGGAACCGGGCCACCGCTCTGTTACCCTCCCCCACCTCCAAGAAGCAGCCGCCCAGCTGCCCTAGCAGAACCCCTGCAACCTGCCTGAGGACGCCGCTTCCTCAAAATCGGCGGCCGGCAGGGCACCCCAATGGTCTCCTCCCCTCCCCGGAAAAGTGGGGGCCCAGGGGGGAGCCTCGACCTTTGCAAAATGCCTCCAGCGAAGAGCCGGCAGTGCGTGGGGAGAAAGAAACTCGGGCCCAGCGGGGTGGAGGCTCCCGGCGGGGGCAGGGGGAAGAAGCCGGGCGCTTGGGCCTTCTCACCCCCGCCCCCGCCCGGAGGCGTCGGGCCTCGGGCCCCAGCCAAGTGCTAAGGTTGCCGCAGCTCGCTCGGCCCAGCTCTGGTGAACCCGAGGCCCCAGCGCTCCTGCCTCCCCTCCTGCTTGGCGACAACTGCCCCCCACTCGAGGCCTGAGTTCACTTAAACAAACATCTGCACCCACCCGCCGGCACCTTGGGTGTCTGCTTTGCCGAATATTTTAGAATAAGTTTGCCCCTCCCTTTGGCGTATAAGGAGCTTCGCCCCAAGAGCCCAGTACACACTCAGCGTTTTACACTGGCACCTCACTTGCTCCTTGCTGGGACACCGGGCCATTTGCTGTACTGGTTGTGCGGAGAGGGGGCCCGAAGTGAGTGTTTAAGGGGCTGGTCCTCCATCAAAAAGGCAGACTAAAAATTATGCTGCCAAATATTGCTGTGAAACGTCAGTGATGTAAAACGACGGTTGCTGCACATTATTATTAGAGCACATCAATAAAAGATACACTTACACAGTCTCCATAATTGTGAATCAGCAGAATAGATTTTGCCTTATTTTGTATCAGTTGCCATTCAAGGCCCCCCAAAAGGACGTGGTGGGACCTTCCCTTGAGCTTGCCCGTCGTTGCTCCCGGGCTCCCTGGGCTTGTGAGGACTGATGCTGAGGTATTAACAGGCAATCGAAAAACCAGGGGGGCAACAGAAAACCCGAGCGAGTTCCTGATGCAACCCTGCCCGGGTTACACGTGCTTCCCTTCCCCCACCGCCTGCTGATGGGAGCGCTGCGTTTTTTCCGCCTGTAGGGTCACATAGTGGTTGATTGATTCTCCTTTCGCCTTGCTCAGTCATTCAGATTTGGAAAGTAAATAACAAGTTGACAGCATTACAGCTTTCGCCTTTACAGGGACACGGCCCCCGGCTACCGCACACTCTCGAGTAGCCGCGCAGCCAAACTGGCCCTCTGGCTTGCCAGCCGTGCTTGTCCTTAGCTGCTTGGAAATTCCGAACTGAACACGATGAAAAGGTTCCTTGGTATGTTTTGATTACTTGGCAGACGCCAATCATTTAAAGTATGAGAAAGTGGTGGAAATCCTCGCTTCCAAACTAGGACCCGGTGTGACCACTTTTTTTACAGCTGGTCTTCCGTAGCTAACAATGCGAGGGAGCTTGGAATCCATCTTGCCTGTTTGATCGTGTCCCAATAATCCCAACGATCTTCTTGCAAGTAAGGAGTCGAGCACTTTTACCACAGACTCCTAGGAGCCCCCAGGGACTCTGTAAGACCTCAGACAGGAAACGCGACCCCCTACATTTATCCTAATAACACCGAGAAATTCCACCTTCTGAATGCTAGACGGGTGGTAGGAACGTGTTAAATTAGACTATTTTATTTCATCTGTTTTGCAGATTTTTCGAATGGTGTAAGAAAAGAGGAGAAAAAGCACATTAAAGTAGAGCAGGAAAGGAGCTAGTGCGTTCTGACAAAAGTATAAAGGTTAATTTGGAGGCCGTGAGCAGCAACGATCTACACAGGTATCCACTGCACAATATCTATATTCCAAACAAGTATTTTTGGTTGCTGACTGCAGGGGGCTGGAATACAAGAATCCGCTCGCAACAAATGCTATCAGTATTCCCCCTAAACAGTAGCCAAATGTTTAATAAAAAGGCAGCAGGAACCCGCACAAATATAGTCAACTAATTTTTGACAAAAGAGCAAAGGTATTTCAATGGAGAAAGAATATCCTTTTTAACAAATGGTGCTGGAACAACAGACATCCATAGACAAAACAAACAAAAAAATTAATCTAGCCCAGACCTCAAGGCTTTTCACGGAAACTAACTTAAAATTGATCATGGGCCTAAAAGTCAAAAGCAAAAACATAAAACTCCTAGAAGATAATGTAGGAGAAAATCTAGACGACCTTGGGTTTAGCAGTGAGTTTTTAGATACAACACCAAAAACATGATCCTTGAAAAAAAAAAAAACTGCTGAATTGGACTTACTGAAATTAAAAACTTCTGCTCTGCAAAAGACACTGTTAATGAAAAGACAAACCACAGACTGGGAGATATATTTGCAAAATCCATATCTGATAAAGGATTATATCCAAAATATGCAAAGAACTCTCAAAACTCAACAATAAGAAAACAATACAGAATAAAACTGGGCAAAAGATCTGGGGAAAAAAACTCACCAAAGAGATATACAGATGGCAAACAAGCATACGAAAAGATGCAGAATATCACATATCACAATGAAAACGCACATTAAGACAAAATATGGGGAATTCCCTGGCAATTCAGGGGTTAGGACTTGGCGCTTTCATTGCCGGGGCTGTGTTCTGTCCCTGGTCTTGGGACTAAGATCCCACAAGCCACGCAGCTCGGCAAAAAATCAAATGCTAACAGGGTGCTGAGCAACAGGAACTCTTCCGCGTTGCTGGTGGGAATGCGAAACGTAAGACCACTTTGGAAGACAGTTTGGCAGTCTCTTACAAAGCAAAACATACGATCCAGCAACCATGCTCCTAGGTGTTTACCCAACTAAGTTGAAAACTTATGTCTGCACAAAAACCCGCACAGGAATGTTCAACAGTTTTACTCACCAAACACCGAAAGCAACCAAGATGGTCCTCAGTAGGTGAATGGATAAACAAACTGTGGCACATCCACACAATAGAATATCATTCTGCAATAAAAAGAAATGAGCTATCAAGGCATGGGAAGACAAGGAGGAACTTTAAATGCCTATCACTAAGCGAAAGAGGCCAATCTGAAAAGTCTACATACTGTATGAGTCCAACTCTACGGCATTCTAGAAAAGGCAAAACTGAAAAGATCAGTGGTTGCCAGGGGTTCTGGGGATGGAAAAGAAGGGACGCATATGGGGAACACAAGGGATTTTCAGGGCAGTCAATGGATTCTGCATGATACTGTAGTGGCAGATACATGACATTTTGCATTTGTCCAAACAGGTAGACCTGTACAGAAACGGAAGTGAACTCCAATGTCAGCTGTGGATTTTATCAATATTGATTCATTCATTGTAACAAATGTACTACTGTTACACAAAAGATGTTAACACTGGAAATGGTGTGTGGGAGGAGGAAAATTGGGAACTCTCTGTACTATATGCTAAACCGTTCTGTACATCTAAAACTGCTCTTTAAAAAAAAGTCTATTATTTAAAAAAAAAAAAAAAAAGACAGTAGGAAGAGGTGTTAAACTTCTCGTGAGAATTACTGCCCAGTTTTCATGGAATCCAATATGTAATTTCATCGAGGCCCATCTAACGGCTCCTAACACATAGGCCAATATTTGTTTGCATGACTGGCCTACTCAGAAAGGCCTGCGAGTCCAGGAGTCGTGTGCTCCATGCCGCAGTGGCCTCTCGGTGATGTTTGCAGAGCATGTCTCAGCTGTGAGGAAGCATCTGCCACAAGCTTCTCGTGTGAAACAAAGAAGAGGGGTATGCTCTCCAACTTCACTTACAACCCTCTGGCCGAGGTTTGCTTTGGGGCTTGCTTCTACTTTTCCTCAGGGAGACTGGAACCGAAACTACAAAGGGAGATGGTTGTATCAGGTGGTAGCACGTGGTGAACGCACTTGGAGAAGTAAACAGGAGTGAGGACAGAGATTTCCATCACCTGCCGTGGATGTGAGATGAGGTGGGTGGTCGCCCCTTCTGCTCCCCTTGACCTGGGTAGGCATCCAGTCTTTTTTTCAAGATAGGATGAATTGTGTCTCCCGCCTCAAATTCATATGTTGAAGTCCTAACCCCCAGCACCTTAGCATGCGACTATTTTTGGAAAGACAGCCTTTAAAGTAGTAAATAAATCAAATGCAGTCATTAGGGTGACCCTTCCTTATCCAATCTGACTGGTGTCCTTATAAGAAGAGGAGACTGGGACACAGACATGCACAGAGGGAAGACCGTGTGAAGACACAGCAAGGAGGGAGGACTCGGGAGAAACCCACCCTGCCGACACCTTGACTTGAACTTCCAGCCTCCAAGACTGTGAGAAAATAAGTTCTGTTTGTTTCTCATTCTTTTTGGCTACGCCGAGTGCAGGATCTTAGCTCCCTGATCAGGGATCGACCCCGTGCCACCTGCATTGGGAGTGCAGAGTCTTAACCGCTGGACCGCCAGGGAAGTCCTAATAAATTTCTGTTATTTAAACCACCCAATCTTCGGTGCTTTGTTATGGCAGCACGAGCAGCAAATGCATGTGAGTTATTGCTGTTTCTTTTCTATTTGGAATGTCACATTCAGTTCACATCCTTTGAATACTGAAAACACCTCACATTGGGCATGGGGATGTTCGTGCACAGTGTCGAATTTGATCCTCCCAGTAATACTGGAGGGCAGGGATTTTTATCTCCAATGCTCAGAGTAAAAGACTTGGCCCAAGAGGTTAAAGGATTGAGAGGAGGGGGTTTGTAAGCACTTCTACGCCCCAGACCTTCTTTGGCAAGTTACT
Organism: Balaenoptera physalus; assembly: GCF_965194825.1. Taxonomy (NCBI): domain Eukaryota; kingdom Metazoa; phylum Chordata; class Mammalia; order Artiodactyla; family Balaenopteridae; genus Balaenoptera; species Balaenoptera physalus. The sequence goes on from NW_028125776.1 coordinate 100,019, forward strand.
GACTATATTGATTACCACTGCATAAATACATAAAATAATATACATAAGATTACAAGGAAACTCGATTCTGTAAAAATATAGTTAAATTAAAAAAAGAAATTCCAATGTCATAATACATGTGCTTCTTTCTCAGTACTTCCAATCATAAGCTCTAGAGGTGGTACTAATAACTTCTGTCATTTCAAAGTAGTGGTGGGTACAAATAAAATCTGCTTCAACTCTAACCTGCTCTGAAAATACATCAGACTTCTCTTGGTGACAAATTGGTAACAAATCAAAGATACAGTTAATGCTACTGTCATCTCCTCTATAGTCATAGTTGTCAGAAATGCTCAATTTGGGTTAACTGCAGAGGTTTTCCCCATCCATATTCATGGACCCCCTGCAATCTCTCCCTGGGACCTTCCTGCCAAGGGAGGAAGTGCAAGCTGCATCCCATGACTCTCTATGGCCCTTCTGCCTACCTAGACTCATCCATGCCACCACCATGGACCCCCTCCCATGGCTCATGGGCTGGGACCCTAGAGTGAGATGACTTTAAGGGGATGCCAAAAACTTACTCATCCAGATAAGTAATACGTGCTTCCCTGGTGGCGCAGTGGTTGAGAATCTGCCTGCCAATGCAGGGGACACGGGTTCGAGCCCTGGTCTGGGAAGATCCCACATGCCGCGGAGCGACTAGGCCCGTGAGCAACAATTGCTGAGCCTGTGCGTCTGCAGCCTGTGCTCCACAACAAGAGAGGCCGCGATAGTGAGAGGCCCACGCACCGCGATGAAGAGTGTTTATTTTGACAAAATTCAACACCCATTTATGATAAAAACTCTCCAGAAAGTGGGCATAGAGGGAACCTACCTCAACATAATAAAGGCCATATATGACAAACCCACAGCAAACATCATTCTCAATGGTGAAAAACTGAAAGCATTTCCTCTAAGATCAGGAATGAGACAAGGATGTCCACTCTCACCACTATTATTCAACATAGTTCTGGAAGTCCTAGCCACGGCAATCAGAGAAGAAAAAGAAATAAAAGGAATACAAATTGGAAAAGAAGAAGTAAAACTGTCACTGTTTGCGGAAGACATGATGCTATACATAGAGAATCCTAAAACTGCCACCAGAAAACTGCTAGAGCTAATTAATGAATATGGTAACGCTGCAGGATACAAAATGAATGCACAGAAATCTCTTGCATTCCTATACACTAATGATGAAAAATCTGAAAGAGAAATTATGGAAACACTCCCATTTACCATTGCAACAAAAAGAATAAAATACCTAGGAATAAACCAAAAAAGAAAAACAACAACAACAAAAAACTGGTAAATGAAAACAACATTTAAAATTGTGTTGTCATTAGAGTATACACAAAGTAATTGAAGCTGTAGGTATAGAAGTGATTGCCTTGAGAAGACATGTATAATAAGGAAAGGAAGAAAGGAAGGAAGGAAAGAAGGAAGGAAGGAGGGGAAGAAGGAAAGCAAGAAGGAAGGAAGAGAAGGAAGGGAAGGAAAGAAGAGGTCTTCAAAAATAGGGAGATTTAAGTGGCATTTAAGTAAACCTGCCAAAGGGAGCAGTGGCAATCAAGGGACCTGAGTATTAATTAGGAATGACTGATCACGTGAGTCCCATGAGGGTAGGGATCACATCTGCTTCTCATTTCTGGAGCAGAGCACCGAGCACAGTACCTGGCCAGTAGATGCTCCATTCGCAATTGTCCAGTGTTGTCCGTGGGGCAGGAAAGCTACAAATACCATTGGCTGCGGCAACTGGGTGACTGGGGATGTGTGCAAGCTGGATGGCAGGCAGTGAGTAAAGAAATGAATAGGGAACAGAAGTGCCCTTGACCGGTTGGGAGGGTCGCGTTGTGCACCCCTCTGCTCTCGCTGCAGGGAGATGGCTTAGCGACTTCTCCTGGGGAGGTTCCTGGCCTCCATAATCTGCAGGAAGCCCTCTCAGAGTCAGTGGGCGCCCCTTGCCTCCAGGGCCCTGCAGACCCCACAGCGCAGTCCTAATAACCTGACAGTAACACCCAGCCAAGCCCAGTCAATATACACCACCAGAGTCTGTACAATGACCTTTAACATCCAGGATGGACCAGACTTTCAAGACTGAGTTGTCAACAGTGAGACACCAGTGGTTGTGGATTTCCATGCACAGTGATGTGGTCCCTGCAAGATCCTGGGGCCAAGGTTAGAGAAGGTGGTGGCCAAGCAGCATGGAAAGGTGGTGATGGCCAAGGCGGATATTGATGACCACACAGACCTCGCCATAGAGTATGAGGTATCAGCTGTGCCCACCGTGCTGGCCATCAAGAATGGGGATGTGGTGGACAAGTTTGTGGGCATCAAGGATGAGGACCAGCTGGAGGCCTTCCTGAAGAAGCTGATTGTCTGACAAGCAGGGAAGCGTCCTGACTGCCCCTGCCCACCTGGGCCCCGTGGTCCCGGGGGACCCAGATAGAACTCATAGCCCTTCTGTGCCGGCCCTTCCTACCTCCTTCCTCTGCCTGGCCCCTGTGGGTCCGTGCTTTGGAGACCAGGCCTCCAAACACAGGAGCCTCAAGTGCTCCCAACCTGGCTGACCGCCAGGGTGGCCGCCCAAGGAGCGGTGCCGCCACCGAGCTGGGACAGCCGTCTCCTCACCCACTCTCTGCTCCTTCTAGGGCTTGTTGCCGTGCTCCCAGGATGCTGGGACAGAGTTCCGGGGCCAGCCTGCAGTAACAGCTTGGTCTCCCTGCTCCCTTCTGATCTGAACCCCGGTGCCTGGCTCATCTGCCTCCTGCATTTTTCTTTCCTGCTGCTGTTTTGTAAAAAAAAAACACACAAAAAAAAAACGGAAGAAGCAAAAAAGAAACCCAGGGCTTCCCTGGTGGCGCAGTGGTTGAGAATCTGCCTGCTAATGCAGGGGACACGGGTTTGAGCCCTGGTCTGGGAAGATCCCACATGCCGCGGAGCAACTGGGCCCGTGAGCCACAATTACTGAGCCTGCGCGTCTGGAGCCTGTGCTCCGCAACAAGAGAGGCCGCGATAGTGAGAGGCCCGCGCACCGCGATGAAGAGTGGCCCCCGCTTGCCGCAACTAGAGAAAGCCCTCGCACAGAAACGAAGACCCAACACAGCCATAAATAAATTAATTAATTAATTACAAAACAAAAACAACCCATAGAATACAGTACCAACAGCAGACCCTAATACAATCCACGGTCGTTGGTGATAACGATGTGTCAATGTAGGTCCATTTATTGTAACAAATGTACCACTCTGGTGTGGGATGTTGATGATGGGGAAGGCTGTGCATGTGTGAGGGCAGGGGGAGTATATGAGAAGTCGCTGTACTTTCTACTCATTTTGCTAATGTTTTGTTATTTGTAATTTCTTCTTCTAAAAAAAAGAGGATATTAAAAAAAAAAAAAGAAATGAGTTATCAAGCCATGAAAAGACACGAAGGAACCTTAAGTGCATATTGCTAAATAAAAGAAGCCAATCTGAAAAGGCTGCATACTGAATGACTCCAACGATATGACATTCTGGGAAAGAAAGTAAAGAGATGTGATAGTCAGGGGTCAAGGGTCAAGGCGGGGTGAGGAAGTGATGATTAGGTGAAACACAGGAGATATTTAAGGCAGTGAAACTATTCTGTAGGATACCGTATTGATGGACACATGACATTATTTGTCAAAACCTACGGAACTGTATAACACAAAGAGCGAATCCTAATGCAAACTATGGACTTTAGTTAGTAATGGTATATGAATATTGGTTCATCAATTGTACTAAATTGTAACTGCACTAAGGCAAGAGAACTAAGAGAGAACTAAGAACCGCACTAAGGAGAAACTGTGAGTGGGAAAAGGAGAGGATATATGGAAACTCTCTGTACTATCTGCTCAATTTTCTTTTTTTAAATTTTATTTTACTTTATTTCTTTATTTCTTTATTTTTGGCTGTGTTGGGTCTTCGTTGCTGCACGCGGGCTTTCTCTAGTTGTGGTGAGCGGGGCCACTCTTTGTTATGGTGCACAGGCTTCTCATTGTGGTGGCTTCTCTTGTTGTGGAGCACAGGCTCTAGGCGCACAGGCTTCAGTAGTTGTGGCACGCGGGCTCAGTAGTTGTGGCTCACGGGCTCTAGAGCGCAAGCTCAGTAGTTGTGGCACATGGGCTTAGTTGCTCTGTGGCATGTGGGATCTTCCCAGACCAGGGATCAAACCCGTGTCCCCTGCATTGGCAGGAGGATTGTTAACCACTGCACCACCAGGGAAGCCCTATCTGCTCAATTTTCTGTAAACCTAAAACTGCTTTAAAAAATTGTTTATTAATTTTGTAAAAAGTGCAACCCATGGCTTGACCAGTTCTGTATATACCACTTTCTTAGGCAGTAAATTATCTTTGCAGAGCGCCTTTGGGCAACAAGCAATGATGCAGCATAGCCCACATAGACAGAAGGGTTTTGAAGACAACAAGCCTTCAAACTCATCCCCCCACTAGAGTGTGAGCAGGAATGACAGAAGGGGGAACAGAATGTGGTGTGTGGAACCCTGGGTCCCCCTTTTAGCTACAATCAAGGAGTCACTGAGCACATGAAGGCAGCCTCGCAGGGGTAGCACCGCTCTAAGAAACAAGCGACACTTCTGACTTGTTTTACCCAAATAACTTAAACAAGCAAATAATAACCAAGTGATTCATCCTACATGATCTTCAGTTTTCCCATTGATACAACTGACAGTATTATGCATTATAGATGCTGCTGTGTTGTTTTCAAGCCTTCCTTGAAAGCCTTCACAAAAACGTCAAAACATCCTCGCATATGATACTGATGATAAGGAAGTGGATATGTGTGATCACATATGAGATATCTTATTAAGGGAAGTGTGGGAGGGTTCTTCTTTAGAATATTTTCAAAAAGCTCTTCTAAACACTAGATATATTTTTTATTACTTTTACTGCTGTTATTCTCCTACTTGTTACCTGAAGTTTTGTCTAAGGACCGCAGGGGTTTTCTTAACCTTACAAGTAAGTTTCTGTTGAGTAGAACCTCGTCATGCTACTTGTTGCTATTGACAGAGTTTGTTAAGCCAACAGTGAAAGCAATCTGTCCTCTCAATGCATGGTAGCACTTCAATAGTGGAGATTCTGGAATGAATTTTAAAATCAGAGATGAGAAGCATTTCCCCCACCCACCTGGGATTGGAAAGAGAAAATTCAGTAAGACAAAACAGGATGCAGAGCTTAAGAAGTGGGTTAGAGCCCACGAAGTTCTAAGAATCACAACTGTTGAAGAAATATTAAGCAGACCAGAAAATTAGTGAAATGAGTCCAGGTTGAGTGAGACTGAATGCTTTCCCCAAGTCCCACATGGTAACTGCCTTTTTTCTTCTGTAGGGGGAGAAAGAATTGGGAAGAGATTTCAGATTTCTAGAGATTCCCTTGAATAGTTCCTACTGGACTGCTCACTGGGACAATATTCTTCTTCCTCCCCAAGGTGGCCATATGCAGCAGCAGTTCACCCCATCCATTCACTCTCATCACTTAGAATGGAGTTGTCCCCATGCAAACATCGAGCAATGGCACCGTGAGAATTGATAGGCTCATGAAAGCAAGGCTGATGGGAGCCCTGGGGTGCACCCCCAAACTAAAAGGACTCAGGTTGCAAGACCTGTCACTTAACAGTCACAGCAGGATATATTTTTTGGTAATTGAAGCCTAATTTGGATTGTGTTTTTGGAAAACGATAACATTAGTTTTCTAAAAACTAGAAAATTTGTTAGGGGGGAGTGGTGGCTCTCTCCAACTCCACTTTGAAGCTAAAATGGCAAACTGTTTGGAATACAAACTTTTCCTTCCCGTGGATTTATGTAGTAGATGTTTCAAAATGACTGGCAAATACATAGAATTCATACAAAGTTAGAGGCAAAAGGGTGCTCCAGAACCCTCTGGTTGAATCTCTTCACTCTATAGTTGAGGAGAATGAGGTCCAGAGAGGCTAAGTGTTATGCCCAAGGGCACACAGCTGGCTCACAAGACGAGACTTGAATCCGGATTGCCTATGTACTGGCCAATGCTCTTCCCTCTCTACTGTGCTCTACTTCCCAGCACCACAAGAGGACACCTACTGTGTCTTGCAGAATCTAGACTATTTTTTGAAAGCTTGGAACTAAACTTGTGACTAATTAGAATACAGTGTTCCACCACCTTTAAGTCACCAGCTAAAATCCACTGCTCCCCGTCGCAGCACGCCCGAGGCCTTCTGGGTAACCAAAGAAAGATTATTGTCTCAACTCAGTTCTCTGTGTCTAGGTACCCACAAAATGGAAATCACTTTACTTGGGGAAGAGCAAGAGGACAAGATGAGATGAAAAGGAAGCATGTTTAAAATGGATAAAAGGAGGCACTTTTTCCCCACTACACACAATTGAACTGGGGAACTCACTGCAGCAGGATATTAAGATCAATGGTGAAGATTTGTGTTTTAAAAGATTAGACATTTCACATGCATATCATCAACAGCGACACTCAGTGGGATGAAAGTAAGATGGATGAAAGTTCTCAAGCTTCAGTGCATAAGTTGATCACCAACTGGGTCAGGTGAAAAGAAAAAAAGTTGTCTACTGGATTAAAATTTCACAGAAAGGCAGATCTGGGGGGTTCCAGTCATTGCTGCTGTGTAACAAACCACTCCAAAGTAGTGGTGTGAACCAACAGGCATTTTATTATGCACATGGATACGGTGGATCAGGAATTTGGAGAGGGCACAGCAGGGATGGCTTGTCTCTGATTCATGATATCTGGGGCCTCAGTTGGGAAGACTTGAACAACTAGGAATGACTTGAGGTTGGGGGCTGGAATCATCTGGAAGCTTCTTTACCTAACCTGGGATGACTTGAAGGCTCACTCAGCTGGGACTGTCAAGTGGAGCATCTATATGTAGGTGTCAAGAGGGAGTGTCCCAAGAAAAAGCACTTCCAAAAAACAAGTGTCCCAAGAGACCCAGGTGGAAACTACACGGCCTTTTATGACCTATCCATGGAAGTTTTAGAGCATCACTTCCAACACAGTCCATGGGTCAAAACCGTCACAAGCCCACTGAGATTCAAGAGGAGGAGACTTAGGACCGCCTACATCCCTCCCCTATGGGGAATGGCAAGATCACATTGCAGAAAAACCTGTGGGATGGGAGAGGTTTTCGCAGCCATCTTTGGAAAATGCAATCCCCCAGGGAAGTGGTGGGTGATGTGAGGTTACAAGAACACACAATCTAGTGGAAAAAACTGACATATGAACAGAGAATCACAGTACAATAAAATAAATTTCAAGGTAGTTATTTCCCCCTCTTTTACAAGAATTCTTTTTTTTTCCCTTTGATAAGAGTCATCACATTAAAATTTTTTCATTCATTGTCTGTCTTCTACTAGATTGGAATCTCCATGCATTTAGTTTCCTACTGTAACCCCTGTGCCTAAAACACTACCAAGCCCCAAATAGGCACTCAATAAATATTTGCTGAAAGAGTACATGAGTAAAGTGCTGTAATAGAGAAGTAGTGGGAGGGCTGTGGGAGTACAGGCAATAACAAAGCACTCAGCTTGACAGAAATGACATTTGAGTGGGTCTTGAATGCTCTTGAAGGATAAACAACAATTTTTCTGGTGGAAAAAAAAGGGCATAAATTTTTCTCCTTAAATCTCCTCCAGAGACTTCATTAGCCAAGTTTAAGTGGGCAGATCTCATCCTAAGTGTACAGACTGCAAGTAGTAGTTACAATGTTCTTGGTTGCAAGTGAAAGAAAACAGGGACTCAAATGTATTAAAAAATAAGCAGCGTATCGTATCACATAACAACAAGTCTGGAGGCCAACAGTTCAGGCAGCCTCAATGCCATCCTTCTTCACTGGGTCAACTTAGCTCCTTTGTGGTTGCAAGATGGTGCCCACAGTGGTAGGCATCACAGGCAGACAAAACAATACCCAGCAGGGGAGAGGACTGCTTCTCCTTTGGAGTAAGAGCTTTCCCATAAGCCCCTGACAGACTTACCTCACACTGGCCCCCACACCACGCCTTATTGGCTAGAACTGTGTCCCATGCATGTATGTAACCTAAACGCTGATAAGAAGAAGGGGAGAAACACGAGCAGTTAGACTAATCACGTGTTACTCCTTGGGGCTTGACCTGAAGCTCCTGCCTCTCCTGAAGCACAGGGCTATGCAGAAAAGGGTGGATTCCCCCACAAAACAGAACAAAACAAATAACGGGGGTTTTGTTAGGAAGGAAAAAGGGGAGATGACTCCTCGGCACATAATCAACAGTGTTTGCAACATTAGGCTTGGGGAAGGTTAATGTTCTGTTTTCTTTGTGGATGACTATTACCTAACAATTTTATTTATTCTTTTTCATGCTTTTTGCTCCTTTCCTTTCTCCTCTGCACTAGTAGTCAGTTGAATACATCAAGCGCTGTATCAATAGGAAAGAGTGTCATGTGTACAGTGTACATACGAATCTAATTAATCAAAAATATGTTGATTAGACGTGAGTGCACTTTCAGGTAAAAACCTTGATTCACATGCTTCTGATAGCATAGCCATGCCCAGCTGTTCACCACTTGAATCGTGCTCTTTCATGGCCTTGTGCCCGTTACTTGTGCTGATTCCTCTGTCTAGGAAGTCCTTCTCAGTTTCCTTACCTATAGTGGATACTAGTGATTGCCTCTCCAGCGTCCATTCTATCCTTCTAGTAATTTGCTTGAAGAGATGGCAAACTGCCAAACTACTTTTTTCAGACTCCCTTGCAGCTAGGGTCTTGATCTGAAATAAGTTCAGTCAATCAGGTGCACTTGTGTAAGATTTGGAGGCAGATGCAAGGAGAAGGCATCATTCTGTTGCTGTTGCTGTTGGCCAGCAAGGTTTGAGCAATAATGTTAAGAGGCATTTAATGCTGTTGGACTCCATGTCCTGTTTCAGTGTCTAGTCACCAGTTTCATGGGTGTGAAGCGCCCTTGCTGCAGCACCATCCCAACTTCTGGAACATAGCTACTGTGGTAGGCCCATGAACTCAATAGCCCAGCGGTACCCCCCTGACTTCTGCCCCTCCAGCTCATCAATTTTGTAAGCCTCTGTTTGATTCTCAGTATTAAATATTTCTCTGTTTGAAACACCTAGAGTGGTTTCTTCCTGTACTAAACCCTGACTCATAGATCACCTAATTCATATTCAGCCTTCCAGGCACAGCCTGGGTCTTCCCTGAGCCACCAGGTTGGGCCAGGTGCTTCCTCTGTGCTCCCACCACGTCCTGCCTGGTAAGCCCATGCCTCTTCATCTTTGCACCCCTGGCACCAGTGTTTGGCTCACAGCATGTGCAGCATCAATATTTACCGAACTGAAGCTCCCTCTGCCAAGATACCAGACAGGTCCTGAAATCTAGTCTAAAGGGTGCCCCACCTCATGCCTGGTCGGCAAAGCCCAAAGAACAAGTGGCTCTAGACTTATACTGGATTCTAGATGAATCCAGAGCCCTCAGCTTTTCCGTACTTTAGTCCCCCACACAAGAGGCCACACCAGAATTGAAAATTTGACCTGATCCCCAGGAAAAGGATGATAAGGAACAAGGGAAGTTGCTTATCTCAAGAGTTACCATCTGGTGGTTTTCAGGACCCTCTACTGCTGGGCCTACAACGAGGCCTGCAATCAATGGCAGCATAGCCTTTGGAGCGAGGAAAACCCAAGTTGGAAGGTGTGTGCCGTTGTGTAGCAAGTTACTTTCTGAACCTCAGATTCTTAATCTATAAAATGGGGTTGATAATATCAACCTCACAGGATTCTTGGGAGTAAAAGAGATTATATATGTAAAATGCTTAGCACAGTGCATGCACATTGGAAATGCCCAATACCCATCAGTTACTGTTACGGCCACCATTGTTGTTGACTGTGCCATCACTGTACCACAATTCTGTTACATATTTTTTACTTCATATACATGTACTTTCCTTCAGCCCAAACAGACTCACATGCAGTTAGACTAGAACGTACTTCTCTATACTTTCTTCCGAGGTGTTCCATTTTACATCATGATGTGATTAACCCTTTTCTGCAGAAGATCCAGCTAGGCCCAAGTTTGGGGCTGTGCTGAGGAAATAACAAAACCATCTATGTCAGTGGCTCTCGACCCTAGCTGAAAATCAGGATCACCTGGAGAGCTAAAAACAAAAGGGCAACAAAAAGAAACAAATAAAACGAAACCAAGAAACAATGTCTGGGTCCGTCAGCCAGAGATTCTGATTCAGTAGGGCCCAAGCATCAGTAGATCTTAAGGCTCCCCAGGTGATTGTAATGTGCAGCTGAGAGCCATTGCTGAGGGTGGGAAAGATTAGCGCTTCCATCGCCTCTGGGAAAGAAGAAAGAAGCTCTTACTTTTCTATAATCGCCACCACAGTGGAGGAGGGGAGAGGACTAAAGATTACAGTTGAATGATTCCACTTATAATGTGAACAAGGCATTCTTATTATGAACCTGGATAAATGACTCATCATGTTAATCCTCTGATTAGTGTCTGGGTTTCTCATCTAGAGGTGTCTGATCTGACGAGAAGAGGAGTTATCAGAAATGCTCTAGGACATGGAAAAAGCTAGTCTGGAAATACCTGTGAGGGATTTCAAGTTGGCTTGTGGGTGTCTGTCCTGTGCCAGCCCTGTGCACACTCGCACACTTGCGGGCTGGTTGCTGATGTCAGGTGTACGCACTTTGATCCAGGGCAAGTGAAATGATCCCTGCTTTGGCATAAAATCTAGCTAATATCTAAATGCTAGAGATAGCTGGTGACAGCTGGGAGTGTGCTCAGACATAAAGTACAGGCATACCTCATTTGATTGCGCTTTGCAGACTTTGCTTTTTCACAAATTGAAGGTTTGTGACAACCCTGAGTTGTCAGATGATGGTTAGCATTTTTGAGAAATAAAGTATTTTTAAATTAAAATATGTACTTTTTTTAAAGACAGAATGCTCTTGCACACTTAATAGACTGAAGAATAGTGTAAACATAAGTTTTATAGACATTACTGGAAAACCAAAAAATCCATGTGACTCACTTTATTGTGATATTTCCTTTATTGCAGTGGTCTGGAAGCAAACCCACAATATCTCTGAGGTATGCCTGTACATCTAAAAAATGTAACTTCTTCCCCATTATTAAAGTGATACACAAAAGAAAATAGAGTGGGAAAACAGAAAAATAGCATGAACCCAGTAGAAACTAATAACAGACTTAAATAGAGTTATGAGGTGCTAGACATGGTTTTAAGCTCTTCACCATATAAATTCATTTACCCCTCACTACAACTCTATGAGGGGTAACTCCACTTTACAGATGAGGAAAGAGGACCTGGAGCTGTCGTGTGACTTGTCCAAAGTGGCAGCTAGTAAAGGAAGAGCCAAGGTTTGGACTCATGCTGCATTTAACAGGGTAGGGTCAACCTCAGAGATATATATAGCTCATAAGGTAAGCTTTATCCAAGGATTCAGTGCCACTTGCTAAAGTTTAAAAAGTTAATCTCAGTTGCCATTTATTCATCCATTTATTTCACAAATATTTACCAAAGGCATCTATGGGCAGCACACTGTTCCAGGCTTGATTATCAAGATACTGAAGAGTATACAGAGGCTACCTGTCCAGTCATTCCTATAGCATTGAACTCTCAAGTGTCTCAATATGTATAATCAATACAAGTATAGTAAGATTAGAAATGCAATAACTATTCTCTGATTACAAAATCCAAAACCAATACTTCAAAACTTTCAAAATGTCACAGTCTTACTGGATGGAATGTTTGGCATGATCCTCCGTATTTTCATCAATTAATAAGTACACCTTGGACAATAATTTAAGTTGAACCTCATGAATTCCACTTTGTAGCAACACGTTTAATATAACAGTAGTGTCTTCAAGTCAGAAATTTGGTGTTTTTGGATGGATGGATGGATGGCTGGCTAGATGGAAGGATAGATGAGTGAATTAATAGCTAAGAATGCCTGGCAATGTTCTAGTTGCTTAAAAATTGCATCTTTAAAAATAATTCAGTGTTTTCCAGTTTGTTAAACAATAACTATGACTCAGAAGAAAATTGTGATTTCTGTCCTTTCCATGGACTAAACATGCAACTTCAAGGAAGCCATTATGATGCCAGTTCCATCTGATTGTTGTGAGGATCAAATGAGCTAACTGAAATGAATTATGTAGCACCCTGCCTAATACATGTTAAACAGCATATTTTAAACTGCCTTTAAAGTGAAATACTATGTGCAGAAAAGCAAAAATTCAAATGATACAAAAAGCTATACAATGCAAAATACGTTTCTTTTGGCCAAGTTTTCCCGCTATTATTACTACTATTATTAGAGATCTCCAAGCAAAAATAACATCTCCCTGTTGATTAAGAAGGGAGAGGTTTACAGACTAGGAGATAACATCCTTTGAGTCAGAACCAAGTGAAATAACACATGTATTCTGGTTCAATTCCAGCATGAGTGATTAACATTCTCCAACTTCAAATAATTTTTATTATTAGTCAACACTTGTCCATCCCCAATAATACACATGTTGCATACAGGCCACAGAATGAGGCAGCCTCTCTTGGCATGTTCACAATCTGTGCATACTTTCCACTGAGGGTTTCCCTTTCTTTTTGATTGCTATTCCATAGCTTTTCAACTCCCACTACTTTCAACCCTGGGATGTTTGCCGACACTGAGTGCCAAGTAGTTCCCAAAAAACCAAAAAAATATAAGCACCTGTAGAATCCCAGGGAAGGAAAGAGGTAAAGTACATTTTAAACATATTTATTAACGGTTTTAATGTTTGTGAAGAGATTTATATTTATTTCTTTTAACTTTGAGGCTGGGATTAATACACGTATTCCTCATTATTTCTCACAAAGTCTTGTTGATAAGCAGGAGGAAGAGGGCTATTCTGCAATTTTGTCTCCCAGTCTGTGTAAGTGGGATCCAGGACACAAGAACGACTCAGCCCTAAAGTGCAGTCCTGAGTCCCTCAAGAACTCAGGCCCTCCTGCCTTTTTGCCGCCTTCTTCCAGTAGAAGGAAGGGGTGGGGGGAGCGGGAAACAATTCAAACCCTCTTTGTAAGGGGCGGGGCCGGGGCGGAGCCTCCCGGCGGGCATTAGAAGCAGGTGACCCAGGCTGGGCGGGAGAGGCCAGTCAGCCCGAGGCCGTGACTCCACTGCGGCCAGCGCCGCCGCCGCCGCCGCGCGCAGTTCAATACCCGCCGGAGGTGGGCCAAAGGGTGCTAGAGGGCGGGGGAGGAGCGGAGCCCGGCGCGTCCCGGGAGAACCGCCACCGCCCCCAGGAGTCCGCTGGAGCGCGGATCCCCCTGCAGGGGAGGAGAAGAGCGGCGGGCGGGACGCGGCGGCGGGCGCGCACCATGCAGTCCTGTGAATACACACTGGCAGCGATGGGGGAAAATAAGTGTCCCTGGACTTTGGACTAGATTACAGCCAGATATTCCAAAAGCATCGAGACACTGCCCTCTGCGGCCTCTGAAAACAAATGAGACCCATAACACCCTTGCATAAGCTTTTAAAACATGGATCAGTGTAGCAAAAGGAAAGCTGTTTCCCCCCCGCCTCACCTCAATATATTTTTCTCTTCCTCCTCTTCTGAGAAAGCCTATATAGTGATGAGCACACACTTTACTGTTAGAGAATTCTGTTTGCTTTTCTAATCTGTTGAACCATTCCCTCATTTATATATTAAAGTCTATGTATTGATGAATACACACGTACACACACCACGCATACATACTTTACTGTTAAAAATTCTGTTTGCTTTCCTAATCTATTTAACCATTCATTCAAGAAGAGTGTGAGGCCATTACTGGGGAAGGGGGTGACAGTGCATTGGCCAGCAGAATACCAGTGACCAGGACTGAGTGGGGACTAAATTTAAGAAGCTAAAATGGCAAAAACAATTAAAATTAGAGGATGTCTCCCTAGAAAAACAGCAAGTGTAGGGATTTGCGCTTCATTTATACCAAAGTTGGAAAAGTCAGATTTAAGCCCAGGTCAGTTTTTACATTATGGATATTAAGTAAACAAGTGTATAGTTTCCATAGTGTATTTAAGCACTTTGCTGGTGGAAAGAAGCCTGGTGTTATAGTTTTCATGGACTTTCAGAAGCTATTCACGTTTATAAAAATGCACTGCTCTTACACACTCATCCTCTGAATCAAAATTTCAGTATATTCGACAAAACCTTGTACACCGAGCTACAGAACTTTTTGCACATCTAATTCCTCTACTTGTTCAGAAGCTTCTTAGAACCTTGAAATAGATCCCCTGCCTGAGGGCCAGTTCCTCTCTTGTTTTTCAAATGAGGAACTTTTCTGATCACCTTGACCTCTTCCCTCAGTTAACATGTCTTCCCAGAAAGTACAAAGATTATTCTGCTGCCTTAGGTCATTGTGCCTAATTTGGGTTTTTCCTCTTCCTTTTTTTTTTTTTTTTTGTGGAGGAGTGTAAAGATGATGCAGAATGTATCTAAAAGTTGTGGGATGATGTGGTTGAAGTGATTTAATTCTTCCTGTTAAAACAACTATTTTTCATTTTGGCAACATACCAAACCTAAAAAGAACAACCAATTTACTTTAAAAAAAAAAAAAAAAGACAGTTAAGACAAAGGATACTAAGCCAAGGAAAGGCAATACAGGTAATGCATTTGGAGGTCTAGGTCCAGGCCAACTCTCAGAGCTGCCTCTGTTTTCAGCCTCTGTTCTCACCGCTGCTCTCCCCCTCCCTTCCCTCAAAGATGAAGCCCACCTGCTTCCCTCAAGTCTTACCTCAGCCACCCCTCCCGCTACCCAGGGCAGAGAAGCCCATCTATTTATGGTCGCCCCCTATTTCCATCTCATATGCTGTTTTCTTCTGATTTTTATTTTTATTAGGCAAACAATCCACACTCATGAAAACAATTATAAACTGGAAGGTTGTGGGGTGATTTAGCAGCTTCTTCACAGCCAGCTCTGTGATTTTAGTGAGGATTTAAGGCCCAGTTTAGTTTCACATGTACAGCTTTTGGGCTGTCCCTTTCATGGTTCAATTGTAAGCAACGTCTCCCATCACAGATTAGGGGGTAAAGATTTAGAAGGAACTAATATGTGACCTCTCAGTAAATCAGTTGATAAGACTTAGGAAGTCATTTTAATTTATATTATTAACCTCACACTTTGAAGTTGTCTAAATTGGCTGAAAATAAGTATTCTTGGTGCCTTATTGGTTTATCCTTGCAAACCTTTGTCATGTTTTCTCGTAGTCATTTCCAGTGATAAGCCTGTGTGTGTATTGTGTGTAATTGTGAGCAATGTACAAGCTTAAATAACGTGCTGACACCACTGTTTCCAAGTTGGTATTCATTAGGCCGTTTCCTCCTGGGCTAGGGCTGCACTAATCCCGACACCGGCTGCCAGGAGAAAACCTCATGGAGCCCACACCGCACCTTAATAACAGCATCCGCGACCTGCAGTCTCAAGTACAGAATGGGAACCCCAGAGCTAGGAAATGTAGTTGTATATTTTAATGAACTGCTACCCCTGCTAAAGAGGCTTCTTTCACTTTTGTGCTCTACAGAAAGACCAAGGGGGGTAGGAGGGACAAAGCCTTGAATAACTGCTTTCTAACACCGAATGTGGCCAACAGGACAGAGAACATCACAAATCTAGGCAGGTGTGAGGTACAGTGGCTGAGGATTTCCTGCTCCCCCTGCATGCCCTCTCTTGCCTCCAAAGTCCGATCAAGGGATCCTGGGAAAGAAATACGCCTGGGTCGAGGAGGGTGGTTTTGAAAGAAAAAGCTACCAAGACATTAAAGCAGGGTGAATGAAGGGTAGGCAGGATGAAAGTAACTAAGTAACCTGGCTCAGAACTCTCAAAAGCTTCTAGCAGCTTGATGACAATTACAGGATTTATTTCAGTCTGTGGTACATCATTTGAAGACAATATTACTTCATGTTGTTACAAACTGTATGTATAGCGTGTATGTGTTGTGGGTGTGTATATAAATAATATATATTATATATATGAGAGATTTAGTGACTTTTGATACGGGTTTGGTGCAGGTGAATTTATTACTGAGCCAAGTGAGGCACATACTGAGTCAGTAGTTCGAGTCCAGGGCATTCAGTACTTTTCCTGATTTCCATGTGTGTATAGTGCCTGTCCCATGCGGTATTGTTAGTGTCATGTCAAATCCAGAACTCACAAAGCAGAGCCAGCGATATTTTATTTGTAGACAATCAACTAGAATCTATAAAATTATTACTGGCAGATGATTATAATTCCGGATCCCTAACACTAGCAAAAGGAAACCCAGAGCATCTTGATAAGAAGTTTTCTGTTTTTGTTTTGTTCCTGGAAGTCAGTAGAATAGCAGTTGTATGTGGTTATATTAGTGCCAAGATACTTAATTTGCTGACCTTATTATTTCAGAAAAAAAAAATTGTATGTATTATACTTGTGGGAAGTTAAAATAATGCTTTGAGATTTTTATCAAATATGGAGAGTAGTTATTTATGAAAAACAAAGAAATGTCTATTTTTGTTTCTTTGTTCCCAATTAATGTAGCTAAATTTTAAAGTGCATTAAAGCAATGGTAAAGCAAATAAGATGCTGTACAAGTAGTTTTCTCATGCTTTCATGGAGAGACACTGTTTTCTAAGAGTATCTGAAGGAGGTATGTGCATTCTAACTTCATGATCAGATTTCTCGGATGTACTTTGAATATAAGTGGCAACGTTTTTATTGATAATAAAATCAAAGAAATTCCAATCACCAGAAGGAGAACTAATGAAAACATGTTTTACCTGAATGAATATACTTCATAGGTTTCTCCTGCTGATCCTGTGATTGTTTCATGATTCACTTGAAGAAATGAAGGAAAATACACATAAGAACAGAGACATTACCTGAGATTGTGTTCTATTTTATCAACCCTCCATCTATACTCTGTACTGAAGCAATTTGGATAGAAGTGCTGCTGTTGTTGTGTGTGTCTGGTTTGCAGTCAGAAACTCCCAAAACTTCATCATTCAGCAGTTAGATCCACAACTTTGTATTAAGGTCTAAATACAAGTCAGGGAACCCAGCTAAGATAAGAGGATATATGGTTCTCCCTCTGTATTTGTGGGTCATTGGTTCCAGTAGTCTCCCTCCCCCCCGTGCCACCCCATACCAAAATCCATGGATGCTCAAGTCCCTTATAGAAAACGGTGCAGTATTTACATATAACCTACGCACAATCCTCCCATCTTCCCCCGCACCCTCCTTTATACTTTAAGTCATGTCTAGATTACTTATAACACCAAATACAAATCCTAAGTAAGTAGTTGTAAATATAATGCAAATGGTTGGTGGTGTGCAGCAAATTCAAGTTTTGCTTTCTGTAACTTTCTGAAATTTTTTTCCCTAAGTATTTTCAGTCCATGGTTGGTTGAATCCACTGATGCAGAACCTGTGGATACGGAGGGCCAACTGTAAATTGATTTAGAGTTGGCACTTCCCTGACAATCTGGACAGATGCTTAGTAAACCTGAGATAATTAATTTAGCATCAAAGTGAGTACTATGAGCATTATTAGATTGGTACATGTTAGGGCATTTGGGAGAACAGAGAATACAGCAGTTGAGCTGGATCCTGGTGCAAGAGCCACTGTGCCTTACCCGTCCAGGTCTCTAGTTGGCACATCTTCCCAATGCTTTCTCATTGTTCATTCCCCCCAGTGGAAAAGGGGGGCACTGTTGGACTTAGGAAGTTGGAGAAATAGGTAATAATGCTTCTTTTAGTGATTTAGTTACAGAGCTCTTACGTGCAACAGAATGAGAGGAAGTAGAGTGGTTCTGTGCATAGATTTGGGAGCTAGACTGATTAGGGATTCAACTCCCAGCTCCATCATTCATGGGCTGTTGATCCTGAACAAATTACTTAAGCTCTTAGTACTTCGTTTGTGTACTGCATCTTAGTACTTTCTCATCTGTGAAAGGGGGATAATGATAGTACTTATATTTTAGGGTTGAGAGGATCTAAAAGATGAAATCAGGTTAAGGTAAGTAAAACAAGGAGGAAGCAGCCATTCAGGCATGGAATGGAAAGGGAATTGAAAGACTAGTTTTCAAGTTTGTGTCTGCATAAGAATCATTTGGGCTTCCTATTAGAAATGTAGATTCCCAGGCTTCAGCTCCAGGAATTGAGATGAATTTGGGATCCAAGAATTAGGTCTTTTTGTTCTGTTTTAGTAAACTTTTAGAATGATTTTAGGTTTACAGACAAGTTGCAAAGATATATCCGTTTTGCCCTAATATTAACATATTATCATAGCACATTTGTTAAACTAAGAAGTCAACATTAACGCACTACTGTTAACTCCAGACTTCATTTGGATTTCACCAGATTTTCCACTGATGTTCTTTATCTGTTCTAGGATTCCGCGTTGCATTTAGAGAAGCTTCATTTCTTACAGGGACTTTCAGCCCATGAGAGGCAGGTGGTCTGGAGACCACATCTTGAGAAACACTAGGACATGTCAAGGGCTGAGGAAGGTCAAATTGCCCCATCCTCACCACCATCCTGGTGGTGGGGGTGTTGGATATAGAAATTTGATTTGAAGAGTTGGGATGGAATCCTCTCCCTTAGATGAGAGGGGTTACCTTAAGAAGTGAGGCATCTATTCCTAATGCCAGATGAAATGAGTTTTGGAGTTTGGAAGGTGGGGTTGCTGCCTAGCCTGAGGAGATACATCTAGGGATGTGGGCAGATCAGGGGAGTGAGTGCAGCAAATTGGGAACAACTACTTTGTGGGAACACAGGAGGGCTCAAGTAGTTGATTAAAGGGGATTACAAGGGGCCAGTTAGCCCGTGAGCCATAGAAATCCTGTATTTCCTGGAACCTGGTGATAGTGTTTTAGAAATGGCTCATAGTAGTAACCAACATCAAGCACTGCCACATTGGACACGAGCAGAGAGTCAAAGGGTGAAGCTGAGATGACCTTGTTGAGAGAGGGCAGTGGGAGGTGGACAAAACACTGATGCCCTGCGTTTGGAAGAGTCGGTTCCCACAGTGAGGAGATAAAGGGCCACCATCTGGGGAGCTAGAAGTAAAGGTCAGTAGAATTGAGAACGGTAAGATGAAGGAATAGATGTTGTAAGAAAAAGCTAGCAGAGTAATTTGAGGTCTTGAAGTTGAGATCGACATATTCTTGAGGACCTTAGGTTCTGAGGCTGTCACTGACTTTCTCTAATCACATTCAAATTATTTAGCTGCCCTCACAGCAGTTAAGTAATCACCTAACCTGTTCCTTTTTTTTTTTTTTTTTTTTTCTTTAAAGAACATTCACCTCTTTTCATTTGACTCTGGATTTCTCTTAATTTCTATACTACTTCACTTTCCTGGTTCTTTCTGCATGTTAGCGATCCTAAACCATAAACTGGTATTCATAACATTTCTTTCACATGAAGTACATGTTATCTCATCTGCCAAACCCATTTAAAACGGACTAGTGGAAATTGCCTCAGAAGCCAAACAGATTGCACCTGTGTACAAGGGACCAGGTGTCTCTGAAGGGCTCCTAGATCTTTTGTATTCTTGCTGGCACGGTGTCAGGCTGGCCAGGCTGGTGAGTGGCTAACAGTTAAGATTTTAGGTGATCTAATCCTTAACTTGATAGATGCTGGGTGTAATCTACAGCTTCTGCATAGAAATTAGCACTTACCCCTGGGAGAGCCCCTACCAGCTGTCAAGTGCTTTACCAAATAGCTCTATACTCAAGAATGCGGCTTCTGGGTGAGGGAACAGTCGTAGTCATTTTACATGTGGTTAGAGAGAAGTCTTGGGTGATGAAAGATTTTAGCTAACCTACACGCTATAGGTAAACATTTCCAAAAACATTGCATAACCTGAATACAGAGTGAATTGTTTTCCAGTAAATACTGGCTTCAGCATTTTTCAAAAATCAAGGAATGGTATATTTTATAGAATGGGAAAACTAAGAAATGAAATTTGACCTGTTGTAAAACTAGGATTTAGTGCTGTTGAATTTCAAGAATGGGCATACAGGGTACATTAGGAGTAAATGTGAAAGCATAGGGTCATGATGGAATCTGATACAGGGTGGAAAAAATTTCTCTTAACCAGAAACACTGGGCCCTAAGAAGTTGTCTTAGGGTCAACCACATGAATTTAACATACAAAAATGGCAATTTAATTTGGTTCAAACATACATTTCAAACGTTTGTCTTTTCCTTGTAAAGAATAAAGTTCAGTTCACGGTATACCAGAGTTAAAATTGCACAGATGTCAGTATTCCAATAGAGAAAAATAATTTTTCTTAAAAAGCGAAAAAATAAAATTTGAGTTCAGGTAGTCAGATATTCTTTTATAGTCTTACTACTTTAGGGAACAAACCCTTCCTCGGTATAAAAATCTGGAAAAACATGCCATAGTTGCCACCCTATTAATAACTAGTTTCCATGCCCCATATTTGTTGGAGAACCTACTTTGTGATGTTTAAATTTTTACCTTAAGTTGCCTCAATTTCCCATTTATTAAAATGGCTGTATTGCCTCTAGAATTAAAGCTGAAGGGGAAAAGCAATTTTTAGCGATTCCCCTTATTCTACCAACTTGTTCTTGAAGCTACAGTCATGCCCAATGTTCCTACCCCCAATTTTTTTTTTTTCAAACCTTCGACCACTCGAGATATGTCAGCATTTCTGCTTAGTAACTGGCATATTACTACGCGGTGCAAACTATTGATATAAACAGTGACTTGTGATCGATTTTTTTTCCCTTCTGTACTAAATCAGATCATTTCTCCTCATCAGCAACTTAACAAGAACAAAGTTAAAGATGTGACCTTAGGAAGGTAACTAAGGTGGAGGAAATACTACGGCAATACTATCAGGACTGATGGAATATTGCTCAAGTGCAGTGGCTAGGGTCTAAAAGAAACTTTAGAGATCTGGTATATTTCCAACTGAATGTTAAGTGAAATAGCATGTTAAAGTCAAATTACGTGGCTTGTTTAAAAGTCACCCTCTTAACAGCAACCACAATTCTACTGCTTCCTGTTCTTCCATTTTCTTTCCTGTTCAATTGCTTGAAACCCTCAAACAACAAGTTCTGATTCTACAGTATTCCTGTAATTCCTTTCTCTGTGGATTTACCTACTTTTATCTTTCAATGTGCATTTCCATCTTGGCACCATAACAAACAATTCAAAAATGCCATCTAATGCATTATGCCACTGAGCACTGTAGCCAGTGATTTTAAGTGGACTAGATTATCTTCAGGTTGAAAAGAGCGTAAGCTGAAGAAATAAATGTCTACATCTTAACTAAAGGCAGGGGTCAAAACAACTTATGAATGGTTAGTTGGAAAATGCTTTAAGGCCCGACTATCAGAGCTGACTGAAAACATTTGAGTTAGGCAGAGTTGTAATGTTATGTGAACAGTGAGAAGTGTTACAAACACAGTAGCCATATATTTTAATTAAAACAGAGTTTATTAGCTTTTCTTTTAATATAAACATGAGGAAGAAAAACCACATAAGTTGTAGCATTCTTTTCAAAATAAAACTGCAATCAGTACTTGAATTTCCAAGCTCCAAACTCCATAAACAATATTTTTTGAGGTGGTAGATTGTAGTATTTTATATACCATAATTTATCATTTATGTCTCTGTCCCTTAAAAATGATGGAACCTGCAGCACTCAGTATAATGTGAAGCCTTGCTATAAAGAGAGAAAGTACTTCTGGCCCAGAAATGCTTTGCTTACAGGCAAAATTCCTAGGATTACATTTGAGAAGGTAGGAGGAGAAAGATTTCACATAGTTGAGAACACTTTTTTTTTTTTTTTTTTTAATATTTCAAGTTTAGGTGACATCGTTACCAATCTCCAAAAAGACTGATTACTGGACCTCCCTGCCTTTTAAAGCCTGAGGTAAGGGTTCCTAAGGTTTATATGTTTCCTCTTACATAGAACTTGAAGTGAGACACCTACAGCCAGGTTAACACACAGGATAGAAAAGCTGTTTCGTATCACTTACTCTCCTGTCACTACTACTAGGGTCCAGTTCTTTTCAATTTATTACATGTGAATTAACACTGTTGTTCATAATTCCTTCACCAAATCTAGAAAAAAGAAACTTAGGTGATCAAGCAGGTAAGCAGCCCAGCCTTGCAAAGGACTATTTTAAAAAGAGGAGGGGAGGTATCCCCTCAAGTCTTAGTGCAATTTTAAGCTTTGATACTTGTAGAAGTATAAATGCCACAAACTTACGAAACATCATTTGAAAGTTTAATCGAATTTCTTCTAAACTCATTTAGTTTTGTAAATTTTAAACGTTAAGCGTTTATTGTTTTATTTTTTATTTTTTAAAATTTATGTATTTATTTATTTATGGCTGTGTTGGGTCTTCGTTTCTGTGCGAGGGCTTTCTCTAGTTGTGGCAAGCGGGGGCCACTCTTCATCGCGGTGCGCGGGCCTCTCATTATCGCGGCCTCTCTTGTTGCGGAGCACAGGCTCCAGACGCGCAGGCTCAGTAATTGTGGCTCACGGGCCTTCCCAAGCCAGGGCTCCAACCTGTGTCCCCAACAAGAGAGCCTGCGACAGTGAGAGGCCCGCGCACCGCGATGAAGAGTGGCCCCCGCTTGCCACAACTAGAGAAAGCCCTCACACAGAAACGACCCAACACGCCATTAAATAAATTAATTCATTTAAAAAAATAAAAAATAAAAAAATAAAAGCTTAATGTTTAAAATGTACAAAAGTAAATGAGTTTAGAAGAAATTCGATTAAAGTTTCAAGTGATGTTTTGCCAGTCTAGCATTTATACTTCTGCGACACTGTTCTGGAGTATCCAAGCACACTATATTAAAGCTTAAAATTGTTCTAAGACTTTTGGGACACCTTCTATTTCATCACCGGCTTGTTAATTACTGGACCACCATGTTGGCTGGAATTATGAAAATATCCTTTAACACAAGTACATAACAAAGAGGAAAATCATCACAAAATCAGAAGCACCATTATAGTTAACAAGAAATGCAGCACGGACCCAATAGAAGGAAATAACCTACTTTCTCTGTTTATGATCGCAAACATGCTAATATGCTAATAAGTACTGCCTGCAAAGAATTTGGATGACATGTGTTATTCAGCAGCTTTTTGGTTTAAATTGATTGCCAATAATGACTAGCAGCTTCAATGATATAGTAGGGAGGAAGAACCCTGCAAAACCTAACGATGCTACAACAGTCTGTTCCGAAGTTTGGCTTTATGAGTTGTTAGGAGTCCCATGTTTTTTTTTTGTTTTTTTTTTTGTGTTTTTTTTCTTTTTTGTTTTTTTTTGTTTTTTTTTCTTTTTTGTTTTTTTTTTGTTTTTTTGGTTTTTTTTCTTTTTTTGTTTTTTTACTTTTTTTTTTTTTTGGAGTCCCATTTTTTGATGGTAATACTGCACTGATTCTAAAGGAATATGCAGCAGTATGGGACAGTGAGGTAAGAAAAACATAGAAGTTATATAGCTAGTGTCTTTAAAGTCTAAAAATTTAAACTATTAATTAAAAAACGTCACATAGCTCACAGCTATCAGATATCTGTGCGTGGATTGGGAGCAGATATCTGTGCGTGGATTGGGAGCTTTTAGCTTTGGAGTGGTTTTTGTAACTCTGTTTACAATAAAAAGGACAGAAGAGCGTGTTACATTGACGAGGTCCCGTTCTCTCCTATGAGCATAATCTTCGCTTGTCCATGAGTCTCTTGAATTCAATGTCTTTCTTTAAGGTGAAAATACTAACTTTGCTGGTTTCTGAGCAGGAGAGGTGATATTTCTCCAGTCTTTGTTTCGAGGGGTTTATGATGTTACAACCCCTCACTTCTCCCTTAAGAGAGGATGGCATTGGAGCGCCGAATACCAATGAAATGATCAGCGCTGAAAGACCTTCTCATAGCAGCTCTACACACGTCTTTGTATTTGTCGTCACACAATCTGGAAATGGCCTAGGAAAGTCAATCAGGTAGAACATAGGTATAATTAGGGGGGAAAAAAATGTTCGGACCTTAAAAAAACAAAAAAAGCATCATTGATAAGCCACACATCTCCATTCGTTTAGATAAGTTCATAGTTACTGCTACTTTGGATAGCTGATATCTACACTAACTGACAGTTCCCTAAGGTAATAACCTTTAAGGGCTATGATTAGATTGCTGGGGCAAGGGGTAACTTGCCCTAATAACTTAGAGTTACTTAAAAATTGGCTTCCTAATGATAGGCTCCTAATAGCAATATCATCTGTTACCTACACACGTGATCCTTAAACGTAATGGACATACACTTGGGCAAAATCAGTGTTTACTCAGCTATTCAACTTCTCTTCAGTTTTCATTAGTTATTACATACTCTAAGAAAATTTTAATCAGGTAGGTATGTGCTGAAGGTAGGAGAGGTCTAATGACAAGCGCTGAAAGGTGCTATTTCACTTGCACATAAATTATGGTAGAAAAACATCTTATTCTAAAGTACCACCAAGGTACCACAGAAAGTATCAATTTTAAATGTGTTCATTTCAGTTGTGAATTTTGCTGTATACCCACCAAAAATCATAAGCCATAAGTATTACGTTGTTCCATGTACGTTACCATTTATATTAAAAACTCATGTACTTTCTACATCCAGTATCTGAATCCACATTATACCTTCCAAGTATAGGTCTCTCAGGTTAGCCACGGATGCTTTGTCTAATAAACTCATGGGACTGAACTGTGATACACACACACACACACACACACACACATACACACACACACACACACACACGAACTGCAAGCTGAGTAAAAAACAGTTAAGAGGGAATTCCCTGGTGGCGCAGTGGTTAAGAATCCGCCTGCCAATGCAGGGGACACGGATTTGGGCCCTGGTCCGGGAAGATCCCACATGCCGAGGAGCAACTAAGCCCGTGCGCCACAACTACTGACCCTGCGCTCTAGAGCCCGTGCTCTGCAACAAGGGCAGCCACTGCAATGAGAAGCCTGCGCACCGCAATGAAGAGCAGCCCCCGCCCGCCGCAGCTAGAGAAAGCCCGCGTGCAGCAGCGAAGACCCAATGCAGCCATAAATAAATAAATACATTTATTTATTTATTAAAAATATCAAGACAGTAGAAATAGTCCAAAACATCAATTATTAAAAAAAAAACAGACAGTTAAGAGTGGTAAGTAGATTCTGTAGGTACATCTGATTAGGGATACAATTTTAAGAAATTATTCATGTACGGTTATATGTAAGTGTAGAGGTTCAAATGGAAAACCATTAAGAACAGATTAAATATGATTGAAAGTATTCTGAATTATGGTTACAGAAGAGACAATTTTTTTTTTTATAATGTGGGATCCCTGTATAAACCATAAAAGACACAGGAAATATGATGCCAACGGGTCAATAAGCTCTTCAAACTGTTAACAGCTTTCCATTTTCCTAATCACTGCTTAATATAATTTAGCTACAGGTGTGGCTTCGGTGGCTGACAGAAAACCCCAGTTAGTGATTTCACAGCCTTACCTCTAAGTTCTGTGCTCTTTCTTTGCTAAGAGGAGTGAATAGAACATTCAGGTTGTTGTCATCTGCTAAGGAGCGAAGGTCAAAGTAGTATTTGGCATACACACTGAAAGGAACATTAATATTAAACTGAAGTAGCTCCACGAAGTGCCTTTCCATCTCATTCCTGGGGGAGGAGGAGAAGACAAAACCAACACAGGACAATTTTAGTCAACTGGGCTATCTTCAAAAATACCATTCTGAGCTACTAGGATGGCTCTAAATACTGTTTTGAAACCAATAATGGCTACCCAGCTGGATTAATACCCTAATGTGCAAACAAGGTACAGCTATTTGTGGTCCTTTCTGCGTCCCAGCACTTTGAGTCTGGGACAAGGGGGAAGAGGTCATGGCCCTCTTATGCACTCATGCTGCTGACTCAGGGGCTCATTCTTCAGAGTTCCATTAGTGCAGCTGTACGATTCATGCTCCACACTCACTCACGAGGCCCCGCTCTAGTGATCAGTTGAAAGGAATGATGTATGCTGTTTATTAGCTCTGAAGAACTTGCAGACATTTTCACCGGGCTGATGACAGGAAGGGGCTTACTGAAGTAGAGACGAGCCAACAAAAGGAGTGGGCACATCACCACGGCAACAAATGGATCCATCGAGAGCCACTGCTATTATCTCTGAGGGGGGAAAACTCTTGAGGCAACAAGGATTCATCTCAAGTAAATAAATAAATAAGCTACATTCGATGGGAAAGGGAATCCCCCCACCCCCACCCCCACCCCGTGCATGGGGCTGTGTCAAAGGGCATAATGCAAGTTTCTGTTCACCTTAAAACCTTACTAGGGTGAGTTGTCGTCACCATGACAGGACAGGATGCACTTTTTAAGCTTAGGAAGGCAGTAAGATTATGTCTCAGCTAGACTAAACCCACTTTACGATACGACCTCTGATAGAGCAGTTGTTGCCCCCGGTGTTAGGAGAGCAGCCCAGAATGTTCAGACCTACCGCCCCTTGCCAGGACAGACTGCACACGCCCACAGAGGGCGAATTCAATGAAGTGGGAAAGTAGAGTGCTGGGAGCAGGCTTCTGCTATATGACCATATCCAGCCATTTGCTTGCCAAATGTTTAAGTAAATAAATATAAAGTTAGAGTAAATCTTACCACTTTTCACAGCAATCACTTTAGAGAGTTGATTAGATAAAAATGATAAATACCCAAACAAACATGCAAGTGGCTTATTTTACAATACATTTGGTTTCTTGGTTTTCAAGTGTTAATATTTTATCCATTGGATAAATCAACAAATGCTCCATGTTCTCCTGTATGGAGAGCAGAGTATGAGCAGAAATGAGGTTTCTCATTTGTTGAACTTTAAACCTAACTGAACCTACTTCCAAAATTAATTTCCTGTTCATACGGCCAGAAGTCTATAGAAATGTAAATCAGATAATGTTTTGATAATCAGCTAATCAGGACTTAATTTACTACAGGAATAAATGCACTTCACTATCCCTTTTATATTTTCTCCACTAATACATTTTAATTGTGTGGAAATACAGTACTTCATAGGATTAACATGTCTATTAATAGAGCTTTAATCACTGAAGAAAAGCATTATGCCTACAGAATATGCATCTTCTGTGTTTTTTGCTGTTTGTAAATGGCTAGGTGGCTGAAGAGCCTACCACTTACAGGCGCAGCAAACTGTCTGAACAGCAGCTGCTCAGTTTAACTTACTCTTTTGAAGGGAAATATATATTTAACAAGACACAGAGATGTTAGAAAGTTTTAAGGAAAAGCTGATAGACAGCAATTTTTCAATTCAGACTCAAAATGAGACCATTACAAATAGTAGTCAACAGCAGAGGGATGAAACAAATGTGTATTAAACACTTTGTTGTAATGCTTTCCAACTCCCAAAGATCATAAACAAAAGCAGCCTATTATAAACATAACTCCTGGTGATTCTCCGTTCTACACAGAAAAGCGTTGTTTAGAATTAGTTTCTTCATAGCTGGACAGTGCCGCCAATGCTCCTGGGCTCAATGTCTATGAACACCCACACGTTTCCCTGCATGTTCTCGGATGTTGTACCTGGAACCAGAGCCCCAGTCAGCTCAGCTGCAGATTCTGAGAAAATTTCAGCTGCCATCATGGCAGGGATGGTGTTCACGATTACAAATTTTCCTTCCTTCAAGGGACCAGTTCAAAGACTGATGATAGTGTTGGTCAACGTCACTTTAGTTTCTGCAACTTCCAAAAGTACTTCTATTCATTTCAAATTCATTATCTGCTGTTCCACTGTTTGCTAAGATTGCTACCAGCAATATCACCACGACCACCTGGTTTACATGATCACCAAAGTGGGCATTTTCACCAAAAGCCACTTTGACAGCTACTGACAGTCACTGGTCCCTTCTCTTAGTCACAGCTTTCCTCGCTTCAGCTGTAAATATGCACTTTGGTAATTGTGAATTATCTAGGGTAAGGGGCAAAGGTAACAAAAACAAACTCTTGCCCCTGCCTGCCATCTTGATCGGCCGCTGCTGTCCAATATAATCAAGAGGTGTCCTTTCACATTTTCCTGAATGCCACCCACAAAGACAGGTTCACTGTCAAGCGGGCACTTCGAGAGTCTGCTGGAATTACCTCTCTGGCTCATCCTGCTTCCCACCCTTGGGGCCCTTCACCAGAGCCAGATTGGAAGCCTGGCGTTTCATGCCAATGTGAGCGTGCCATCTGTGAGGAGAACCTGCCTAGTTAACTCAAGGCCCCACAAAGTGCCGCTGTGTTTGCTGAGTGCCCTGGGTGAGGCCCCAGGGATGCTTCCCGGACGACCTGAGAGGTAGGTGTTTCCTAGCTCAGCAGACTTTAGGGGAGGAGACAGGAACACAGGGATCTGAAACCTTTATATGTGGCTACCTGTACATCATAGTTTCTGTAACAACAGAACCTCAGATAAAAAGGAGAAAAAGACCAGCAAAAGCAAATACACAATGTGTGACTCAGGTTGAAATTATAACCTGTCAGTAGTCTAGAGGCCCTAAGACCTTAACAGTGGCCACTTGCTTCAAAGACCAGGCATGTGCCCCTTAAAAATGGACTGGACCTGGTAGACAGCTTTAAGAAAGCTGTCAAGTTACTTACTGTACCATGTTGCTCTGGTAGTGAGCTTGTAAAATGTTTGGCAAAAACCACCAGAAAAATAATTTCAATTTCTCAAGCAGAATATTACAACAATAACACATCAAGACCTACCAATGAATGAGGGGAAATACAAATTGTTATACTACAGCTAGATAGAAAGAAGGCTGTAATTTTATGTCTATTTCAGCTCTCTGCACAAGGTAACCTTTCTTAAAATGTAACATTTCTTAAAAATGTAAACTTTATGAGAGCAAATGAGGTATTGGAAAATGGTTTGAAAGTTCACGGTAACCTTACAAACTCACATGTCCTCAACTGTAACGTCCTTGAGGATCTGGCAGTCGTCCACATTCCATACAGCCCGATCGTCCCAAAACTCGGAGGCAAGAAGAATGGCTCCCAAAACAATTCTTTTCCAGTTAGTGGGGCAAATGTCGATCTCAGCATAAGTTAAAAGCCTTTCTAAGTAAACCTGCAAAAGTAGAGCACTGATCTTTGATTTTCGTTCAGTTTAAGTGCTGTGATAAGAATTGTTAGGAATGACAGATTTCATCTCTTTTTGACACCCCTTTTATTCCTAGGTTCTACAAAGACTTTGCTCAGCCAAGCCAAGGCCAGAGGCCAGGTCACAGTTGTAAGTCAGATATTTCTGTGAGTCTGATATTTCTACTCTGCCCGTGTGAATTTCCAACCCAATTTTGGTCACAGGAATGAAAGGACATCTCAGCAAAGGGCATTCTAAAGACACGCATTGTATTATTACCTTCCCACTTGTCAAGGGCAGCACATACAGCCCAGTGTCGACTTCAACTGTTCAGTAAATGCTTGAGTGCCTATCACGTGCAATGTTAACTACAAGACTGGTGGTGGTTGCATGGCGATTTTACATAACGCTTGAGTGTGTAAAATTCTGGTAAGACTGAGCACATCTTTACCTTCTCTTCAGAGTCAGTCACCAGTCCTTTTGTGGCATGAACTTGAAGATAAAAACTGGTGGTCAAGAGAGCCTCCCAGTGGCTGCTGCGTGGCACAGCAGGACAGGCAGTACAAAGGGGCTTTACAACTGTCAAGTATTCCCATATTTTAGTGCCTTTTTAAGGAACACACATGCATACAAAGGGTAGTCCTTTTCATAGCCCTAATTTTTCACATCTCCATTATCATTTCATTATTCATTTCTGTCTTACATAATCTGCAGCTTAGTCAATTCTTTTGGTTTTAAGGTGGGAAGACCTGCCTGTGTCTGTATCCCTGGGGCTCCTCTAAACCTGCCGGTTTGTGAGATGATTTCACGGTTTCTTTTACATGTATCAAATGTCTACCCTACAAAGAACTGGATGGAGTTAACAGCTGAGCAAAGATTAGAGAGGTAAGCTGTGATTTGTTGTTACCTCTGTAGAAGAGTGTATATGCCATTTGACAAAAAGAAAAATGTCCAGTTTGAAAGAGTCTGTTTACTCTCTGAAGGGTTATCAGATTGACAGCTCAGATTCGCCCATGCCCTCCAAACTCTACTGTGTTTTCAAACACGGGTATTGAGATTATATGTTCTTAGTGAAATTCGGCTCCCATTCCCCAAAGAACTCAGCACTCTCTAGTACCCTAAGAACGACTCTCCCCGCAAGGTTCAACTCTCTACTTTATGGGACTCATCAGAGGCACTGAAACGACACTGGCAATCTCTCAACTTCCTCTCACCTTTGTACTGGCAAACTTGGTACACGTGCTGATATTCATTTATCCCACTTGCCCTCCTGTCTCGGAGGAAGCGAGATTTCTTTCTTTTCACTGAAGCTAACTCTCCTATGAATGAAGTTGATCCCACCTCACTTCTGCAGAGCACTGTGCCCACAGTTAGTCTCCTTTTGAACAACTTCTCCCTGTCAGAGGCTTCCTCCAGTGTGAATGCTTCCATGTCCCCAGCCTGTCCCCCACTGCCCCTAGACGGCGTCCTCAGGCCTGAGGCCAGCTCCTCATCTCCCATCCTCTCCTTAACCCACTTCAGTCAGCCTCCTGCTGCTACCACTCTACAGAGACTACTCTTGCCGTGGTCACCGGTGCCTTCACACAAACAACCCAGAGCTCTTCGTCCCAGAGCTCCACTCCCCAGGCCTTCCCTCATAAATGAAAGAGCACTGCCACACGCCCAGTCGCTGAGACCAAAAACCTGCACTTGAGTGTATCCTGCTCCAATCTGTTAGGACTTCTTGTTATCTCTACCTTCACTGGTACCCTGACCGCTTTTCTGTCTGTCACTTCTGACTTGTATCGCTGCCACTGCCTAACTTCTCTGCCTCCCAACAGACTACAGTCTGTTCTCCCCAAAGCAGCCAGGAGAGCCTCTTAAATTAAGAGTACTTTATGCGCCTGCTCCAGATCTGCCAGAGGCTTCCCATCAAACAAATACCTTCTTCCCGTGGCCTGCAAGTTACGAGGCCCTGTGCGGTACGGCCTTGTCCTTCCGTGACCTCATCACCTATGCTCTTTCCCTCATTTCCCGCTCGGATCACAATGGCCACCTTGCTTTTCCTTGAACACACAGAACAAGTTCCTGTCTCAGAGCCTTGCACTTGTCCCCTCTGCCCGTAATGCCAGCGTACCTGATCTTCCTCAGTTCAGCCAGGTCCTGGGTTCAAACATTACCTCTTTAAAGAGGCTCTTCCTGAGCTTTCTAGTAAGCCCCTCTAATCACTTTATCCCTTTACCTTGCTTTCTCTTCATGGTTTTTACCACCACTTGAAATAGTCATCTTTTAAAAAACACTCATTAAAAAAAAACACTTATACTTTGCTATACACCTGAAACTAACACAACACTGTAAATCAACTGTACTCCGATAAAAAAAAAAAAAAAAAAAAAATTTACGTCTTCCACACTTGCTCCATAAAGGCGAGAACTTTATTTATCCAACTTGTTCTCTCCTCCACCCCCCACATGTAGAAAAGTGACACAGAGTAGGTATTCAGTGACATGGTATTTATGACATGAGCAACTTCTTGGTAGCATTTAGCGTTTGGACCATACTCTCCTTCTTGAACCTCTCCTGGTGTCTCTTAGGGTTCTCTGCTGGGTTTCCTACCACTGTAGCCACTCCTCTGGGGATCTGTCCCTTAAGTGCTGACAGTCTCTAGTAGGATCTATCTTCTACCCACTTTTTATTTTACATACTTTCTCTGCATTTTAACAGCTACACTTAATTCCCTCCCTCTAGCTCAGATTCATGCTCCAATCCCATATATTCAAATGATTACTAGACACTGCCATTCTGCTGTCTCGCAGGTACATCAAGCTTAACTTGGCTACAAAGAAATGCCCCTCTTCCAACCCAAATACTCTCCTTCCTGCATTTCCTAGCTCTCCATATGCAAGCACCATTCCTGCCTCTCTCAAGCATGTGCTAAGCACTCCAAGTGGCCTGTAGCGCCAAGAAAAGGCCTGTGTCTGATCCAGTACCCACTGAGGGGTCTCTTTTCAAAAGGACAAGCCTCCTGTCCTAAATTCTGCCTTGATAGGAGCAGGCAGTGAGTGGCCTAAGTATTCCTTCCCTGCAGACCACGCAGCTGACTTTCCCCCCTACAGGTTTGCTATAGGGAGGAGTAAAACAATCCCAACTACCTCTCACTTGAATATGATTTATTATTCAAATGATAAAATCTTACCATAGGAATTAGGAATGGATGACAAAAAGGTCCTTACACAGCTGTAGCTTAGCAGGCTAACTAGAGTAAAGCCTTCTGAAGTCCTACTGGCACCCTAGTCCTGGGCAACTTCACATGCAGGCAATAAGAGGACAGCAGGGATGGTTAACACCATTATCCATTATCCAAGGAACAGAGAACTGAGGGCAGTAGTTCTCAGTCAGGACACACATCAGAACTGCCTAGGCAGTGCAGTCTGGGACTCAGCTTCAAACTGCCCGGAACCTGTTTCTGCCTGTGGACCAGAGCGCTCAGTGATTGCGCCGCCCCATCACCACCACACGCGTCGTCTGTGTGTGCGTGTGTGCACTGTGCGTGCGTGTGTCCCCTCAGGTGTGGAAGGAGAAACCAGAAATCTCTCCTGCTGCCTTTAATAGCAATTGTTTTGTGATGAGAAAAGCAATGGCAACGTTTTAAATCATAATGATGATTAAAGCTCAAATGTGTATACTTTACTTTCTTTTGATAGGTTTCTCTTAATAAAGTTCTAATGATCGTTTCAGGAACCTACTTTCATTTGGGAAAAACAGGACCATACCATGTGTACAAGACAGAAATTTCTACAGATGCTTTATGAAAGAAAAAATATCTTACCAAAGTTACTACTGCACCTTCAGCAGTTAGCTGTGCGGCACTAGAAAGAGTATGAACAAATCCGTAAATGAATTTGTGTTCAGGATCATGCTCGAAGTATTCCTCTGGAATCTTTTCTCGCTGAAGGGAGAAAAAATGCAATTTAAGTATCCACGGAAGAAAAATACTTAAAAGTACCCTTAAGATAGCAGTCTTCACACTTGGGCCCACGTGCCCCTTAAAATAATTCTGATTGGGTGACATGTCTTGTAGTCTTTTAAATCTAAACAATGGGATCCTAAAATACCACAGTGATCCAGTACTCACCACCATTCATTAAAGAAAAATACAGGCACAACCGCAGAAAATTTATGTATTTCCACGTTCCTCCCCACAGAATTCTAACCAAATGTAAACTATTGGGTTGGCCAAAAAGTTCATTTGGTTTTAAGTAAAAATAAAAGACACAGTTTTCATTTTCACCAAGCATTTTATTGAACAATATATTCACTAACCAAACAAACTTTTTGGCCAACCCAATACTTTTAGGCTCAAAAGTCTTGCTGATCACCATATGTCATACTTTTCTGTAGTCAACTTTGAAAACACATTTCCAGTGTCCTGTAACCATAAGGCTCTAAGAATGTGCTGTCCTGTACAGCAGTCGCCAGCCACGTGTGGCCACAGAGCACCCGGAGAAGTGAATTTTAAAACTTTGTCATTTTAATTCGTTTAAAATGTAAACAGTTTTCTAATTTTCTTCTTAGAGGCCTTATCATATTAGGTTTATTTACAAATATTTATATTGTTTGATGCTATGGAACATCATCCTTTAAAAAGATACATTTTCTGTTACTTGGGTATGTTTACTTACCTGCTCACTATTCACACAAAGTGCAACTCGGTTCATATCCATCAACCCCTTATACAACACGCCTTCGGGAAAATGACTAGACACAACATGGCGTGGGGAAGAAGACTTAAAGGAAGATGAATTTGACTTCGAGCTGGAGGAAGTAATTTTCTTCTAGTAATTAATTTCAAAGCAAATCAGCATGAAATAAACACAACTGTATAAGAGAAAAATACCACTTCAATAAAACTGACACTTACTGTGAGTGGATGTAATCTCTCATCAAAAATATCCAAGGATCTATCTGCAACTCTATAAAATAAGAATGTGCATTTAAAAAATTAATTCAGGACTTACTATCTTAGTAAAATATCGGCTAGGAGTAGAGAGAGGGGTAGAGGAAGCTTAACCGTCAACGAAGCAAACAGTTTTATAAATTCTTCTCCTGGATTCCACCCTTAGAAAGGTTTCCTGACCTATTTTTACTCAGCACATCAAGTTCTGTGAAACCTTTTCTACAACAACCAGCCAGAGTTGCCTCTATAAGCACTGACCCTCCCTAACAGGCAATGCTAGTAAACCAATATATTTTCACCCCTCTAACCTCACACTGGAATATGCAAGAACATTTTATGAAGCAGTGGTGGTGGGCAATAAATTCTTCTCACTTCAATCAATGTGAATATGAGATTCATGGTTTTTTCCCGTTTTTTTCTCTTTAGTTCTTTATATCCTTATTGTGTATTTCTTCTTGTCTCTTTTAAATAGTTTGAGTTAAAAATGTAATTGTCTTTTTATTTTAAAAGAAACCAGGCTTTTTAATTTAAAATTTCACCACACTAATACACTGCGCTCATTTGAACAGCGGTTCTCTAAATGTGGTCTGCAGGCCTCTGGGATTCTCCCCTATCCCCTCCTTCAGGAGGCCCAAGAGGTCAAAACTGCTTTTGTAAGAATACTAAGACACTACCTGCCCTTCACATTGTGTGACATTTGCTATGGATGTATAAAAGCAAAAGTGGGTAAAACTGCTGGTTTCTGAGCATGAATCAAGGCAGTGGTACCAAACTGAATTAGAAGTCATTCAATTATTCACTGCCACTTGCAGTTAAAAAATCTGCTTGAAGAACATCCTTGATAAAAGAGTAAAAATTAATAGTGTTCTTAAACCTTGGTCCTTCTTTTTAATATTCTGAATAAGTGGAAAGTATGCATTAAGCACTTTTACATACTGAAATATGGCTGTGTTAAGGAAAAGCACTTGTGACTTGGCGGTAAGTCATTTTTTTCATAGAACACCATCTTTATTTGAAACACTTTTTTCATCGAACACCATCG
Organism: Balaenoptera physalus; assembly: GCF_965194825.1. NCBI lineage: Eukaryota > Metazoa > Chordata > Mammalia > Artiodactyla > Balaenopteridae > Balaenoptera > Balaenoptera physalus. The sequence continues at coordinate 135,213 of NW_028125776.1, forward strand.
TTATTTGAATGTACAACTGACACAGTCATTCTTTCAAAAATGAACAAAGTGAGCCTGTCACTTCAAGGAAAATAACTCTAAAGTTATTTGTTGCCAATGATAAAATTCAAGCCATCAAGCTAAAAATATCAGGAGTTTTGGAAAACTTCTACCTTCGATTGTGAACTTGACAACTTCTCAACACTTAAAAGACTTTTCTGGTAAGACTGGTGGTGATACTAACAAAAGTGAGTTTTTGACACTGTCTAAAGAAATGTGAACCAATACTTTCCAAATGACCAATGTATAATATTATAAAGTCAGGTACAGGTAAAAAGATCTACTCAGTATGCATGACAGATCAATGGGTATTAATTTAACATAGTATTTATTACAAGTTCATTGATATGATTTAGAATTCCATTTTAACTAATTTAAGAAACTAGCACATGCAGACTTTTGGTACAGTATCAAAGAATATACCAAATTATCTGAAGGCTTTAAAAATACACCTTTTTCCAACTATATATCTGCAAGCGGCTGGATCTTCTTCATATTGTTTCTTCAAAACAAATGACTGAAGACAGAATAGATATGAGAATCAGCTGTCTTCTATTGAGGAGATACTTTTCTCTCAATATTTTTTGTTGTGGAAAATAGTTATTTTTCATTAAAAAAAATGATTTATGTTGAACACTGGGGTTCCCAATCAGGGGTGATTTCGTCCCCCAGGGGACTTCTGGCCATGGCTGGAGACAGTTTTGGTTGTCGTAATGTGGAGGGAAGAAGGTGCTACTGGCATCTAGTGAGTAGAGGCCAAGGGTGCTGCTATATATCCTATAACACACAGGACGACACCCCACAACAAAGCATTATCTAGCTCAAAATTTCAGTAGTGCTAAGGCACACCCTGTTTTAATATACAATGAATTTAATTTTTTAAATTCTCAATTTCAATTTCTAATACAGTAAATTATCAATATAACCCATATAAACAAATACTCTTTGGGATGCTCAGTAACCTAAGAATTAAGGGTCCTAAGAGAAAAATAAATGATTCACTTCTATATTGTAATAAAAGCACTCTAATAATAAAAGCTTATGCCAGTAACATCTATAGTTATTACCTAACACTAAACTTGATACCTTGTAAATTAATTAGCTGGAATAACAAGATAGGTTTCAAAAGAGCTCACCTGTTCTTGATGTGGTAATATATTGCTAAGGTCATACTGTGGAGGAAAAAAAATACATTGTCATCACTGATTTTTATCATATCAGGCCTGAAGACATTTTTAAAAAGGGGTTAGCAAGGAGGGAAGACCTTCCAGAGGCCCAGTGGCCCCGAAATCCTCGAATTCAGAACAGTACCACATGGGTGCTTTCCCCCTTGTTTTAGGTTCTTCAGCTTTTAGCAAAATTAGGAGACCCAAAATGCTAGATATGCTGTTAGAAGGCATGTTTTGGTTGATTATTATAATATATAAATTATTACATATGTCCCCTGTCATTTGTCCTTCTACCCACAAAACCTTCTGTCCTGTACAAGTTATATCTATCTATACACGTGCTTAAATTTAAGCCATATAGTAGTTTGTGTGTGGGGGTGTGTGTGTGTGTGTCTGGTTTTTTTGTTAGCCCCTGCATTTCAGTTGATTTAGTTCGCTATCCACCTACCCATCCGTTTTCCATTATTTCCCTAAAAGTAAATAATAAAAGTGCTCTATACCAAAATGATTTCAAATCACTTTTACATAATTATTAGAAAATTTAATAGCAAAATTTTATAGCCACAAAACTGATGATAGGTCTAGCTATCCTGAAATAAGCAGTGCTAATAAGACAGCATAATACTACACAGTATCCTATTAATGACAGGTATTTCCAAATTATTTTAAATAAAGTATTAACGAACAGATAGATACAAGTCCTTAGGTAGTCTTTTTTAAGTTACTATATTCCTAAGTTATTCACAGATGTTGTATATTAGGCAACAAAGGGGTTCTCTGGTTAAGTTATATGCTCCCCTTTGTTCTCAGTGTCTAAAATGAAACTCAAAATAATTGAGGGAAGGCAAATCTGAATTTTAGAATAGGTCTATAGAATCTTAGCACTTGTATAAAGGCCTGTAACACCGTTAGCATCAAAGATGGATACTTCTATAGTGCTTCCAAGTTTCATCTTCAAATTGATTTTAAAATCACAGCATTAGAAGTTTTATGATGGAAAGGACCACTGAACCGTAGATGACATTTAATTAAACCACCCATTTTACAGATAAGGGAACCAAGGCTTAAAACTGACTTACCTAAGGTCCCACTAATTATCAGAAGCAGTTCTCTTTCTCCTGCCCTCTAACCAAATAGTGGCTCCCAAGCTCAGCTGCACACTGGGATCATCTGAGAAGCTTTAAAAACTGCCTGGCTTCTGCTTCAAGATGTTCTGATTTAACCGGCACTGGGTATGACTTGGGCATCAGGACTGTTTTTAAAGATCCCCAGATGACTGCAGCGTGCAGCAAAGTTTAGGGATGAATGAGTTAGGGTTAAGATCGGAGAATCACTCGGGATGCTTTTGTCCATATAATCATGCTTCACATCATTCCCCATCTTGTCAACAGGTGTGTGTGCGTGGGTGAGAGAGAGACAGACAGACAGACAGACACACAGACACTGTGTCTTGGAGGCGGGGGCAGGCGGGTGGACTTTGTGCATCCAGAAACATATATCTTGAAAAGTTGCATAAGTGATTCTAATAAGGCTCACCTACCCCACTGAGAACAGCTACCCCACTGAAAACTAACCCCATGATAAACATTTTCAAAATCATTCCTAAAAGCCAATTGGCCCTATTAATTTTCTCAGTAAACCTTTATTTCACCAATAATGAATGTGATGAATGATCATTTCTAAAACTTCATGAGAGCAAATTAAAATTTACTGTACTTCCAAAAATTAGACTAGGTCGGGAAAAAAAAGGATGAAACCTTCTTGTCTGAGCAAGGTAAATCTTTTTTTTTTTTTTTAATTTTATTTAATTTTACTTAATTTGGGATGCATGGGGTCTTTGTTACTGCGCGCGGGCTTTCTCTAGTTGCCAAGAGCGGGGGCTGCTCTTTGTCGTGGTGCGCGGCCTTCTCACTGTGGTGGCTTCTCTTGTTGCACGGCACGGGCTCTAGGTGCGTGGGCTTCAGTAGTTGCACACGGGCTCAGTAGTTGTGGCTCGCGGGCTCTACGGCACAGGCTCAGTAGTTGTGGCGCACGGGTTTAATTGCTCTGCGGCATGTGGGATCTTCCCAGACCAGGGCTCGAACCTGTGTCACCTGCGTTGGCAGGCAGATTCTTAAACCACTACACCACCAGGGAAGTCCCTGAGCAAGGTTTACTTTCAAAGTACTTTTGAATTATATACTGGACATCAGACTCTTTTGAATTCAAAAGAAGCTGCGACTCTAGCCAAAGTAGAGTGGTTTTTGTACCCACAGATTCAGTGTCTTGGCTGAAGAAAAACATTGAGTGATTATGTGATAAGTGCCCAAACTCAGGACTTTAGAGATGGGGCTCAGTTTTTGCTGAAACATGACTTGACTGCAACTATTATTGTAAGCAAGAGAGGAAAGTTACATTATTATGACTGTGAACTTGCTGTCTTTAATTAAAGTAGAAGTTACTGATAATTTAAATAGCTAAAAAAAAAGCTGGCACATTAAAAACCAATTAAAAATACAATTAGCTTATAAAATTAAGACAACAAATAAAATTAAGGATAAGGACATTAATATTTTCAAATAGCATTTCCCAAACTGTGTTCTGGAAAATCAACATTCATATCCTAAGGAGATGTTAATGTTTCGTGGACAACCGCGAGGGAGGAGGCAAGAAGCTCTGCATCCCGTTTGGTTTTTTTCTCTTAAATAAGCTTGAAAGGTTCATCATTAGGGTGTTTTGAAAGTGCATCTCCAATTGTGGACTATGAGGTGCTCCCAGAAATTAAAGAATAGTTTCCATCATCATGACACTGTTCGTGTCTCCTTAAGTATAAGCCTGACCACAGCCATGTTTCCGAAACCTCACCTCTTTTATTGTTCTCTGCTGTGAGTGATACAGTGTGTTGGAGATATATATATATAAACAAAACTTAAATGTGTCTATTAAGTTAAAACCTCAGTTGAACAAATTTCATCTACAAAGAAATTAAGCTTGAGTGTGTATTTCTTAAGACTGGTTTGATATATTCTCCCCCTCTTTGGGGGACAGGAAGGAGAAGTAAAATTTCATACAGAAAGAGTGCAGGAAAAAAAAAAAAGCACAGTGGGATAAATCTGACAAACTCCAATTAAATTTAAATGCAGATTCGCTTTGGTGCCAGCAGGGGACAAGCTGTTCCTTCTTCTAAGAGCAGCTTCCAAAGTAGTGCACGTTGTTTGAGGACTACAACTCATACAGTAATAATTGTCTCTAGAAACAGCCAATCAAAAGCACCTCTCTTTCTCACTGTGTTCAACAATGGCTTAGCAACAGAAACGCGTCAAATAAAGATTTATACTTTTTCTGGGATTTCTTATTTGCTAACTGGCTTTCCCTTCTATCATGCGCTCTAAGATTAAAATGGAAACTGAAAATTCATATTTAGGTCCTTGAAATCAATCTATAGTTGACACCAGTTTTTTAACCTGATCACTGAAAAGGACAATTCAAATGAATGAACTTATGTATGGCTAGGATGCTTTTAGCGATAAGGGGGTCTGTCACTCAGCCCTTGGCAACCTACTTGTACTCACCATTTTACTGTGGTTCTAAGATTAGGCTGGCTGACCGTGCTGTCATCTAGAAATATTGTTGAGCATGAGCTATACTTTTTAGTAAGCTGCCCTGGAGATACCTGAAGGGGAAGGGAAATAGAAGAAAATGTCACAGTAAGTTAAACCTATCAAGTGTGTGTTTTTCCTCGGTTAAAATGTCAAACGATAAAGCATTAAGATTTTTCTTACACTCCATGAACTGCCTGAGTGTGATATCATGTGCAGCTCTATGGGAAACCTCTATACTCTGACTTCCACAGACGAGCTTTGAGAAATGGGTTATAAAATGCTGCCTTGATATAGTACCTATAATCAAACCTGGCAAGCACCTATTATAAATTACCTTTATAATAATGTAAAAAGTTTAGAATAAGATTTCAGGGTTTTTTCCTTAAGCAATGAAATGCAGCTGAGATTTCCTATTTCTATTCATTTACTACAATAAAACGTAATGCTTTATATAATACCGATGTAGGAGCATTTCACTGCAGTAAATGAACACCAATAATAAATGTTCAGGAGACAGTGTGACGAAACAAACGTTTTCCAATCAGAGGCTGGGCATGCCAGGGCTGCTCTATCACTAAAAAGCTGGGGGCCATAAGTCTCTCTGGGCCTCAATTTCCTTATCTGGAGGACAAAAAGGTACTGCTTAAAGATTCTCTCGCATCCAAAAAAAACGGATAAAACAACTCTGAGAATTTAACTTCTCACTTCATGTTTAAGTAAGACTGCCATGACATTACTCAAGTGAGAACCTCAGAGAATACTTGCCATTCATTTCAAAATTGTACTAATTCTGTTCTACGTGTTATTTGACACTCCTGCCTCACCCATGCTGCTCTCTGCCTGCAATGCCTTTTTCTTCCTCCTGTCCCAGCAAGCTTGACCCCATCTGCCTCTAGGATCCCTTTGCCAGCAGGCACACCACAAAACTTCTCACTTTCTGCACACTCACACATCTAATTTACCAACTGTTCCATGGTCTCAGCTGCTTGCATAGTACCACCCTCTTAAGTAAACAAGCTTCTCCAGGTTAGGAAGATTCTTCTCCTACCTCCAGCTACTGAGCACAGAATCTGGGACAAATTAGGATTCGACAAGTGTTTGAGAAATTATTTAAGATCAGTTACAACTGGAGGTAAATCTTACTAAAGGTACAAATTCGTGAGAATTTATCTACAGTGGTGTTGGATAGGTGACAAAGAACTTTTTGAGACCCTCTAGAGAATGAACTATCTTTAAAACACTTTAGAAGTATCCATTTATTTGTGAAGAGCCCATGAACACGGCAATAGTCAAATACTAAAATGGCCTAAACTATGTTAGGACAACTCTCTTCCTTAAAGTAAGGCCAATAACCAAATCCCAATCACTGAAAGCCACTGGAAGGAAGAGTAGCATTCTTTAATACCACAGAATACGAACAATTTTAAAGCTGGGTTTTGGTTTTGGTTTTTGTTTGTTTACTAATTCAGATGAGCCTTCCTTCCTCCTATTAATATAAAATAGTTTTCACCATGCTGTCACACTCTCCCATCAATGTCCTCCACAAATACATGAAAGGTGAGGCAGGGAGAAAATCTAGTTGATGCTTTTTAAAATACAGAGCATTTAAATAAAAATTGCCAGTATCCAATAATCAGAAATATCCAAATGGCATATATAAAACACCATTTTGCTTGTTTCAGATGCTTTATGCAAAGCCACTTATTCCTTATTAACAAAAAGTTCTAGATGTAACATATTTGAAACAGTATCACTATTTGGAAGACTAATTTCTCCTTCAAGCTAGAAATGTTTTAAACTAAAACTCTGATATGGTCCTTAAGCTATTTGGTTAATGTGTAATTTTAGAATCTCAAAAAACAGATACAGCATGAAAAATGAAAATTCACTCATTCAAATACTTTGATTCTAAACGAAGCAGGTTATCTTTTAAGGTCACTACTATTAGGGTATAATATGACATACACTACACGTAATAAAAGTCAATGCTGACCAAAAATCTATATATATGAGGGGAATAAAAATAGTAAGGAAATGTACCAAAATATAGACTAGTTGGTAGAGCTTTGGGTGCTATTTATCCTGTTTTCCTCTATTAAAAACTTTTTTTTCTATTATGAATGTATATGGATTTGTCTTTGGAAATATTACTGCTAAAACATTTAAAATTTTTAATTAGATGTGCTCTAGAGTCCTATGGGGGCTCATTTAAGTTGTATCAGCAACTTACAGTCTACTGGCTCGATCCTACAAAAGAAACACTTCCACAGGCCTACTCCTGAAACTATTCAAACTTTCCAGCATCTAGTGTTCACTAAAGGATGGCAGAATTGAAGCCTCTGAGCAAAGCCTAGATATGTTAGCTGCCAGCAGATTACTTTCCTCTCATCTTGCTTGAAAATTTAAGATAACTGTCCCTTATGATTAAAGCTTTACCATTGCTGGCTCACAACCTCAATAAACTGCACTGACACACATAAGGGTATAAAATGCAAATACAAAAAAAAAAAAAACAAGTAGCAAAAAACACTACTGACAGTTTAATGTTCATAGGTATTATTTCAATTGGTCACTGAAGAAGAGTATTTATCTTCATTCAGCACTAAGGACAAAATACATGGACTTTTACAATCTTTATAAGGTGAAAGGTTGCTTAGTAGACTGCAGGTTTAATGGTGAAGACTAGAAAATAATCATACCTAGGAGGCTAGTAAGTAACAACCCTCAAAGCTTATCATTAAAGGTCAAGTACCTGTTGAAATCCTGCCCCCACCCAATGACTCTTCCTATTGTGCCTACTGCCTCTGATTTTAACCCATTAAAAGAATAAAGCTGGAGAGAGCGAGAGTACGAAGTGCGGCAACCCGAGTCATGGCAGGACAGGCATTTAGAAAGTTTCTTCCCCTCTTTGACCGAGTATTAGTTGAAAGAAGTGCACCCGAAGTTGTAACCAAAGGAGGCATTATGCTTCCAGAAAAATCGCAAGGAAAAGTATTGCAAGCAATGGTAGTAGCTGTTGGATCAGGCTCTAAAGGAAAGGGTGGAGAGATTCAACCAGTTAGTGTGAAAGTTGGAGATAAAGTTCTTCTCCCAGAATATGGAGGCACCAAAGTAGTTCTAGATGACAAGGATTATTTCTTATTTAGAGATGGTGACATTCTTGGAAAATATGTCGACTAAAATAAGTCACTATTGAAATGGCATCACGTGAAGCTGCCCGTTCCCCCAATGGCATCACGTGAAGCTGCCACTGAAGTTCTGAAATCTTTCATCCTGTAAATAATTTCCGTGTTTCTTTTATAATAAAGTAATGATATCCAAACTAATGATATTCATTGTCTCTGAAATTTCGTTTTCTCTGTATTGATTTAAACATTCCCAAATAAAAGTATATAAATGAAAAAAAAAAAAAAAAGAGAGAGAATAAATCTGAAGTTCACTTTTTTCTTCCCCCTTTTCACAAGTTTTGGATACGTTTATTAAGAATCAATGACTTTCACTGAAAAGTCTGTAATACTCCATCTATGTTGCACATTAATGGACAATATGGTAGGGTGAGTGGTTTGAATAGAATTCATACTCAAGGCCTTAGTAGAAAAGTATAATATTCTAATTATAGGTATAATCAAAAATATTGTCTGAATTAATATCGTTAATTATATTGCATTAAACTTCAAACTCAGAACCTATATTCAAAGAATAAATCTAAGTTTGAGTAGACTGACCACAAATCTATTTCCTCTCCCCCTTCTTTCAGATATCATCTCATTAGAATTAAAGGCATTTTTTAAAAAAGCTATACATAAGACAGGATAAACAGCAGATGATTTTTAATGTTTGAAAGGTGAAAAGACTAGATAAAGGAGTGGTAACTGACATGGCAGAACAGAGGAAGCACAACCTTGGTACCTACAGAGGCTGACTAGGACAGGAACAAGAAAACCAGTTTGTCTTACAGAACCCAAGGCAGGCTCAGAGTTCAGAGGCGTGGTCCCCAAATCCTTGCAGTGAGGCCCATCAGTTAACGAGTTGTCCAAGTGATGCTTCCAATTAGATCTTAACAGACAGCCAAGGACCATCACACGTTTGAGGGAAGCCCCCAACAAGTAAGAGATCAAAACAGGAAGAAGGAATGGGACTTCCCTGGTGGCGCAGTGGTTAAGAATCCGCCTGCCAATGCAGGGGACACGGGTTCGAGCCCTGGCCCAGAAAGATCCCACATACCACAGAGCAACTGAGCCCATGCGCCACAACTACTGAGCCTGCGCTCTAGAGCCCATGAGCCGCAACTACTGAAGCCCGCACGCCCTAGAGCCTGTGCTCCGCAACAAGAGAAGCCACTGCAATGAGAAGCCCACGCACCCAACAAAGAGTAGGCCCAGCTCACCGCAACCAGAGAAAGCCCACGTGCAGAAACCAAGACCCAATGCAGCCAAAAAATAAATAAATAAAATAAAATATAAGGACGCTTTAAAAAAAAAACAAAACAAAACGGGAAGAAGGAATTGATGGGAGTGATAAAAACTCAGGAGCAAATGAAAACTTGAAATTGCATCAGTGAAAAAAAGAATGACAGGATATAAGAGAACTCTATAAATTGAAAATAAGGTAGACAAAACAATATATTCAATAGAAGGATTAGAGCACAGTCAAGGAAATCTCCAGGAAGCAGGACAAAAAGACAAAATGCAAAGCAGGAGGGGAAAAAAGTTAGCGATCTGGTAAGTCTAAGACTTCCAACATCTGAATAATAGGAACCTGGAAGAAAAAAACAGAATATCAAAGAAACACACCAAAAAGGTCTATACCAAACCAAATTATGAAATTTCAAAATCCCAGGGAGAGGGAAGGTACTAAAAGGTTCCCGAGAAGGAAGGGATGGGGGAAAATGACTAAAATCGGTAATGTACAATGTACCATACAATGTCAACAGGTTTAAGAGCAACAGTGTAAATGAGAAGATGAGAGGGAAATGTCTTTAGAACGGCAAAAATTAGTTTCAACTGAGAATTCTATACTTTATCAAATAGAAGGAGTTTCAGAGAGGCTAGATCTCTCTAAACTTTCTGCCCATGTGCCCTTTTCCCAGGAAAATGTGCTCCAGTAAAACAAGGAAGTATAACAAGACAAGAGGGAAACAGAATCTAGGACATAGGGGATCCAACATAAGAGAGCAGAGTTATGTGAGATCCCAGATGACTTCACACAGATATCCCAGGAAAAGAGGCATAGAGCAGGCCTAGGGGAACACTAGTCTATATGGGAGTAGGAAGACAAAAGATTGGGGCAAAGTGTCTCCAAGAAAAAAATGGAACAGATGTGGCTTAGTAGACGGAAAATAGTTTTCATAGGCATGTGACAAATGTTAAAACATTTGGGGAAAAAAATAGCTGTTAGAAAACAGGCAAGTGAATATAGTCAGGAAATTAATTCCACAGAAAAAATGAAGAATGTGAAAGCAGGGAGACCGGGCAGGGAGCTACTTACTGCATTTGGCTGTGTGAGATCACGTTGGCTAGGAAAAGGGGGATTGGGTTATCCTAGAGAAGTGCAGAAGTGCTCCAATTTCATTAATATTTAAGAAAAAGAATGAAGGGTGTACAAGGAGGAGGCACAGTCAGAGAACTATATGGCTCAGCAATGCACAATATTTGCAGAGTCGTAGTAATGTAAACATTGATTCTGATTTAATAAAAACTGATACATGTTGAGGGAACACAGGGAGGGAAATAACGTCATGGTGGAGCGAAGAAGCTCAGCTTTCACCTGCTATGACAAGAAGTCAATGGACAGTGCTAAAAATTAACTTACCTGTTATACTTTTATTACTTTGGTTAAAAAATAAGATCAAAAAAATAAGGCAAAAGAATTTAAGGCAGATCTTTATACTACAACCGTATTAGTGAAATTTAACGTAAATGTCAGAACCCTTAAAAAATGGGCACTACTAAGTCAAAGACTTTCCTGAATCCATTTGATAATTAGGAAAATAGAGATTTAGAAAATCTACAAAAAAGAGGTCCATGCTAACAGTATTGGATCCATCATATTTTTAGGAATCATGGCAGACATATTTTTAATTCAAACTATTAATTTCTTAACTTTTCAACTGTTTACTTACATGGTTTAAATGGTTGCTCCTCCTCTTTTCCCGCACTAAGAATAAAAAAAATTAACTGATGAATTCTGATACAAATGCCATAGAAAAATAAAAGTAGTCACTAATTATCTGATGGATTACCAATAACACAATGAGATAGAATTCCATTCTATTTTTTAAAATAATTTCCAACAAAATATATAATTTAAATCACCCAGCAAGATGAGTCCTATAAATAAAATCTAAAAACTTAGTTTCACTTTTTTGACCTAATAGATATTCTGTATTAGGCACAAATGAAAGACTCCCCATTTACAAAAGAAAAGGACAAAGCAAATCAGGCCAGGTGAGAAACTTAGCTAATAAAAAAATGTACCTGCTGCATAGCTGAACTACTAGCCAGGAGTATTTTCTCAGTCTTCATTTACACACAGCTTACTTTAATTACCACAATCTACAGATGACGACTCTAAGAACCAGTTTCTGGCCAGGCACTCGTCTCCGAACGCACCAGGATCTCTGGAAGCATCCTGAACCACTTAATGGTAACCTACTCAAATACCTTACTGAAAAAATACACAACTGGAAAGTAACCTATGTTAAACGTAAATTTTAAAATGAGTGTGCTGACCTAAATGAACATATCTACAGCACACAAAACGGTTTTGCTCCAACAAAGGCCAGAAGAATAAAAGCCTGAAGAGGGTCTTAGGCCACACTCTTGCTCACATTGCCTCCTTTAACTCCAGACAGGCATCACAGGCACGGATTCCTTAAGGCTGAAGAGAGAGACAGGCATGGGACAGCTTTTCTTTTACTGTCTCCAGAGCCCCTCTACATGTGAGCAGCTCATGGCTCTGGAAGAAACTGAGAAATAGAGCAATCCTAACCAGAAAGGAGTGGCTCAAGTACACACACTAGAAAAATGCAAGTTAGAAACCCCAGGAGCTTCCAGGTTGGTGAGCATGTAGTACCCTTGCAGAGGGCATCAAAGCTCTGTGCCCTGTCCCCATGCCTGGCCCTATGCATCTCTTCCATCTGGCTGTTCCTGAGTTATATCCTTTTATAAAAACCAGTGATCTAACGGAAAAAAACCAAAAGCAAAACAACAACAACAAAAAACCAAACCTCCGTTTTTTATTGTGCTGCATCACTTTAAATATTATGGAATGTTCACTTCTTGTATTCCTGCTCTCGTAATCAACTGAAAAACTTGGTCACGTATGGCTTTTTAGCAAATAAACTAGGATTTAACATAACATTCAGGAAGACAAGCAGGCAAGCAGGAGTGCAAAAAATTCTACGGTTCTGATTCTCATCTTAAAACAAGGAGGACACAGGAAATGTATATGAGTTTCACATGCTGAGGATAATCTTCTGGAAAACCCCATATGGCATGTTGCTCTTATTACCCTGGCACAGCACTACATTAGGATGAGAAAGTTTTGAATAGCTTAAAAGTTCTGAGTAGCATAAATCTGGATGTGAGATAGGCTCGTCTGGTTGAACACTGTGTAAAACAGGGCCAAAATCACAAGGCTCAATTCCCACATATAACAACTGATTTTTCTGATTTGACCAAATGAAAACCTAACTGTGACCTAAACCCTATCATTTGTCTTTAACATATGTGCTCTTCGGAGCAAGGGGAAAAGGACAAAGTAGCATGGAGAAATAGACCACATCTAAATCATGTGGCCAGTTGACTATGTTGATAAAGAGGTGGCAAAATGTATAAACAGATAGTCTAAGTGTTCTCCTCCCTAAAACACTGACAACTAAAGGAAACTGTATCATCAACATATTAAAATAAGACAAGTGAATACATAAAAAAGTGAAACATTTAAACCACTGTAAGAGTTTTTCTAAATACCTCCTATAATACACAAAACAAAAACAGTTTTCACTCTTTTTCTCAGGGAAAAAAAAGCATTGCCTTACCATCTGTTTGAGATTTGCTCGGAAAAATGGTGCTTGCCCTTGGGTGGTCAGAAGGGTTTGGTTCCAAAGCTAAGTCTGTATAGGAAGAAGAGAAAAAGGTGTGGTGATTTAGTTGAGTAGAAAAATACATGATTTTAAAGATAGCTACACATTGATTGAAACCACTTATTAATAGTCTTGAGAAGAGCTTTTAGTAATGACAAAAAGGCAATTTTAGTAAAGGCACAATATAAAAATTCTATTGGGAAACAGCAAAATTGTAGAAACTCTCCATACATGTGGAGAAAAACCATGGCTATGTCTTAGACTTCTTTAACTTGCACCTAAATAATCTATGCCATTTTTAGATGAATCATATATGTGACTCCCCTCCTATTTATCAATTAAAAATTCAGTCACCCTCTTTTAAAGCTGATATTACTAGCACATTCCAGGAACAGTCTCAAGAAGCAAGTTATGCTGTGGCCAACTACTGTCAGATACCAGCTCAATATATCAAATATGCCAAAACGAAGTGAGTTGCTTTTGGCAAATGTTCTTCAGACAATCAAATGGCTAATTCTAACTCCATTCAACAAATGAACTCATTTCATTGGCTGTGGTTTATCTGGGGGCTATTCATCATGGCAGATTTAAGAGGACTACATAAAAGTTCAATGTTCTAATCTAGAGGAACACTTCCATGAGAGTGATTTTTAACTTTGCCCTCTATTTCCAAAGCTAAACTCACTTCTTCATTCCACGCTGCATGATTAATTTGGGGCTTCAATAAGAGTACTTTCTGGAGCAGATCATAGGGCTACTAGAAAAAAATTTTGGCCATACCTACACGAAAATGTGGGTCTGCCTGTAGCCCACCTTGCACCAAGGTGGGATAGCGTCTTCTATTTAGGCAGAAATACAAAACAAGCACAAGCTACCACACAGGATAGTAAGGTTGTTGTTTCAAACAAACAAACATAAAAGCCCTATGACACTTCCTCAGCAAAGTCCATCTCAAACCATTTAACCAATCTTTTAAGAAACTGGACCAAGATTCAGATAAAGAGTAATGGTTAAGGCAATTATTTCCCAAACCACATAATAACTGATCTGTTTTTGAAAGATGGCTTTGATGGTCAAAGTGAAATACAAATATATCCCTGCCTCTTAGAGAATCCAAAGAATACACACATTGATATATTAAAAACTAATTAGTCTAGTAGTGAATTCTGTCTAACCCAGCATTTCACAAATGTATCTACCTAGAATCCCCTTTTCCCACCCAGAAAGAATGTGGCACGAACAGTAATTTTGGACTTCCCGTTTTAACAGGAATCTGAGCCATCCATTTTAATGTCATTGCCAGCACTAGTAATTTACAGAGCTAAACCAACTGCTTTGTTCTTCATGAAAATTCCTTCACTGAATCTGAAGTTTATCAAGCTGCTTTTGGAGAAAATATTCTATTCAACATTTTTACGTAAAAGACCCATATAATTATTTTAAAGTTTTTTTCTCCTACATATTTGAAAAACTAAGACAATGGGAAAATAAATTATTTCAGCTGTACACAAAATGGCAGGCAGAGACTTTCACAGCTGCCTCTAACCTATAGCTTCCGAAAGAATTCATGACTACTTACCTATACCAAAAAGAAAGTAAATAGACTACATTTGAATCTAAAAAATAAGCAGAAATGTTTGCAAAGTAGCTGTCTTATTTTTCAGTGTCTATGGCATGGTAAAACTTAACAATTTTCAATGGAAGTCCAGGAAAATTAAGTGCCAGAATCAAAGAGAAGCAAGCTTTAACACACACACACACACACACACACACACACACACACACACACACCCGCCAAACCAAGATGTGCTACTACAGATCTAAATACAAAAGTCAAGAAGGCTGGGATAAAAGAAATGACAACATGCAAAAAAAAAAAAAGTAAACTTAGCCCAAGTGACCAGAAAAAAGCTGGCACTCTCCCTACTCTATCCTAGGGGGTTCAAAGGTAGGCACAGGATCCAGGAACGGCCAATCAATCACAGCTGTCCTGGGGCTTGCCAAGAAAAGAGAAAGGCAGAACTGTACTCTAGGATCCTTAGCTAGTCTTGAGCTGCTGGACACTCCCCTTGCTATCATGAGGGGAAAGGCTTTTCAGGAGACATCAACAGAGGAGAGCAGAACTGAGGAGATCATTTAACTCCTGGGTCAAGTAGTGCTTAACTCTGTGATGTTCTTTTAACTTGCAACTGAAGGAGACCTGGTTAATCAGCAGTACTGATGATCACACTAAAGGTGGGGAAAGGTAAAAGTCACTTGCTCATTCCTTTATCAAATATCATGAACAAAAATCTGCATGAGACAAAACGATGCTCTGTTTAAAAGTTACACACAACCATTCACAATCATTAACACACAATGATTCACAACTGTTACTTTTAGTTGCTTTTCTTATACGTTAAAAAAAGCTCTAATTAGTGTACAATTTATGTCTTCTTGTTACTAACAAGCGCTCTCCACCCCACTGTTGCATATTTATTGTTTAATGAATACACACTGGCCCATCAAGTGTTATTCCTATACTGGACTTAGCCAATCCCCTATTGCTGGGGATTGGTGCTTACAAAGTTCTATTCTTAAAATATTATGAGGAAAATCTTTATGTACATAGTTTTTTAAAATAATGGTTTTATCTCCTTAGCAAAGATCTTCGGAAGTGGAATGACTAAGCCAAAAGGTTAGATCACTTTCACGGCTCCATGTACAATGCTAAATTGCTTCCTAAAGAAGGTGGGGGGCACATTAGGGTATAATGCTACCAATCATGACATTTTGATTTCCTACCCTTGCTTTGGATACTTGAAAAAAAAAAAAAAAATTCCTACTGATATGAATGAGGAACCTCACTGTAGATCTAATTTGTATTTCTTCTGATTACACAGTTTGACCATTTTCCCACAGTTATCAGTGTTATTTCCACTTTGGTGAGTTGGCCTATCATTTGAATGTACTGTAAACACCAGGGCCCTACTGCTGTCAGTTTGCATGAGGTTTTCAGAAAATATTAATCTTTTGTTTATAGCCTATATAACTAACAATTTTCTATATAACTTGCACTTTTTGCTAATGAAAAATACCACATCACTATCTTATAGAATGGACATGTGAGCCATTAGACAGTAAACTCATACATACACACAATATTTCTGCACTTCCCATGAACTATCTTCCCAAGAGCCTAAGGAGACTATGATAAAACCTACCACACTCTTCACTATCACAAAGGTAAGACTGCCAACTATTAAGCAAAGCTTTACCACCCACCATCCCTCTCATCCCTCTCCCCACCACATGCACACACAGTAATTTAGAGACTTCAGGGAATTACTGTGCATTCAGGAAATTACATGGATTCTTCCGAAAGTTATTTCTTTAGAAACCTCTAAGAATGTTTTACCCAGGAGAAATATTCTTGAGCTCATGATTAGGGGTTATGATTAAAACTGTATTTTAAGACCCATCATTTTTGTATTATCAATTTAAATTGCAACTTATTTGACAGCATGATAGGTCGATGTAGAAAAAGTATGATTAAAAAAAAATTAAACTCGGTCTTCATGTAAACATTCCTCAGAGGAAACCTGTAAAACACCACCGACACTGAGTACTGTTTTTCCTCCAATCTAAGATTCTACCAGTTGTTAAGATCCATCTCAATTGCAGTTGTTAAAAGTGTGAAAACATAGGCAACTTAGAACAAATGAAATGCATTACTGAAGGCTAAAGGTGTTAAAACTATGCTATCAAACTGTCGATAAATGATTTGTCCTTGTTAAAATATTAGAGGGAGAGGGAAGTGACCAAGAAAGCATCTGACAGAAGCAGCATATTTCAGAAAGCGATTAATATCGACATATTGATTTCAATATATTCCAAATAAACAGGAGATGTCAGCAGTTTCTGGGCCAACTGCTGAGCACCAGTTTACTTAACGGTAACCACTGCATTTACTGAACTGCCCTAGCATCCCTATACTGTGCAGTGTATTAGTTTTATGGCTCATAATACAAACATTACAATCTTTACAATTACCATGTAAACTGATGATTTCATCTCTTTGCGTCCACACTTTCCACCGCAGTCAGGGAGTTCCTGCCAGCCAGCCCTGAGCTGGGCTGCCTCACCAGCGGGTACACAGCAGGCTCCTGCACCTGCCAGGCTACTGCTCACCCAAGCCTTGATCCTGCTTTCCTAGCTTCTGACAATCCTGGCTTCCAAACTTCCCAGCTCTGGTTTCCAACTGCTTCTGTACCTGCCTCTACCCTGGTTCTCAGTTTTGCCTTATTTTAATCCTCAATCAGTGTTACAGTGATCATGACTGAGAGGTGACACATAGGTAAGTACACCTGGCTTTATATATTTCTAAAGAGCACTTTACTCAGTTTCTTGGACTTTTAAGAACCTTTCTGGGTTGCAAGTTACCTTCATTTCATTTCACATTACGCAGTGTTACTGTTTTAACTCTTAAGTTTTATTACTTTAATACACTAAAACAACAACAACAAAAAAGGCTGAGAAAAAAGGTAGTATTCCAAAGAAGCTCACATAATGTCAACAATAAATTCTGTTCCTATATGCCATGCATTTGGAATTTACAGTCCTACTCTCTATCAATACTCATTTTTAAAACCTTGGACAACTCAATTTATACCTAAGAGAAGAATTCCTACACTACCTAACTCAGAACATGGTGAGAATCAAATGAAATGCAAGAGCAATCTATATACTACAGCCTATTTTAGACCCTTATTAATATCGCTTTTTTGTTCAAGCCACTGTTGGCTCTCACCTGAGCTACCGCACCAGCCTCCTAACTGGTCTCCCTCTCTGCTTCCTTCCACCCTTACAGTCTATTCTCACACAGTAGCTGGTCTGATCTCCCTCCGCCCTCTCTACCCCCCTTCCCTTTTTCTAAGAATTAACATCATTCCCCTGCATATAATCCTTCAATGGTTTCCCATTACAATTAGACTAAAATTCATATTTTTTGGTCAAGGCCCACTAGGCATACAAGGTCTTAATCCCCCATATTCCTCCTGGCATTCATTCACTCAGCTGCAGCCACCCATCTTTCTGTCCTTGGCACGCATCAAGCATATTCCCTTCTTAGGAACTGCACAGAAGCCTCTTCTCCCACAGCCTCACACGGCTCTCTTAGGACTGCTCATGGGTCGCTTAAGGAGAGAAGCTGTCTTTAACCACCCCTTGTAAAACTGTCCTCCTCCCCAGCCCATTACCTTCATTTTCTTTCTTAGTGTTCTCACTACCTGATGTTATTCTTGTGTCGTCAGCCCCCAGGCACCTCTAGAAAGTAAGGACCTGAGTTAGGATACGGGTTTTGTCTTGTCTAACCACTGTTTGTCCTGCCTCTGGAATGGTGCCTAATAATCATGTTTCAGTGTACCCAAAACCAGTTAAGGTTTTCCCAATTTTCCCACATCATCTAAGATTTCTTCTAATGCTGTCTTTTGATGTGTCTGTCACCTAGGACCAGAGTTAATTTCAGATCTCTTAGAGTAGTAGTTTAGTTACTCAGAATCAAAGACACAAGACAGGTTACCAAGAACCACGAAAACCTAAAAGAGGAAATCTAATGTTCAGTGAAAAATCAATGGTAACTTTAATTTGGAAAAAGAACATTTAATGTTAAAATACCTTTACTACAAAATGACTCACCCTATGAATTTAATTAAGTCGTAAGACAAAGTGTACAATCAGAATGCTATAGGGAAGTATCAATACAATGCATCAGTTTTTATCTGTGTCCCCTGAATAAAGCATTATAATGGGATTATAAAAGATGCTCAACCATAAAGGCTGGGTAAATGAATTATGCTCCAAGGTTATTCGATGGCCCAGTAAACAGTTGGTAAAAGGCAGGCTGTAGAGCTATGCGCAGTTGCATGGAAATACATCACCCTGGAGCACTCTCTAGGTGTCAGCACGGTTACAGGAGCTTCATGTCGTTACTTTTCTTTATAACAAAAAGTTACAAAGTGGCACATAAAGAACAATCCCATCTTTGTAAAATAAACACAATGTTATGTTTATATGCATACAAAAGGTTCAGGAAGAATCAACACCAAAATATTAATAAAAATTCTGGATATTCTGAGTGTGAGTGAAGGACTTTTCTGTGTTTTCTCAATCTTTCACATCAAATGTTCATTAATACTGTCACCAAAAAAAGGAAAGATCTGTTGCTCAGAGGTTTTTCCACATCATATTGCCAATTCCTTCCCTACCCACTCTTCAGGGGGATGGGAGGTAGGGGTCACTTGAGAGAGCACCTTTCACCAGAAAATTAGCAAAGCTCCTAAGGTCAGAACATAAAGGCTGTATGAAAAGTTGATGAATAAAAATAAAATCAGATAATAGGACCGTAGCATCTTCTTTTCTATTATGACACTACCATCAGTTATATTAGATATACTGTTAAAGACAAAGTAGTAAAAAATTCTTTTGAGTCTATCTGAAATCTATACTACGTTCTTAGGAGTTACTTTTTTGAGATGGCTTGAAGAAATCATGTTCTTCTCCAATGTTTCTGAAGAACAAGACAGAGCATCATTTATGTACGATTTTCTCTAAGTAACCAAATAATTCTTCACTGTAGAAAAGCCAAAATGTTTTATATCTGAGTAGGTATTTCTCAGTTTCCAGGGAAACTGATACAAAATTGTCTGAAATAAAGACATGAAGAGCAAACTTCCAATGTGCCTGTACTTTATATTTGGTGTTCTGACCTTGTTTCTATGGAAACTTAATTAATAGGCAAATGCTGAAATTGAGGTTTCTCTTATCACTTTATCGAATGCCCCCCAAAAAAGACAAATTGAAATGAAATTTTAACAATCATGTTAAACATAAAAAGGTAAATTCTGTACTCATGAACTCTATTTTTCCAGTTCCTGATTTAGCACTCCTTCCTTATCATACATAGTCGTATGCTAAATGCTTAGTACCTTACCTGCCCGCTTACCAGCTTCCCCTAATGTCCCTCTGTCCAGGGCATTCTCGGCTTCAATTGGATTTCACCAGAACAAACTCTTTAAATTATATCAACGTGTTTACCTGACTGATAAATTTAGGCTATTTCATGACTTCTACTTTTATTCATATCCATTGCAATGTATGTACAGACAGAGAATGGAGAGGTAAATGTTGCTTCTGAGTTGTGTACAATAAACTGGAATGGCAATAATCAAAACTGGAGTATGCTGAGATAGGCCTAACTTATGGATAAATTATAATAAAATATAAGGTGCACTCTAAACAGTTTCTTAAGCATCCCAAGAACTGAATTTGGCATATCTACCACCTCCCAAGTCTGTCTCTTTTGTTCAGTAGCTGTGTTACACAGTCATTTCAGATCTCTAAGTCTTGGCTTCTTCATCGGCAACAGAGGGAGAATATATACGGGCCTTATTTGTAGATGGAAGGGCCGAGTGAAATACACAAGAAAATGCATTGTAAATCTTAAAAGAATTCTATAAAGGTCCAATTTTCGTCTCTCATCCTACACTAGCCAACTACTAACTGTTTTTAAAAATCATTTAGAGGCTTACCTTATAGCAACAAGCAGAGCAGTTTTCACAAGTACTTACATGCTTTGTGTTTAAAGCTACAATTAATTCACATAATTTGTTCATTCTTTCACAATATCTAACGATTCTGAAAAGGGAGTACTTTCCACTTACAAAGCCACGTCCATCATAAGGGTGAATCCACAGGCTTCATTATTCTAACTTTTAAAGAAATTAAATAAACCCAACTAAAATTTAAATAGAAGAGCTGTAAGACATTTCGTCTATGAAATAATGAAATAATCTCTGGCATTTAAATGAAACAAATGGGCCAGTGGGGCTTTAACATCTTTATGATACAATGTTTTATACTTCAAAGAACAGTCTTTATTAAAGTGCCACTATGCTACCCAGAATTTTTTTTTTTTTTAACCTACAGCCATCCCTTTCCAAAATTCTAGAGGCAAAAATCAAACATTTCCTCTCTTCTCTCTCTCCTCTCCTCCCCGACAACACCCACCCCCAGCCACTTAGTCTACAGAACTTTTACCTGAACATTCCTAAAGTTAAATAGTATTCTACTGGGGTGGGCGGGCGGAGGAGGAGGGAGCCATGGAGACATTTTTCTGCAGGATGGATGTGGTATGTTAACTCCCAAACCTTTATATTACAAATTACAATCTGAATTTGTTTTTTCTCCTTTGAAACTTCTGTCCAGCAGTCTCAGGAACCACCTCACCCCTCCCTTAGAACAGGCAACGTGCAAAAGAAGTCGGTTAAGGCTGTGCAACTGAAGACATACTTGTGTCAAAGTGGGAATTTAAAAGTAATCAGAACTCCATGGGGTCTCCTTTGGTAAAGAAAAAAAACCCAACAACTATTCTCTGCAGCCGTGGCAGTAACGTTTCACACCGTTCACAGTTATTTTAAGCCCCTCTCCCACCATTTTCTTTCCTATCGTGTTCAAATTATAGTTAGAAGGGATAAAGTAGCTTCTATCAGGGCGACTGAAAACATTAAAATCCAAAGAATTTTAGTTAAGAACACCACACTGACTCTGTCCATCTCTATTTTGAATTTAAATGACAAATCCTCTAATGTTTGTCTTAATTGTCTCGAGTATCAACTACCTTAAGGAATAGAAATCTGTCATCAGGCCCTTACCTAGTTCCTTCGCTTAGGTACCATCTGGATAGGGAGACGGGATGGATACGCCGAAGTTAGAGTATTTAAGTTTGCATTAAGAAAAGAGAGACTACACCAGAAAGTCTCTGCTAAGTCCCACGAGATGTTAAATAGAACCACGAACAGGAAGGGCCGCGGATTGGAGGGTCTCAGGCCGGGCTGGGAAATGGGAACGGGGGAAAGAATTGGGCATTCGGGTAGGGAAGAGGGAAGGAGACTGGCCGGACGCGACTGGTAAAGAATAAGGGGTGGGGACGCCAAGCAGAGCCAGCCTTCGTCCCCGGTGCCCAGCCCTGGGAGAGCCAACTCCGGGCAAGAAGGAGCCCTAGGCGGCGTCTCCCTCCCGGGGGACCCTGGGGGCGGCGGAGGCCAGAGGTAAGCCCGAGAGCAGACGGCGCCGACCCCGCGAGGGGCGAGGCGCGTCAGCCGCTTCTTACCTTCGGGCATCTCCCGGTCGCTGATGTGCTGCAGGTGGTGGCCTTCGCCACCTGCGAAATCCAACTCGGCGGGTTCCACGGTAGCCGCCGCTGGAGCTACTGCCACCGCATTCCCGGCCGCCGCCTTGTAGACCTCAGACTCGCAGTCCGGCTCCGCTGACCCCCTGCGCCGGCCCGACTTGGGGCTGGCATTGGGGGACAGGCAACAACACAGCGAGTTCCCCATGGGGCGCCTTCACTCCTCGCCGCCGCCGCCTCCGCTCGTCCCCCGACTCTGCCGAGCACAGAAGCCGCCCCCTCCCCCAACAATGGCGCGGCGGGCACTGGCAGCCCCGGGCTATGCCGGGGCTGTGCCGCACATGCAGACGCGACTTCGCCCGCCGCTCTCCTGTCCGCCCAGCCGCCGGGGCCCCGGGCAGGGGTACGGCCCCGGCCGCACCCCTGCCCAGCCGCTGGGCCCCGGGCAGGGGTCCGGCCCCGGCCGCACCCCCGCCGCTGCCTCCCCGGAACCAACTAGTCTGTGAGGGCGGTGACCAGACCCGCTTATTTAAAAGGGCTGGGAACCAGACAAGCGCTGAGACGCGCAGCCACTGAGGGAGAGAGCGCAGCCGGAGCTCCTCCTCCTTCCGCTGCCACCTCCCGACTGAAAGTAGCTAGCCCGGCCGGCCCTTGCCTACCGGAATGTGTCCTTCGGTTACCTGGTTACGACGGACCAATCACGACCAGAGTTCCCTCCACGCGCCCTCCTCAGAGCGCAGGCATGTGACTCACAATGCCCCGCCCCCGCCCGCGGCTGCCCCGCCCCCCGAGCGGCGCGCCCCAGACTCTGGTTTCCATTCATCTCTCGCGCTCCGAGCTTTCGGGTCCTGCGGGAAGCGCCGCGGGAGTTTGTTAATCGAAGCCGTCCTGAGTCAGTGGGCTCTGTAGAAAGCCCCTGTTCGTAAAATGCCAGTTCAGTTAGCAACTCGCTTTCACTGGGTCCACAGTTGACTCATTTGATGTATTGCTCAACGAACTTAGTTTCACCCCAATTTTTGACCGTTTTTTATAACTGAATGCTCCTCCTGTCTTGCCTTCCAAAGAGTGTTAGTTTCCGCCTACAGTTTAACCATAGCAACCCCCGGGGCCCTGGTCCTACTCTCAATAAAGAGCTGTGGCTGTGTCTTGAATGAGACTCGAGGACACGTCACCCCTCCACTTCCTCATCAGCAAATTAGGGACCAAACTCCCCCCTCCCACCTCTGAGGCGCTGGGATTCAGCAACTCGCTTTTCTCGCCTGTTGCTCTCTTCCACGGCAGGAGTTTCCAGGTTTCCCTACTTTAGCCAACAACAACGCATAAAGCACGATTTTCTCATACAAACTTGAGAGTCACAAAGTGAAGTACCACGGTCTTGATTTGATGAAGATGATAACGATAGTTAACATTTGGCAAACACTATGCGCCCGCCCCCGTTCCAAGTGAGGTACTCATTTAACCCTCGGGAACAAAATCCTCAGAAACCTTCATTTTACAGATTTTACAGACGCTAAGTCACGTTCCCAAGGTCACATGATTGCTCAGGGGTGTGGCCAGGATTTGATCCCTGATTGTGTGGATCCCCAAAGGCACCTTATTGTGATCATCAGAAAATAAAGGTCGAAGTCAAATTTGGTTGGAAGTGGCATAGTGTATCAGGATTTTCTTTTTTTAAGGAGGAACAATTTTTTGATGTGGATTTTAAAATACTTTCCCTTCATTCAACATTGATTAGTCCCTCCTACATGCCAGGCACCCGTGTGTGAAAAATAGTCCTGCCCTCAGTGACCTCAGGCACGGTGAGAAAACAAAGGCTTAGAAAGCCCAACAGTCTGAGGTCACACTGCTGCAAAGTACTTAAACCTGAAATTCAAACCTAGATCTATTAACCCCAAGTAGATGCTGGGGTAAAGAGCTTGGTTTTCTTCCCAGAAACATGAGAGCCATTGAATGTTGTGAAGTTAAGGAGTCACTATCAGGTGGTTTGTAGTGAGGTCACGCTTGAGAATAAGTAGGACTGATGGAAGCAACAAAACCCATTAAGAGACTTTATATTCATCTAAGAGAGGAGTGAGGGCTCAAACTAAAGGCAGTGGCAGAGATTGGAGTGGAGGGAAAGGATCTGAGGTCATCTGGGAGGTAGAATAGAAGTGCTCAGTGACTAGATATGGAGCGGGAAGGGGAAAAGAGAAGCAAAAATGGCTGCTAGGGTTCTGGCTTAGGGAACTATGTAGAGTGTGGTTACTTTTTCTTAGATAGTGCAGGAAAAGGAAGAGGTTTGGGAAGGAAGATCATTTTGGGTTCTGTTAAGCGGAACATGGAAATGGAGCTCTCTGGTTGAAAGTAAGCCTCTGCAGGCTAAGTCCATTTTGTGATATCCCAACTTATGTTTTCAAAAATAACACATTAGATTAACCAAGATGGCGGAGTAGAAGGACGTGCTCTCACTCCCTCTTGCGAGAGCACCAGAATCACAACTTGCTGCTGGACAATCATTGACAGGAAGACCCTGGACTTCACCAAGGAGGATACCCCACGTCCAAGGACAGAGGAGAAGCCACAGTGAGACGGTAGGAGGGGTGCAATCAGAGTAAAATCAAATCCCATAACTGCTGGGTGGGTGACTCACAGGCTGGTGAACACTTATACCACACAAGTCCACCCACTGGAGTGAAGGTTCTGAGCCCCACGTCAGGCTTCCCAACCTGGGGGTCCGGCTACGGGAGGAGGAATTCCTAGAGAATCAGACTTTGAAGCCTAGTGGGAATTGATTGCAGGACTTTGACAGGACTGGGGGAAACAGAGACCCCACTCTTGGAGGGCACATACAAAGTAATGTGTGCATCGGGACCCAGGGGAAGGAGCAGTGACCCTGGGGGAGACTGAACCAGACCTACCTGCTGGTGTTGGGGGGTCTCCTGCAGAGGCGAGTGGTGGCTCTGTTTCACCGTGGGGATAAGGACACTGGCAGCCGAGGTTCTGGGAAGTTCTCCTTGGTGTGAGCCCTCCCAGAGTCTGCCATTAACCCCACCAAACAGCACGGGTAGGCTCCAGTGTTGGGTTGCCTCAGGCAAAACAACCAACAGGGAGGGAACCCAGCCCCACCCATCAACAGTCAAGTGGATTAAGGTTTTACTGAGCTCTGACCGCCACAGCAACAGTCAGCTCTACCCACCACCAGAGCCTCCCATCAAGCCTCTTAGATAGCCTCAACCACCAGAGGGCAGACAACAGAAGCAAGAAAAACTACAATCCTGCAGCCTGTGGACCAAAAACCACAGTTACAGAAAGATAGAGAAGATGAAAAGGCAGAGGGCTATGTACCAGATGAAGGAACAAGAAAAAAACCCAGAAAAACAACTAAATGAAGTGGAGATAGGCAACCTTCCAGAAAAAGAATTCAGAATAATGATAGTGAAGATGATCCAGGACCTCGGAATAAGAATGGAGGCAAAGATTGAGAAGATGCAAGAAATGATTAACAAAGACCTAGAAGAATTAAAGAACAAACAAACAGAGATGACCAATACAATAACTGAAATGAAAACTACACTAGAAGGAATCAATAGCAGAATAACTGAGGCAGAAGAACGGATAAGTGACCTGGAAGACAGAATGGTGGAATTCACTGCTGCGGAACAGACTAAAGAAAAAAGAATGAAAAGAAATGAAGACAGCCTAAGAGACCTCTGGGACAACATTAAACGCAACAACATTCGCATTATAAGGGTCCCAGAAGGAGAAGAGAGAGAGAAAGGACCAGAGAAAATATTTGAAGAGATTATAGTCGAAAACTTCCCTAACATGAGAAAGGAAATAGCCACCCAAGTCCAGGAAGCGCAGAGAGTCCCATACAGAATAAACCCAAGGAGAAACACGCCGAGACACATAGTAATCAAAGTGGCAAAAATTAAAGACAAAGAAAAATTATTGAAAGCAGCAAGGGAAAAACGACAAATAACATACAAGGGAACTCCCATAAGGTTAACAGCTGATTTCTCAGCAGAAACTCTGCAAGCCAGAAGGGAGTGGCATGATATACTTAATGTGATGAAAGGGAAGAACCTACAACCAAGATTACTCTACCCGGCAAGGATCACATTTAGATTTGATGGAGAAATCAAAAGCTTTACAGACAAGCAAAAGCTAAGAGAATTCAGCACCACCAAACCAGCTCTACAACAAATGCTAAAGGAACTTCTCTAAGTGGGAAACACAAGAGAAGAAAAGGACCTACAAAAACAAACCCAAAACAATTAAGAAAATGGTCATAGGAACATACATATCGATAATTACCTTAAACGTGAATGGATTAAACGCCCCAACCAAAAGACATAGACTGGCTGAATGGATACAAAAACAAGACCCATATATATGCTGTCTACAAGAGACCCACTTTAGACCTAGGGACACATACAGACTGAAAGTGAGGGGATGGAAAAAGATATTCCATGCAAATGGAAATCAAAAGAAAGCTGGAGTAGCTATACTCATATCAGATAAAATAGACTTTAAAATAAAGAATGTTACAAGAGACAAGGAAGGACACTACATAATGATCCAGGGATCAATCCAAGAAGAAGATATAACAATTATAAATATATATGCACCCAACATAGGAGCACCTCAATACATAAGGCAACTACTAACAGCTCTAAAAGAGGAAATCGACAGTAACACAATAATAGTGGGGGACTTTAACACTTCACTTACACCAATGGACAGATCATCCAAAATGAAAATAAATAAGGAAACAGAAGCTTTAAATGACACAATAGACCAGATAGATTTAATTGATATATATAGGACATTCCATCCAAAAACAGCAGATTACACGTTCTTCTCAAGTGCGCACGGAACATTCTCCAGGATAGATCACATCTTGGGTCACAAATCAAGCCTCAGTAAATTTAAGAAAATTGAAATCATACCAAGCATCTTTTCTGACCACAACGCTATGAGATTAGAAATGAATTACAGGGAAAAAAACGTAAAAAAGACAAACACATGGAGGCTAAACAATACGTTACTAAATAACCAAGAGATCACTGAAGAAATCAAAGAGGAAATAAAAAAATACCTAGAGACAAATGACAATGAAAACACGACGACCCAAAACCTATGGGATGCAGCAAAAGCGGTTCTAAGAGGGAAGTTTATAGCTATACAAGCCTACCTAAAGAAACAAGAAAAATCTCAAGTAAACAATCTAACCTTACACCTAAAGAAACTAGAGAAAGAAGAACAAACAAAACCCAAAGTTAGCAGAAGGAAAGAAATCATAAAGATCAGAGCAGAAATAAATGAAATAGAAACAAAGAAAACAATAGCAAAGATCAATAAAACTAAAAGCTGTTTCTTTGAGAAGATAAACAAAATTGATAAGCCATTAGCCAGACTCATCAAGAAAAAGAGGGAGAGGACTCAAATCAATAAAATCAGAAATGAAAAAGGAGAAGTTACAACAGACACCGCAGAAATACAAAACATCCTAAGAGACTACTATAAGCAACTTTATGCCAATAAAATGGACAACCTGGAGGAAATGGACAAATTCTTAGAAAGGTATAACCTTCCAAGACTGAATCAGGAAGAAACAGAAAATATGAACAGACCAATCACAAGTAATGAAATTGAAACTGTGATTAAAAATCTTCCAACAAACAAAAGTCCAGGACCAGATGGCTTCACAGGTGAATTCTATCAAACATTTAGAGAAGAGCTAACACCCATCCTTCTCAAACTCTTCCAAAAAATTGCAGAGGAAGGAACACTCCCAAACTCATTCTATGAGGCCACCATCACCCTGATACCAAAACCAGACAAAGACACTACAAAAAAAGAAAATTAGAGGCCAATATCACTGATGAATATAGATGCAAAAATCCTCAACAAAATACTAGCAAACAGATTCCAACAACACATTAAAAGGATCATACACCACGATCAAGTGGGATTTATCCCGGGGATGCAAGGATTCTTCAATATACGCAAATCAATCAATGTGATACACCATATTAACAAATTGAAGAATAAAAACCATATGATCATCTCAATAGATGCAGAAAAAGCTTTTGACAAAATTCAACACCCATTTCTGATAAAAACTCTCCAGAAAGTGGGCATAGAGGGAACCTACCTCAACATAATAAAGGCCATATATGACAAACCCACAGCAAACATCATTCTCAATGGTGAAAAACTGAAAGCATTTCCTCTAAGATCAGGAACGAGACAAGGATGTCCACTCTCACCACTATTATTCAACATAGTTCTGGAAGTCCTAGCCACGGCAATCAGAGAAGAAAAAGAAATAAAAGGAATACAAATTGGAAAAGAGGAAGTAAAACTGTCACTGTTTGCGGATGACATGATACTATACATAGAGAATCCTAAAACTGCCACCAGAAAACTGCTAGAACTAATTAATGAATATGGTAAAGTTGCAGGATACAAAATTAATGCACAGAAATCTCTTGCATTCCTATACACTAATGATGAAAAATCTGAAAGAGAAATTATGGAAGCACTCCCATTTACCATTGCAACAAAAAGAATAAAATACCTAGGAATAAACCTACCTAGGGAGACAAAAGACCTGTATGCAGAAAACTATAAGACACTGATGAAAGAAATTAAAGATGATACCAACAGATGGAGAGATATACCATGTTCTTGGATTGGAAGAATCAACATTGTGAAAATGAGTATACTACCCAAAGCAATCTACAGATTCAATGCAATCCCTATCAAATTACCAATGGCCTTTTTTACGGAGCTAGAACAAATCATCTTAAAATTTGTATGGAGACACAAAAGACCCCGAATAGCCAAAGCAGTCTTGAGGGGAAAAAAATGGAGCTGGAGGAATCAGACTCCCTGACTTCAGACTATACTACAAAGCTACAGTAATCAAGACAATATGGTACTGGCACAAAAACAGAAACATAGATCAATGGAACAAGATAGAAAGCCCAGAGATTAACCCACGCACCTATGGTCAACTAATCTATGACAAAGGAGGCAAAGATATACAATGGAGAAAAGACAGTCTCTTCAATAAGTGGTGTTGGGAAAACTGGACAGCTACATGTAAAAGAATGAAATTAGAATACTCCCTAACACCATACACAAAAATAAACTCAAAATGGATTAGAGACCTAAATATAAGACTGGACACTATAAAACTCTTAGAGGAAAACATAGGAAGAACACTCTTTGACATAAATCACAGCAAGATCTTTTTTGATCCACCTCCTAGAGTAATGGAATTAAAAACAAAAATAAACAAGTGGGACCTAATGAAACTTCAAAGCTTTTGCACAGCAAAGGAAACCATAAACAAGACGAAAAGACAACCCTCAGAATGGGAGAAAATATTTGCAAATGAATCAACGGACAAAGGATTAATCTCCAAAATATATAAACAGCTCATTCAGCTCAATATCAAAGAAACAATCACCCCAATCCAAAAATGGGCAGAAGACCTAAATAGACATTTCTCCAAAGAAGACATACAGACGGCCACGAAGCACATGAAAAGATGCTCAACATCACTAATTATTAGAGAAATGCAAATCAAAACTACAATGAGGTATCACCTCACTCCTGTTAGAATGGGCATCATCAGAAAATCTACAAACAACAAATGCTGGAGAGGGTGTGGAGAAAAGGGAACCCTCTTGCACTGTTGGTGGGAATGTAAATTGATACAGCCACTATGGAGAACAATATGGAGGTTCCTTAAAGAACTAAAAATAGAATTACCATATGACCCAGCAATCCCACTACTGGGCATATACCCAGAGAAAACCATAATTCAAAAAGACACATGCACCCGAATGTTCATTGCAGCACTATTTACAATAGCCAGGTCATGGAAGCAACCTAAATGCCCATCAACAGACGAATGGATAAAGTTGTGGTACATATATACAATGGAATATTACTCAGCCATAAAAAGGAACGAAATTGAGTCATTTGTTGAGACGTGGATGGAGCTAGAGACTGTCATACAGAGTGAAGTAAGTCAGAAAGAGAAAAACAAATATCATATATTAATGCATGTATGTGGAACCTAGAAAAATGGTACAGATGAGCCAGTTTGCAGGGCACAAGTTGAGACACAGATGTAGAGAATGGACATATGGACACCAAGGGGGGAAAACTGTGGTGAGGTGGGGATGGTGGTGTGCTGAATTGGGCGATTGGGATTGACATGTATACACTGATGTGTATAAAATTGATGCCTAATAAGAACCTGCAGTATAAAAAAGCAAACAAAACAACTAATACTAAACTTTCATTGGGTTATTTGTATGGAAATATGTTAATATAAATGTTTCAGACATTACATGAAATTTCTAAAAATCTTATATTTGTATTTGTATGGAAATATGTATGGAAATATGTTAATATAAATGTTTCAGACATTACATGAAATTTCTAAAAATCTTATATTTGTATGGAAATATGTATGGAAATATGTTAATATAAATGTTTCAGACATTACATGAAATTTCTAAAAATCTTATATGTTCTGGTATAATGTTATATGTAATAATCCTAGTTATTACTTTAAAATGTATATCTCAGAAATAACTAATTTTCTTGTCAACTGCATTATTATGAACTTTCATCAAATCTTTTACCGTGGTCATTTTTAAGGCTTTTGTCATTTACAGACAGTTCTGGGTGTACTCTGATGATTTTGCAAATATGTTCCTATAAAAGGGTTTCATCTTCAAGAAATTCATGGAAAAGACTCTGACATGTACAGGTTTCTGGTAACTGACTGTACTGCTGAACTGAATGAATAAGCATTTTCAGAACTCTGATGAAAAACTTATGAACTCATAAAAGTGCTAACAAAAGATCAAGATGAAAAAAAACAATTAATTACATGGGACTGAGTGAACTGATGAGGATGAGTATAATTTTTGTGACTTTCTGTCTGAATTAAAAAAAAAAAAAAAAAATCCCACAAGGACTCAGAGGCAAAGAATATACAAATCAATTTTCACTGCAAAGTAAAGGAGCTGTTACAGTGGAGGATTACTGGACTGAATGTCAATATTATGACATAGTATGAGTGTGTTTCATGTTTGGTAATGGCAATCATTGTTGCTTTTGTTGTGGTCATCCATGTACAATGCTTGGTGTCAGTCTATTTATCTCTTGTAAAAATAAAATACAGTGTGTGTGTGTGTGTGTGTGAAAAAAAAAAAAAGGAAATGATATAAATGTGACTATGAATGAGTGTATTCAATAGTTAAAATGATCTATTATATTAGTGATATATATTGTGGAATTAGTATTGTTTTTCTCTAAAGAGCAATGTGGAATAAAAGTTATTTGTTTCATTTAAAAAAAAAAAAAAATAACACATTAAATCAATTTAAAAATGTGATTGGGGAAATTCCCTAATG
This sequence comes from Balaenoptera physalus, assembly GCF_965194825.1. Classification (NCBI taxonomy): domain Eukaryota; kingdom Metazoa; phylum Chordata; class Mammalia; order Artiodactyla; family Balaenopteridae; genus Balaenoptera; species Balaenoptera physalus. The sequence goes on from NW_028125776.1 coordinate 166,682, forward strand.
TTGACGGCTAAGAATATCACATTTTTCATGGAGCAACTTGGAATCTATGGTTTTAGTAAATGAGGCATCCTATGTAAAATAAAACTGGTAAATGAGAGCTCTACCCACCACCAGAGCCTCCCATCAAGCCTCTTAGATAGCCTCAACCACCAGAGGGCAGACAGCAGAAGCAAGAAAAACTACAATCCTGCAGCCTGGGGACCAAGAAACACAGTTAGAGAAAGATAGACAAGATGAAAAGGCAGAGGGCTAGGTACCAGATGAAGGAACAAGAAAAAACCCCAGAAAAACAACTAAATGAAATGGAGATAGGCAACCTTCCAGAGAAAGAATTCAGAATAATGATAGTGAAGATGATCCAGGACCTCGGAATAAGAATGGAGGCAAAGATTGAGAAGATGCAAGAAATGATTCACAAAGACCTAGAAGAATTAAAGAACAAACAAACAGAGATGACCAATACAATAACTGAAATGAAAACTACACTAGAAGGAATCAATAGCAGAATAACTGAGGCAGAAGAACGGATAAGTGACCTGGAAGACAGAATGGTGGAATTCACTGCTGTGGAACAGACTAAAGAAAAAAGAATGAAAAGAAATGAAGACAGCCTAAGAGACCTCTGGGACAACATGAAACGCAACAACATTCGCATTATAGGGGTCCCAGAAGGAGAAGAGAGAGAGAAAGGACCCGAGAAAATATTGGAAGAGATTATAGTCAAAAATTTCCCTAACATGGGAAAGGAAACAGCCACCCAAGTCCAGGAAGCACAGAGAGTCTCAGGCAGGATAAACCCAAGGAGAAACACGCCAAGACACATAGTAATCAAACTGACAAAAATTAAAGACAAAGAAAAATTATTAAAAGCAACAAGGGACAAACGACAAATAACATACAAGGGAACTCCCATAAGGTTAACAGCTGATTTCTCAGCAGAAACTCTACAAGCCAGAAGGAGTGGGACGATATATTTAAAGTGATGAAGGAGAAGAACTTGTAACTAAGATTACTCTACCTAGCAAGGACCTCATTCAGATTTGATGGAGAAAGCAAAAGCTTTACAGACAAGCAAAAGCTAAGAGAATTCAGCACCACCAAACCAGCTCTATAACAAATGCTAAAGGAACTTTTCTAAGTAGGAAACACAAGAGAAGAAAAGGACCTACAAAAACAAACCCCAAACAATTAAGAAAATGGTAATAGGAACAAACATATCGAAAACTACCTTAAATGTGAACGGATTAAATGCTCCAACCAAAAGACACAGTCTCGCTAAATGGATACAAAAACAAGACCCACGTATATGCTGTCTACAAGAGACCCACTTCAGACCTAGGGACACATACAGACTGAAAGTGAGGGGATGGAAAAAGATATTCCATGAAAATGGAAATCAAAAGAAAGCTGGAGTAGCAATACTCATATCACATAAAATAGACTTTAAAATAAAGAATGTTACAAGAGACAAAGAAGGACACTACATAATGATCAAGGGATCAATCCAAGAAGAGGATATAACAATTATAAATATATATGCACGCAACATAGGAGCACCTCAATACATAAGGTAAATGCTAACAGCTCTAAAAGAGGAAATCGACAGTAACACAATAAGAGTGGGGGACTTTAACACCTCAATTACACCAATGGACAGATCATCCAGCCAGAAAATTAATAAGGAAACACAAGCTTTAAATGACACAAGAGACCAGATATATTTAATTGATATTTATAGGATATTTCATCTGAAAAGAGCAGATTACACTTTCTTCTCAAGTGCACATGGAACATTCTCCAGGATAGATCATATCTTGGGTCACAAATCTAGCCTTGGTAAATTTAAGAAAACTGAAATCATATCAAGTGGCTTTTCCAAACACAACATTAGGAGATTAGAAATCAATTACAGGAAAAAAACATAAACAACACAATCACATGGAGGCTAAACAGTACATTACTAAATAACCAAGAGATCACTGAAGAAATCAAAGAGGAAAGCAAAAAATACCTAGAGACAAATGACAATGAAAACATGATGATCCAAAACCTATGGGATGCAGCAAAAGCAGTTCTAAGAGGGAAGTTTATAGTAATGCAATCCTACCTCAAGAAACAAGAAAAATCTCAAATAAACAATCTAACCTTACACCTAAAGGAACTAGAGAAAGAAGAACAAACAAAACCCAAAGTTAGTAGGAGGAAAGAAAACATAAAGATCAGAGCAGAAATAAATGAAATAGAAACAAAACAAGAGCAAATATCAGTGAAACTAAAAGCTGGTTCTTTGAGAAGATAAACAAAATTGATAAACCTTTAGCCAGACTCACCAAGAAAAAGACGGAGAGAACTCAAATTAATTGAATTAGAAATAAAAAAGGAGAAGTTACAACAGACACTGCAGAAATACAAAGGATCATAAGAGACTACTACAAGCAACTCTATGCCAGTAAAATGGACAACCTGGAAGAAATGGACAAATTCTTAGAAAGGTGTAACTTTCCAAGACTGAACCAGGAAGAAATAGAAAATATGAACAGACCAATCACAAGTAATGAAACTGAAACTGTGATTAAAAACAAAAGTCCAGGACCAGATGTCTTCACAGGTGAATTCTATCAAACATTTAGAGACCAGCTAACACCCATCCTTCTCAAACTCTTCCAAAAAATTGCAGAGGAAGGAACACTCCCAAACTCATTCCATGAGACCACCATCACCCTGATACCAAAACCAGACAAAGATACTACAAAAAAAGAAAATTACAGACCAATATCACTGATGAATATAGATGCAAAAATCCTCAACAAAATACTAGCAAACAGAATCCAACAACACATTAAAAGGATCATACACCATGATAAAGTGGGATTTATCCCAGGAATGCAAGAATTCTTCAATATATGCATATTATTCAGTGTGATAAACCATACTAACAAATTGGAGAATAAAAACCATATGATCGTCTCAATAGATGCAGAAAAAGCTTTTGACAGAATTCAAAACCCATTTATGATAAAAATCCTCCAGAAAGTGGGCATAGAGGGAACCTACCTCAACATAATAAAGGCCATACACGACAAACCCACAGCAAACATCATTCTCAGTGGTGAAAAACTGAAACCATTTCCTCTAAGATCAGGAACAAGACAAGGATGTCCACTCTTGCCACTCCTATTCAACATAGTTTTGCAAAAAACTATGTAAATAGTGCTGTCAGGTAGTGCTTCTTCTTTGGAAGAAGAAAAAGAAATAAAAGGAATAGAAACTGAAAAGAAGAAGTAAAACTGTCACTGTTTGCAGATAACATGATACTATACATAGAGAATCCTAAAGATGCCACCAGAAAACTACTAGAGCTAATCAATGAATTTGGTAAAGTTGCAGGATACAAAATTAATGCACAGAAATCTCTTGCATTCCTATGCAGTAACAATGAAAGATCAGAAAGATAAATTAAGGAAATGATCCCATTCACCATTGCAACAAAAAGAATAAAATACCTAAGAATAAACCTACCTAAGGAGATAAAAGACCTCTACTCAGAAAACTTTAAGACACTGATGAAAGAAATCAAGGATGACACAAACAGATGGAGAGATATACCATGTTCTTGGATTGGAAGAATCAATATTGTGAAAATGACTATACTACCCAAAGCAATCTGCAGATTCAATGCAATCCCTATCAAATTACCAATGGCATTTTTTACAGAACTACAACAAAAAATCTTAAAATGTGTATGGAGACACAAAAGACCCCGGATAGCCAAAGCAATCTTGAGGGAAAAAAACGGAGCTGGAGGAATCAGACTCCCTGACTTCAGACTATACTACAAAGCTACAGTAATCAACACAATATGGTACTGGCCCAAAAAAGAAATATAGATCAGTGGAACAGGATAGAAAGCCCAGAGGTAAACCCACACACCTATGGTCAACTAATCTATGACAAAGGAGGCAAGGATATACAATGGAGAAAAGACAGTCTCTTCAATAAGTGGTGCTGGAAAAACTGGACAGCTACATGTAAAAGAATGAAATTAGAACACTCCCTAGCACCATACACAAAAATAAACTCCAAATGGATTAAAGACCTAAAAGTAAGACCAGACACTATAAAACTCTTAGAGGAAAACATAGGAAGAACACTCTTTGACATAAATCACAGCAAGATCTTTTTTGACCCACCTCCTAGAGAAATGAAATAGAAACAAAAATAAACAAATGGGACCTAATGAAACTTAAAAGCTTTTGCACAGCAAAGGAAACTATATACAAGATGAAAAGACAACTCTCAGAATGGGAGAAAATATTTGCAAATGAATCAATGGACAAAGGATTAATCTCTAAAATATATAAACAGCTAATGCAGCTCAATATTAAAAAAAAAAAAAACCCAATCAAAAAATGGGCAGAAGACCTAAATAGACATCTCTCCAAAGAACACATACAGATGGCCAAGAGGCACATGAAAAGCTGCTCAGCATCATTAATTATTAAAGAAATGCAAATCAAAACTACAATGAGGTATCACCTCACACTGTTCAGAATGACCATCATCAAAAAATCTACAAACAGTAAATGTTGGAGAGGGTGTGGAGAAAAGGGAACCCTCTTGCAGTGTTGGTGGGAATGTAAATTGATACAGCCACTATGGAGAACAGTATGGAGTTTCCTTAAAAAACGAAAAATAGAATTACCATATGACCCAGCAATCCCACTACTGGGCATATACCCAGAGAAAACCATAATTCAAAAAGACACATGCACGCCAATGTTCATTGCAGCACTATTTATAACAGCCAGGTCATGGAAGCAACCTAAGTGTCCATCGACAGACAAATGGATACAGAAGATGTGGTACATATACGCAGTGGAATATTACTCAGCCATAAAAAGAAACGAAACTGAGTTATTTGTAGAGATGTGGATGGACCCAGAGACTGTCATACTGAGTGAAGTAAGTCAGAAAGAGGAAAACAAATATTGTATATTAACGCATATTTGTGGACTCTAGAAACATGGTACAGATGAACCGGTTTGCAAGGCAGAAATAGAGACACAAATATAGAGAACAAACATACGGACACCAAGGAGGGAAAGCGGGGGCAGGGTGGTGGTGGTGTTGGGATGAATTGGGAGATTGGGAATGACTTATATACACTAATGTGTATAATATAGATAACTAATAAGAGCAAATGATTTTTCCAAATGTGCTATAACATACACACACACATGCATGCACACACTGTCTCCTGTTTGTAATCAATTCTATCCCACCTGGATCTTTTCTTATTAATCCCCCTCAAAAAAAAGAATTAAATGATAGTCATTATTCTAGAGATATGAGTATCCTCCTTATTTTTCTCCCGACCTTACAGGTGAGTCACACAAAGAAGTTGGTACCTGCTCACCGTTGCACAGAGTCACCTGAGAGCATCCAGGCCCCAGACTCTGGGGTCACAGAGCCAGGGTACAACCGGGCAGCTGATGGTCCAGGCAGCCTCCCGAGACGCCAAGCTGAGCACTTATGATTAACACATACGGTATTCTCGGAAGGTCGTGTCTCTCTCCCTCATAACAGCCATAAACATCTGCGATCATGTTTTCCGTGTGTCACTCTTTTCCTGTGCACACAGCCACAGCCGTACCCCCAGCAACAAGCAGCAGTCACCACTCGGGGCAGGAAGGAAGCACCTGTCGCCCGCCACTCACGCCCCCCTGCCCCGCCCCAAAGCCTGCGCTTCCAGAATCTACCTCCGCTAGTGGTCATGGGTGGGGGGAGCTGGGGGGTGCTCACCGGCATGCACCTTGTGTCTGGACCCCTTCTGTCCTGCTTTGTCCTCTCAGCTCCCAGCACAGCTCCTAACAGGTGCTCACACTTTGCTCTGTTAGTGATGTACACGCATAAATGGTGTGCACGCAGGTGCAGGTACGTACACATCTGTAACCACAAAGTACTTTTCCAAATGACATTTAATTTTACCTTCATAAAGTCCTGACCCCTTCAGGAAAACCCTCACGGCTGTGGAAAAGGCCAGCTTGGCGCCACTTCTCCTGGCTGCCCTCCCCGGCAGGAAGGCAGTGAAACCTCTGGCGTTTCTAATGCCACAAATGCAGAAGCTGCTATTTGTCTACCTTGTCACACAAGCCATGACAGCCTGGATCTATCACCAAGATGACAGGACTAGCACTGCCTATGTCGAGCCCACACACCTTCCCCAAAGCACTGCTGCCGCCTCAAGGGGTCCGAATGTCCCCAGGTTTACAGTTGAGGAGTAATTTCATGCTCCTCAGCACGTAACAAAAACTTAAGATAATTATAATGTGAAGAGTCAACTAATGGAGCCATTTGGTAAAGTATAATTATCTGAAGAGAAATCATTAAGGATAATATTCAGCAGGATAGAGATGAGAAGAGAATACGGTATATTTTACCATTAACAGTTATGCTGATTTGTAAAATTGATATCAAAATGCAGCAATTATAAAAATATAAAGGCACAATTTTATTCAAACCCGAAATAGCTAATCAGGGATTCCCTGATGGCACAGTGGTTAAGAATCCACCTGCCAATGCAGGGGACACGGGTTCGAGCCCTGGTCCAGGAAGACGCCACATGCCGCGGGGCAACTAAGCCCGTGCGCCACAACTACTGAGCCTGCGCTCTAGTGCCCACGAGCCACAACTACTGAGCCCCCGTGCCACAACTACTGAAGCCCGCACGCCTAGAATCTGTGCTCTGCAGCAAGAGAAGCCCACGCGCAGCAACGAAGACCCAATGCAGCCTAAAATAAATAAATAAATAAATAAATTTACAAAATAGCTAATCATAAATATAAATTCTCAGTACAAGAGCCAGAAACAGAACTTCCTCCCTCTTACAGCATGACATACCATTAATTCAGATAAATACTTATGATTCAACAGTGCGTATCAGCTGTTACGTACCAGGCATGTAATTTATTCACCCAGTCTTGCGTCTCTTTCTGAAAGAAAGGGGAACTTCCCCCCTCACTCACAAGCAGCCTCACTGGCAAAGCTGCAATCATGCCCTTTCCAAAGGCAATCATTGACTTAGACTGGTCCATATTTACACCTGAGGGTGGGATGAGGCCCATAAAGCATACGGGCACCAGATACCCAGACAAACGTGGGTTCTGAAAGCAAGAGAGAAGGGGCGCGGCTGTGACTGGGAATGAGCAGGGCTGATGGAGGCTGGGACAGAGGCCAGGGACGGGGTCAACGTCCAGGGAGAGACGAGAGCGTGAGCAAAGGCCCTGAGGCGGCCTCAAGGGCACGAGCACATCAGACAGAGACATGAGCTGGCTGGGTGGTGCTGCCGTTGTCTGACATATAAACACAGAGAGAGAGCGGGGTTTCGGGATTCAGATTAGGCGGAGGATCTTGGAAGTGTTAACTGGACAGCCAAGCGGGGCTCACCGAGGCACCGTGTTGGGCATCAGTGGGTTAACCAGAGGCAGGTGAGGCCACCTGGAAACATACAGCGAGAAAAGAACCTACAGCAGAAGGTCTGTACACCGCACTCTGAAAGGCAGAGCAGAGGACCAGGTCCCCAAAGAGCCGGAGACGGAAGGAGGAAAAGCAGAGGGTCGGGGAGGGAGGCGTGCCAGGTGAGCCGTCAGCAGCTCAAACCCCTTGGAGGTGAAGCCAGAGGGGCAGCACGTCTGGGGACACGGTGGCCTAAGTGTTGCAGGGACAGAGGTGAAGATGGTCAGCTGGGGGCAGGGACCACGAAGGGACAGCTCCCAGGGCAACACACTCGGAGGGAAAGAGTCAGGGAGGTGGGTTCAGCTCCCCTGCCACCTCTTGGATTCTGACTTAGCAAGGGAAGCTGGTCTCCCTTTAAAGAAGACCCGACGGCCACCGCACTTAGTTTCTGAAAGTCGTGTCATGCAAAATGTGTGCGAACGTTGTCAAATGTGACATTTATTGTCAATAGAAAGTGTTGTAATTCCTGATAGGAATAATTGGCAGTTATGTCACACTTTATAAATACAGATTATTCTCCTAAACACTAGCTCAATGAACAAAAATGTCCTAATGTAGAATCTGGGTGCATCCATGTGGTTATATTCTTACTGATATGAATTCATAAAACAGACAATAAAATATACACCTGCTGAGAGCATTCACATTCATTCTAGAAATGGAATTGGATTCTTACAATGATTTGTCATTCAAACTACTTCGATTAAAATACAAATAATTACAGTTACTTCTCTTTTAGTCAACGCTTAAATGCAATTACCACTCACTGGAAGGGGAGGGGAGTCAGCCTTCAAGTAAAATCAGCACAAGAAATAAAACAGTATGAATGCTAATAACACCATGAGATTTACAATACTGAACCTTACCATTTATATGATCGTATTTATAATAGTACAATTCAGCGCCATAATACAATGGTATTCATCCAAATTTCAAATGAATTTTGGTGCCTATCAAAACTAGAATTGCTGTCAAATGTCAACAGTTTAGAGTCAGATTTAGTCACTCAGAATAATAAGTGTGACTGTAAATAACCTGCAGACAGTGTTGAGTGCAAAGCGCCGAGACTCAGCCGCTCTGGAAACTCTCACAAGGTCATCGCCGGTGCCAGGGCTCCACGGCAGGGCAGCTCGGCGCCCACACGTAACTGGCCTTTTCTAACTGTTTCCAACAGGGCCTGCTGAGTGGTCCGCTAAGCAAGCTAAGAGTCACATTCACTTTTTAAAAGTCCTACTTCCTTGCTTCATTAAAAGATAGCTAGTTAACAATATTTATGGATGTAAAACTACAGCCTCCGTAGAAAACAGAAACTGTCTCACCAATAATTTCAATTGAGAAATCACAACAGCATAATATTCGCCACACTTTTGCAACAGCCTTGAAGATGAAACGCAAGAGAGGAAGGAGGTGAGGCTGCGGGGAGGCCGGAGGGCGGGCGTCCAGGGCGCCGAGCCTCCGCCGCTCAGCGCAGAATGAGTGGGGACCTCGGTGGCCTGGGGGAAACTGACATCCAGTGTTCCCTGAAAACAAGCCCAAAGCTCTCCAAAGGTACAATCTGAATGACAACATGCAGTAACCAGCTGATACTAAGGAAAAGCACACGCCAGTCGAAACACAAATACTTTTTTCCACGAAATTCGCATGCACTTTTCCCCCAAAAGCATTTCTTGAACCTGCCTTGCTACATTGCAAAAAATACAGGTAGATTCTAATTAGCGAGTTTCTGAGGATGTCGGAATCAGGTCTGAAGTGACTCAGAACCCAGACCACAGGTTCTTCGGGCGAGGGGGAGGCAGGGGACACACGGTTCCCCGTCCCCGTCCCGCCTGGAGCGGCCACCCATCACCCGTGTCCACGTGCCTCAGAGCGAGTGTCTGCTCTGAGAAGGACAGCGCGGGGGCCTGGGGTACAGAGACGGACCTCACGTGCCTGACGCCACCTGCTTCCTGTGGTGGCAGGCGAGCTGCTCTCATAATTCTGCAGCTGGGGTACCCGTGTGACAGAGAGGGAACCGGGCTATAAACTCACTGACACGAGCTCCCTCCCTCCACCCAGCGATAAAGCAGCTCGACGTCTCCGTCTGCCACTCACTCCCTTGACCGAACTCACATCAGTGCTGCCCTCTTGTCACCCTTCGTAAGTGTGTCTCCTGGGACATCTAGGGACATGGAACTAAATTAACGTTGAAATTTAAAAAGCCACATTTATGTTTATGTAGCTATACAGACATGTAGATATAAAAGGTCGCTGTTCTACACATTTGGTGAAATACGGCAATTTTTACATCTGGTATTTTCAATAAATAAGCACACTTTTTAAACTTGGATCTTGGAAACCTATCCAAGATAGGAAACCTATCTCCTGGTAAAGTCAGGTAATTCCCCATCTTAAAATATGTGAATCTTGCTTATGACATCATAGAGATCATCAGAAATTCTACACTTGAAATCAAAGATGAGTCAGCAAGGATGAGAAACACGTGACAAAAGCCTAGAACAAACGGACATCCTTCCCCAGAGGTTACCTGTTTCCTTTAGCTCCCGCGACAACTCACATCTCTAACTAGATGACGAAGTGGTGACATTACTAGATGCATACTTTAAATGACCTGACATGCTCTCACCTTCCAGTCGCCAAGCTCACCGTGAGAACTCACATATGACTGGCTCTCCCAGGCTTCCAGCCCCTCGACTGAAGCAGTGATGTTAATTAAAAACAGAAAATTGCGTTCAGCACAAACCAACAGCAGTGTTTGAACAGGAAAGCAGGACACCTTTACACACTGCACTGGCGGTTCTCCACCCAGGGGTTTAACCACAGGGACACAGGAGACTCAGGGACACAGGTATACGAACTGGCTCAACTTAGGGAATACATGTAACAGGGTACGGCTACCTAAAACGAAAGAGAAAAAGAAGTTCCAATCCTGAGCAAGAGACATTCAAATGTGGCCAAATTCTCATGATTCAAACCAGCAGTCATAAAGAACATGTTGTTTTTCTGACTTCAAAAAAATGTTTACAACTAGAAATATAATGGGTTTGAAACGATTTTCTTGTATGTCATCATTTTTCTAATTAGAAGCACTAAGTTCTCCTTCTTAACTGAAATGATTAAATAACTCTGTAAACTCAATGATGTTATGGACAGTTACTGATAAGAAAAGCAGCAAATCTGCATGCTTGTCTAGACTCCAAGGATTCAAGTGAAAAATTTATGGCCATCAGAGGTCCACAGTGCAAAGATGTTTAGGGCCATTTTCCAGCCAAGGTTCCAGCCATGATTGTGAGCTATGAATGTTCCTGTTTTAAAAGACACATGTGTAGACAGAACAGTTAACAGATTTGTTATAAATGAGCAAGAATCTGAGCTCTGCTGTAGGCTGGAGCACGCAGCATCTGAGCACACCTGATTACTTAGGACACCGGAGGGACCACTCCTGCTATTACGGGATCCATGTTACTATTCCAACACTTGTCCTTTGGTGCTGACAGAACTTCCTGGCTGGAACACAATCATGGCTGGAACCTTGGCTGGAAAATGGCCCTAAACATCTTTGCACTGTGGACCTCTGATGGCCATAAATTTTTCACTTGAATCCTTGGAATCTAGACAAGCATGCAGGTTTGCTGCTTTTCTTATCAGTAACTGTCCATAACATCATTGAGTTTACAGAGTTATTTCATCATTTCAGTTAAGAAGGAGAACTTAGTGCTTCTAATTAGAAAAATGATGACATACAAGAAAGTCGTTTCAAACCCAGTATGAGGCACATAGGATGCATCTTATAATCAAGGTTCTTATTACAAATAAGCACTAGTTACAGCCTCAGCAAATGGGGTATGGAGCCCCTTTCTGAGCCCCCAATTTAGTATCTTAATGGAGTCAACATTTAGCACCCTGGAGAGTACTTATTTGAGAACCTGCAGTTGACATATTTTTTAAAAACTTAAGTTATTGTCAATAACTCGTCCACGGAGTCAATTATGCAGTATGATCAATCCACTTGGTTCTTCCACTATAATTACGGTGGTTACACACAGGACGGCTGCAAGAACACCTCAAGCAGATGCGCAGCTCCTAACCAGCGAGCGCATGGCCGCAAGACTCCAGGCAGTGACAGAACTCCCAGCCTCTTTCTTAAGCACTTGACTTCCGACTACCCCAAGCACGTCTTCCCGGTTTAAGGAAAACTGCTCCGTGACAAAGTACTTTACACAATCAGCACGGAACTTCACATGAAATTTAATTTCAAGATTTTGTGGAAACACCCCAGAATTGTATAACTTGATGGAAGAAGCAACTGTCTCTACATAAGCTTTTTTTTTTTTTTTAAGAAAATCATACAGTCATTAGTACTGCCCTGGTTTAGAAGCATCCTGACACACAGGAATTTATAAAAGCCTTCAACCCATAGTCTCCGAAACATTTCTCTGTTATCCTGAAAAGGACTGCTAGACACACGCCGGTTTTTACTGTCGCTCCCGGGCTTAGGGAGTCTGTGAGGACAAACCCGAAGGGAGGCGGTTCCAGCCGGATTAGTCAATCAGTCGGGGAGCCTCGGCTGCGGTTCCTAAACTGTTTCCAGAACACTCGGTTATGCTGGGGGTGGCGACGCGAAGGCTTCCAAGAACTTTTCGTTTTTGACTGAGCCACATTTCTGTTTTCCCCCAACAGTTAAGTTATTTAGAAGTAAGAGGGTGGAGGGGAGTCGTCTGGGGCAGGGATAAGAAGAGATGTCACACAGACACGCACGCACGAATCGGTATCACGAACTGGGCGTCCAGAGCTGAGCTGTCCCCTAAGTAGCGGGGCGCTCGGCCGGGGGGGCCCCCAGCCCGGGCAGAGGCCCCCCCCAAGACGGAGAGGAGCTCAGGAGGACGCCCGCCGCGGCCCCCGAGGCCAGGAGCCGCTCGCAGGGAGACAGGAGGGGCGAACCCCCAACCCCCAACCCTGGAGAACCTGATTCCCACGGGCCACGGAGCCGCTGCACCTTCACGACGGGGAAAGGCAGACCCTACAAGTTTCCGTCTGGGATGCTGGGCCAGGAGGACGGAGGGTCAGGGGGTCTGCGCCCGCCCGCCCGCCCGCACGAGCCGCCCCGGGAGATGGAGATGGGGACGCAAGAGGGAAGGGGGCGCCGGGTGAGGAGGGGGCGGAGGATGAGGAGGGGGCACGGGGAGGGAAGACGGGTCGCGGAGGAGAGACAGGGGCGCTGAGAAGGGGAGGGCCTGGAGGGAGAAAGGGGTGCAGAGGGGAAGGGGGCGCAGGGAGAGGAGGGGCGCGCGCAGAAAAAACGGCCGGGAGGTCCGGCACTCACCCTCGCGGGCACTAGCAGGCGGCCGGGGCGCCCGCGGGGGGCAGCCGGGGGGAAGGGTCCCTCGGCGCTCATCGCCGCCCGCTCGGCGGGACCAACGCTCCGGGCCGCGCGAGCTCAGCGCCGAGGACCCGCGCGAGCCTCCTAGGGCCCCGCGGGCGCCACGTCCACGCCCCTCTGCGCTTCGGCGCCGCTCGGGCTCGGCTCGGGCTCCGCGGGCTGCGGCGGGAGGAGCCGAGCACCGCCCACCGCCCGTGAGCACCGCCCACCGTCCTGAGCACCGCCCACCGCCCGTGACCGCCGCCCGCCGCCCGTGAGCACCGCCCACCGTCCTGAGCACCGCCCACCGCCCGTGACCACCGCCCCCCACCCTGAGCACCGCCCACCGCCCGTGATCACCGCTCGCCGCCCGTGAGCACCGCCCACCGCCCTGAGCACCGCCCACCGCCCGTAACCGCCGCCCACCGCCCGTGACCGCCGCCCGCCGCCCGTGAGCACCGCCCACCGCCCGTGACCGCCGCCCACCGCCCTGAGCACCGCCCACCGCCCGTGACCACCGCCCACCGACCTGAGCACCGCCCACCGCCCGTAACCGCCGCCCGCCGCCCGTGAGCACCGCCCACCGTCCTGAGCACCGCCCACCGCCCGTGACCACCGCCCCCCGCCCTGAGCACCGCCCACCGCCCGTGACCACCGCCCACCGCCCTGAGCACCGCCCACCGCCCGTGACCACCGCCCACCGCCCTGAGCACCGCCCACCGCCCGTGACCGCCGCCCACGCGACGCGCCCGAGAGGAGGGGCGCGCGGCTGCCGAGGGGCGGGACGCGTCCCGGGCTGCGGCGCTCCGGGGGAGAGCGGGAGAGGTGATAGCCTCTGGGGGCTGCCGCTCCCCCGGGCCGGGGCCGAGCGCTCCTGCCGCTCGGCGGCCCCTCCCCGCCCCTGCTCCCCGGTGGATCTGACCTGGGGCGTCCCCCCGTCCGCAGTCGGGTGCCTCCGGGCCTTCCCCTCCCTCGGAGGGTCGCAGGGCAGCTGCCTGCCGGGTCCCTGGGGACCCCTCCGCCGGGGTCTCCCCGTCACGTGGAGCTGGTGCTGGACCCTGGGGACTGTCCAGAAGAGGAAAGGACGCCTCTCGCGCCCGCGCGCCCCACCCGCACCCCGGGCTGGCGGCTCGGCGGCGCCCGTGTCCTCGCTGCGGACCCGGCGACGCCCCGGGGCGCGGGGCTGGGCGCACCTCCGGGCAGTGGGGCAGCAGCCGGTCGGCGAGTCCCTTGCTCTCTCAGGACAGTATCAGGCTGCGTAGACTCAAGTCATCCTCGTTCAAGCGTAAATGAAAGTTTGGCATAAATCTCAGGAAAACACACACACACCCCCCCCCCCAAGCTACCAACCTTTACGAAGGGCGTGGGGTTTCCTCCCTTTCCACATCCCGCGTCTCCCGGTCCCGCAAACTCTCAGGGGCGCAGACGCGCGCGGCCTTTCATCTGCGGAAGCCCGTTCGCTGTCCTTCCGAGGCGGGAAAGCGCGAAGGCCGAGGTGGCAGCACCGGCGTGACCCGTCTCTGCGAGTGGGACGCCTGACGCATGGCGGGCAAGTGGCGGTGGAACAGACACGAGAGACGCTGCTCCTTCTGACGGTAACCTGGTTTTTTCGAGCTTTAGCGGGAAATAATGGATGGATAACAGTGTGTAAATTTAAGGTGTACAGAGTGTTGACTTGATCCACTTATACCGCCATGTGATTACCACCCTCGGTTAGCTGACCTTCACCAGGTCACATAATTACCATTTCTTTTCAGAAGTGGGAAAATATTCAGAGCAACTTTCAAGTGTATAATACAGTCTTGATAACTAGAATCACCATGCCATACATTAGACCCCCAGAATGTATTCATCTTATAACTGGACAGTTTGTACCCTCTGATCAACACCTTTGCAGACCCCAACTCCCCAGCCCCTGGTACCCACCCACCTACTCTGTTTCTCTGCGTTGGGCTTTCTTAGATTCCATATTGAAGTGAGATCATACAGCATGTGCCTTCCTCTGACTTAACGGAATGCCCTCAAAGTCCATCCATGTGGTTGCAAAACGGCAAGATTTCCTCTTTCTGGTGGCTGAATAATATTCAGTATACGTACATATAATATACATACATATACACATAGGCACATATATATCACATATATACATATATATCTGACATATATCACAATACATATACATACACACAGGCACACACCCCCACGTCTTCCTTATCCATTCATCCGTTGCTGGACACTTGGGTTGTTTCCATGTCTTGGCTATTGTGAATAATGTTGCAATAAACACGGGAGTTCATATACCTTTTCAATACCCTGTTTTCCTTTGGTTATACACCCAGAAGTGGGATTGCTGGGTATAATAATTTTATTTATTTTTCGAGGTACTTCCATGCTGCTTTCTCCATCTTCCTATGAGCAGAAAACTAGTGTGTGTTTTTATTTTATTTATTTATTTTTTTTAAACTGAGGGATTTTTTTAAAATTTATTTTATTTATTTATCTTTGGCTGTGTCAGGTCTTCGTTGCAGTGTGTGGGCTTTCTCTAGCTGCGGCGAGCAGGGATACTCTTCATTGTGGCGTGCAGGCTTCTCATTGCGGTGGCCTCTCTTGTTGTGGAGCACGGGTTCTAGGTGTGCGGGCTTCAGTAGTTGCAGGACCTGGGCTCAGTAGTTGTGGCTTGCGTGCTCTAGAGCGCAGGCTCAGTAGTTGTGGCGCACGGGCTTAGTTGCTCCGTGGCATGTGGGATCTTCCCGGACCAGGGCTCGAACCCGTGTCCCCTGCATTGGCAGGTGGATTCTTAACCACTGTGCCACCAGGGAAGCTCCTTGTGTGTGTTTTGAAAACCATATTTACTACAAAAGAAGTGTGTTTGCATACGCCATAATTTCTCGATGTTGTCTAAACTAGAAATTCACTAAAGAGTAAAAAAACTAATAATTATTTAAGAAAAAAGAGCATCACATGATCATTACCATATTTCTATTTTTAAACCTGATATTAATATGAATTACAACTAAAACTTACAAGAACTACATTGTAGAGCAGGTATCACTTTTTCCCAGTCTTCAGATAATAAATTTTACTGCTAAATTCATATTGTTTAGGAAATTTGTTCATATTTGTGTGCTAAGGAGTTGAAGTGAGTACTATTTTTGAGCTTTTTTGGAAAAAGTGACATTTCACTTTAAAAAGGATGGTGTGATATAATCGACACTAATATGCTACTCAAAGAACGGGAAGGGAAGGAGGGAGGGAGGGAGGAAGGGAAGAGAAGAAGGAGAAAGGAGAGAAAGATTCCACAGCAGTGGAGGGGGATTCCTGTAGGAAACCTCGCCCAGGGGAGCCATGGCTGTTGGAGGCCCTTGAGAATCGGCCCATCCTCGGAGGACTCAGAAACTGACCAGGGCTATAGCACCAGGGTCCTGGGGCCTGTGCAACTGCAGGATAACGCAAGGGCTCTTAAGTCACGGTCCAAGAGTGGGTTTTAGGCAGGTGATCAGTGAATGCCTATAACTGTATGTAAATATTTATATCTTTTACCGCTTTTTTTTTTTTTTTTTAAGATTATGGGCACAGAGCCACCTAGTTCCTAATGTGTTACCTAACACTCTTTTTTTTTTTTTTTTTTTAATAAATTTATTTATTTATTTTTGGCTGTGTTGGGTCCTCGTTTCTGTGCGAGGGCTTTCTCCAGTTGCGGCAAGCGGGGGCCACTCCTCATCGCGGTGCGCGGGCCCCTCACTGTCGTGGCCTCTCCCGTTGCAGAGCACAGGCTCCAGACGCGCAGACTCAGTAGTTATGGCTCACGGGCCCAGTCGCTCCGCGGCATGTGGGATCTTCCCAGACCAGGGCTCGAACCCGTGTCCCCTGCATTGGCAGGCAGACTCCCAACCACCGCGCCACCAGGGAAGCCCCCTTTTACCGCTTTTAATAGTCAATATTTTTTTCAATCATTCACACATTCAACAACAATTGATTGCTGACCGATGTCTAGATGCCTTAGTAGATATTGGGGATGTGATGAATGTAAGACCACCAGGTCCTCACGGAGCTCAGAGTCTAGTGGGTCACGGACATAAAATTACTGCCTCCCTTATTTGAGGGATTACAGACATTTTATTACCCATGTAATAAAAATGTCCTTCCCAAATCAGGTTCTTAGCTAACGTGTTAAATATCTTTGAGAATGTATGAGTGAACTCAAAACTGATTATGTCACCGTATCCTTACCTGAGTAAGAATATTTGGAGAAGATATTAAATATATCGAGTAGGCATTGTAATATTCAAATATGTACCTGAATTTTTAGAATGGTCTCCAAATAGAAATAAACCATGAATATATTTAGTTTTGACTCATAACCAAGTCCCAAATCTTATCTTCAGTTATATAAGTGTACAGAGGCTCTGAGGAGAGAATTGGTTTCTGAACACAAAGATACTTTGATTCTCATAGGCTTAAGAAAAATGAATAGAAATTTGAGCAACACGATACGATTCTCCTCAACTTTTGCTGTGACAAAAACAATTATGAGGCTAGTTTCTCATTTAATACTTTCTTTTTCTTAATAAGTACATTAGAAATGTACAAAGTGTATGAATTTTGAAAAGTTTGAACTTCTGATTTATTTACTTTTTCTTGCAGAAAATTGCTTGCAATCTACAGGTTTTGGTTTTCTTTTTTTATAAGAAAGTGCTTTAGTAAAACACCCACCTACAACCAAGAATATGGGATTCTTTTGTTTCATAGTTTAATAAGATAATCATTCAGTTACCTCCTTCCTTATTTATTAAAAAATATGCGCTGGACTTGTGTTATGTATCAGGCTTGTGCTACACGGGACCAACACGATGGTGACACAGACCACATGCTCCGGTCCAGTGTGCAGAATACAACACAGGAAGCGTAAGCAGAAACAGCGGGAGCCAAGGGGTTTGGCATTAGTTGGCAAGTGAGTACGGGATGCCCGAGATTCTGTCCAGTCTCCTCAGTCTCCCCTCCCTCAACGCCATGGTCCTCACCGCCCACATCTGCCCCACCAGCCCCAGGAACCAACCACCTGCAGTCCCACTGTCAGTACCCCTCCCGCCAGCTCATTTCCTCTGCACGTCCCCTGTGTCTCACTCTACACTTACAGCCAAATAATCTGCTGGCAACCACTGGCCCCTCCCTCAAAAATGACTTCAATTTCTTCCTTATTCCATTTAAATTATAAAATCCACCACTGTCCTCAGTCTCTTACAAACATTCCTAACTTCCCCCAGTTTTTCTCGCTGTCATGACTTGCCTCGTGAAACCACAGACCTGGTTAAGCCCAACTATCCACCTGTCCCTTACCTTTCCCCAAACACCTGAACCCCATGAGGGAAAACCACAGAGCCCTGCCGACCGGTCTGTTTCCATCCAGGACCACATCTCAAGCAGGCACGCAGTCACTCCTGTGGTTCGGCCACCCCTCCTGGTGGGCTTGACTTCCAGGCTCTAAAACAACTTCCCTCCTCCCTCCTTCCCATATTCTCTCTCTCTCTCTCTCTCTCTCCCCCTTTCCCTCCACCTCCATTCACTCTGCTGCAGATATTCTCTCTAATTCAAAGAGAAACTAGAAACAATTAGATAGGAGCTACCTCATGTGTCTCCCACCCTATAATCAAATCCGCCCACCTTCTGTTCCCTCCACAGACACTTCCTGCTGCCCGTCTCAGGGGACATGCCCTGCCTTATGGAATAGTCCGCCCCACCCCAATTGCTAAGGAACCTGTCACTTTCCCCTTTTCCTGCAGTATCCCTTCCTCCCCCCCATACCCCCTCCCTCATCCTCCGGAGGAATTGCCCATTTTCAGCTCCCTCCCACACCAGATTCTCAAAGAGCTTTAACTCCCCACCTCAGGCTCTCCTCCATCCTCTCCAGCTGGCTTTATCCACCTGCCACCAGGAGTCAGCCTCCTTCAGGTCTCCCTGACAGCCCCCCTCCACCCAGACATTCAGGGTCCCGCACGGATCTGATCAAACTTGAGTGAATATCAACCTGAAAAATCAATTAATGAAAAATGACGAAGTCTTTGTAGTTACTTGAAGGCCCAGTTACAAGTTGATCCTCAGAAAATGAAAACCAGAGTTCTTTTTCCTGGAAATTTTAAGAAAGGGGCCAACAGTCAGGATTAACCTGGACAAAGGGAAACATATACTTTCAGTTCCATTGCTCCTAAGCCAGGTCAGTGGTGTTTCCCTGCTCCTCTTTGGAGAAGAAGGCCTGGTCTCTGCGTCTTCAGAAGGCACAGCGGCGGAAGAGGCACCGTCCCTATCTGCTCACAGGACAGCTCTGTGGGCAGCCGTGCACTTACCCGGTCATTCCAATAACTTTCAGTGCTGGTATCATAGTCCCAATCTGAGGAAGAAAACCAGGGCTTGAGAGGTTGATATGTAAGCCTTTGACTCAGCAATACCACATGTATGAATTTATCATAGTACGTGATAAAAAGAATTGGGCACACACACACACAGATACAGCACTGCTCATTCCAGCCTTACTAAGACAGAAGAATATCAGAACACCATCTTTATACATAAAAAGGGATTAATTAAATAAAATGTCATCCGTACACATTTTTTATGAAGCTGTTACCAAGAATGAGGTATATTTACATTTATGTCTAGTAGACAGAGTCTACAATATGTTAAGAGAAAACAAAGTTATAAAATGTACATACTGAATAATACACTTTATGAGAAAACGTAGTAGCATTTACGTAATAGAGCATGCATGTAAGTAAGGTGTGCTCTGGGGCAGGCTCAGGAGAACCCCAAGTCCTCCGGGCGAGGAGAGGCGTGTTGGCAGCCTGGCTGCAGTCAGGGTACCAGCGCCTGAGAAGGAGGTGTGTGTACGCGCGTTGGCATCTGTACTCCCATAGACGTGGGGATGGTGGCTGCCTTGGAAATGTATGTGATTATGAAGAATACTTTTATCTCATCCTTCATAAAATTTGTAGTTTTCACTTTTCAAAGAGAAAAACTAGTACCTGTATATCAATACAGTTCTATATGCTATCAGTACCATATAGCTTTATATGTAGTATACATATGGTGAATACTACATGATAAACACTATACAGAAACACGTTTTTTCCTTTGGAAAAAATACATGTGAATTTATATTCAACTGAACTCTACAGCAAGTTTCCAAACATGATTTAGTGTGCATACTGTTTCATTGGGGACTATTACTTACAACTCCTTATGAAATTTTATGTAAAATACAGATTTTTATTTCAAGTCATTTATTTTCTTTGACTTTCATTAAAATATCAGTATTTTGTAAGTCTCTCTCTATACACACACACACACACACACACATATATATATAATATGGGAAAAGTGGCAAGTATTTAACACATCATGAATGTTTTTGCACAGAGAGTGAATATCAATTGGGATTTTCTCCAAAAACAAAGATTTTGGAGCATCTCGGGAAACTCTGAACTCTCTGATCCATGGTGAGTGGCTACAAGATATTGACAAGCTTTGATTCCCCTGTGAACCTCCGAAGGTTAATTTACCCATAGATCCACCCAACTGAATAAATACTCTTGAGATTGTTTATACAAATCACCACCACAGAAGTAACTCCCACCTCAGACGTGGCCCAGCCGTGATGCTTACTCCCCACCTGGTCCCGGAGCTGGTCCCTCACTTTCCACTTCCCTGGTGAGGTGACCTGGGAAGAAGGATGCAGGTAATTTGCAGAGGTCACCTGGTCTGAGGGCAGGGAGGGAGTCACACCCAGTAGTCACGTTTGGAGCCCCGGCTCTGAAACCCCTCCATATTGACCCTGGAGGACACGCATTTTTCAACACGAGATTGTGAGGTTTAAAAGAGACAATTCCCTTTCTCTTTTAAAAATGACAGTGAGAGTAGATTTATTTTTATTTTAAAAGTCCTTTTGATAAAAATAAAATAATATGTTTTAAAAAGTCATAAAATATATGCCAAATATACCAAATGCAAATACTCAGTTGTTTTACTCTCCCATTAAATTTTTTTAACATCCTTTTTTTCATTTTTTTGGAAGTATAGTTGACATACGATATTATAGTAGTTTCAGATGCACAACAAAGACATTTGACATTTATTTACATTACGAATTGATCACCACTATGTTTAGTAACCATACGTCACCTTGTAAAGTTATTATAATATAACTGACTATATTCCCTGTTCTGTGTATTACATCCCCATGACGTATTCATTTTATAACTGGAAGTTTGTCCTTCTTAATCTCTTTCACCTACTTCACTCATTCCCCCACCCCCATCCCCTCTGGCAACCATCTGTTTGTTCTCTGTGTCTGAGTCTTTTTTCATTTTGTATTGTTTGTTCATTTGTTTTGCTTTAGGCTTTTCTTTCAGATTCCACATATAAGTGAGAACACAACATATTTGTCTTTCTCTGTCTGACTTATTTCCCTAAGCATAATACTCTTTATATCCATCCATCCTGTCACAGATGGTGAGATTTCATTCTTCATTCTTTTTTATAGCTGAGTAATATTCCATTATTAATATTCTGGCATATATAAATATATATATATATATTTCACACCTTCTTTGTCCATTCTTCTGTTTATGGGCACTTAGGTTGCTTCCATATCTTGCCTATTGTAAATAATGCTGTAATGAACACTGGGGTGTGGATATCTATTAGAATTAGAGTTTTCATTTTCTTCAGATAAATACCCAGAAGTGGAATTGCTGGATCCTATAGTAGTTCTATTTTTAATTTTTTGAGGAACCTCCATACTGTTTTCCACAGTGGCTGTACCATTTACATACCCACCGACAACGCACAAAAGTTTCCTTTTCTCCACATTCAATCCTGAGAGATTTACCAGCCTTTATTTACTGACATGTACATCACTACTTGTTTATTATTTTATTTCTACGATTATAATTTTTCTCTAATCTACGTATAGTTCTGTTTCAGTGGGATTTCTAAAAGGATGGAAAATGTGTGAATGATCACCCTGTCATATTCTAGGATTGTTTTTATTGCTTCGGATTTAGGTTGATAGGCTTGAGCTGGTAATACACAACTCCTCTTAAATAATCGACATTGGTTTGTTGAGGGACTTTCTTTATAT
The DNA here is from genome assembly GCF_965194825.1 of Balaenoptera physalus. NCBI lineage: Eukaryota > Metazoa > Chordata > Mammalia > Artiodactyla > Balaenopteridae > Balaenoptera > Balaenoptera physalus. Next base: position 188,686 of record NW_028125776.1, read on the forward strand.
CACAATAATTCCTCTTCTTTTATCTCCATGCCCATCCCCTATCTTACATGCATATTTATTTATATATGTATTTCTTTAGAATTATGTAGTGGGGGGTGTGTGTGTGGTATTTTGCTATAGAAATCATTCTATTTCTAACATTCTCCACCTTACTATGTTTTTAGAACTATTTTTCTAAACCTAGTAAAATTTTATTTTATTTTTTATTGGAGTATAGTTGCTTTACAATGTTGTGTTAGTTTCTGCTGTACAGCACAGTGAATCAGCTATATGTATATCCCCTCCTTTTTGGATTTCTTTCCCATTTAGTTCACTGCAGAGCATTGAGTAGAGTTCCCCGTGCTATACAGTAGGTTCTCATTAGTTATCTATTTTATACATAGTATCAATAGTGTATATATGTCAATCCCAATCTCCCAGTTCATCCCACCCCCTATCCCCCGTGGGTATCCATGCATTTGTTTTCTACATCTGTGTCTCTATTTCTGCTTTGCAAATAAGTTCGTCTATACCATTTTCTAGATTCCACATATATGCAATAATGTACGATATTTGTTTTTCTCTTTCTGATTTACTTCACTCTGTATGGCAGTCTCTAGATCCATCCATATCTCTGCAATGGCACAATTTCATTCATTTTTATGGTTGAGTAATATTCTGTCGTATATATGTACCACATCTTCTTTATCCATTCCTCTGTTGATGGACATTTAGGTTGTTTCCATGACCTGGCCATTGTAAATAGTGCTGCAATGAACATTAGGGTGCATGTGTCATTTTGAATTATGGTTTTCTCCAGGTATATGCCCAGAAGTGGGATTGCTGGGTCGTATGCTAGTTCTATTTTTAGTTTTTTAAGGAACCTCCATACTGTTCTGCATAGTGGCTGTATCAGTTTACATTCCCACCAACAGTGTAAGAGGGTTCCCTTTTCTCCACACCCTCTCCAGCATTTAATGTTTGTAGATTTTTTGATGATGGTCATTCTGACCAGTGTGAGGTGATACCTCATTGTAGTTTTGATTTGCATTTCTCTAATAATTAGTGATGTTGAGCATCTTCTCATATGCCTCTTGGCCATCTGTATGTCTTCTTTGGAGAAATGTCTGTTTAGGTCTTCTGCCCATTTTTTTGATTGGGTTGTTGTTTTTTTTGAGATTGAGCTGCTTTAATATGACATATAAACAATGCATTATCTCAATTACTTCATAAAATTCCACTATTTTACTTATCTAATTGCCAGATAAATAAATGATAAATCTTTAGTTTATCTATGAATTTTGCTGCTATAGCAACCTTGTGATTAAAATCCCTTTCACTTTGTCTCCTTGTGGATGCCTGAGGAGCGTCTTTGAAACAGGTATATCACTTAGTATTAACAAATTACACAGAAAATCCTGTACAAAATTTATCATTGTTGTTCATCCTTCCCACACATTAAAAAAATCCAAACCCAGCCTTCAAATCTGTCTCATAAACAATCGCTTTGCTTGCCCAGCGATCTTTTTGCCTGTTGCTGCCATTCTTCCAAATTACTATACTTCAGAATTTCAGATAATGGGAACTTTGATTGTAAAATGAGTCAGTGCAACAAATAAAGAACAATGGAAAACTCATTGCAAATTTATTTCTAAAGAAGGAGGACATGAATTTTGAATGTTGAAAGGTGTTTACAGTTTTTGTGAAAAGGCTTCAGAACATGGAAGCTTAACTCCTTTTCTTAAGTGGTCAATGATTTGAATTAAAAAAGTGGAACCCGAAATGTTGCACTGCTCTTTCAAAACTTTGCAGAGTGTTAGGTGTGATGCATGATAGTGGTGTGCTGGGGAGGACAGAAATTGTTGCTGCATGGACCTAATGTCACCACCCCACAGAATACCTTCAATGGTAACAATAATTGATTTTAGGGGCAACTAAGGTTCTCCTGAGCTTTCTATACAATGGGCCAGAAGCTAAGTGTCATCTGTGGATGAGCTCACGGTATTTTCTCTGGAGCCCTGTGAGCTCAATGCCAGTCTCATCCCATTTTACAGATGAGGGGTGGAGGCCTGTTTTGGCCCAGGGCTGGTGAGCAGGGGCCTGCGGTTGGAGCACAGTGTGTGGCCTTAGCACGGAGCCCTGCGTGCCGTCTGTGCGCCTGACTAATGAATCGACGTACTTTATTCCTTGAACTTCGATTTCAAAGCCCAAATCCTAACGCCTACTTTGGAGAGTTGTTATAATGACTAATTTGTCAAATGTCTGGTGTCATCTGGAATATAAAAGGAGCTCAGTAAATTTACTCACTATAATTATTACCAATTTCATCAATTGCTATGACAATTAGTCGTATTGTAGACATAATAGCTGCCATCACAGATAGACTGGGAGTCCTGACCTGACTCCGAGAAGTGTCACATCCTCTCCCCTTAAACACAAATGACTTCTCCCTCAGAAAGTGTGCTGTAACGTTAAAAAGAAATCAATCTACAGTGTTGCCCACAATCCTTTGCTTTTAATGGGCTCTTCATTTCATTACGTATTATGATAATTCTGCTAATTCGCCCTTCAGTAAACTACAACGTGAAAACTCAGTAGAAGAAAGTATTGTTTGCCTTAGCAAAAATTAGCCTCTGGCATACAACCAGACACAAAAAACTATCTATTTGGCATGGGATTTGCAAACAAGTTTTCCTAATAGTAATTCTCAGACTCTGTATTAGAGCCCCTTCTACTTTATTGAAAGTAATTCTGATCTGCTGTGAGTATAACTCCTACTTAGCTGTGGCTGGAGCTCACAAAGGCAGCCTGTTCTGTAAGAGTTGATAAGCTTATAAGCAGAACACCAACCCCCGTAGGATTTTGTTAATTTGGAGATCTTTAATGTTCTTTAATTGCCTGATAATATTTTTTGAACTGATTTTAAGAATTACCTTTTAAAAATCATTTTCCCCCCATTTCCTTGGTTAAGATGGTGGAAAAAATAGAAAGGACTGAGCTATACTTTTCTTGAGCTAGAAATTGCCATCAGCTTGATTTTTCAGATGTTGCATTACTATGAAGCACGGTTATTTCTCAACACGCTTTTTACATGCCGAGTAGGAATGTGTTAAGGTGAGTGTGGAGGAGTGCTATTTTACTGCCCTAGAGGGTTTTTGTTGTTGTGGGTTTGTTTCATTTTGTATATTTTTATAATTGCCTAAGTCCAGCTGAAAAAGCATAAGATATATGGTTGTAGATTATAACACGCAGCTCTGTCCTGCAGGCAAATATTGCCCAAAGTACAAATAAATGAGAGGTCTTTTATTAGAAAAAATACATAACTATAAAATGGCTAATACATTTGCTCTGTAAATTGAGAATAGATATTCAGGATAAATTCAGGCAAGAAATCCTCCTCCCAGATACTTCTGTGCTAGCTCTTTCCCTCATTCTGTAGCCATTTGTAAACACCTTTAGGCTGGTACTTATTAAAAATGATCTTGTGTTAGTGTAAATTATGCACACACACTCACATGAACACGCACAGATGCACACACATACACATTCACGTGCCCTGGAAGTGAAGACAGGCCTGGAGGTGAGGACAGACTGAGTCTGGCAGTGTCAACAAAGGTTCGTCCTAAAGGAACCCCGACCACTTCTGCCAACGCTCAGCGTCCACGGTTAGTCCTGTGGCCCCTCCCTGCCCAGGTGGGCACCGGCCCTGTGCCCTGGCCGGCAGGAGCAGTGACCAATTCCAAAGTCACCCAGGTGCGCGGCACAGCTTCCCATGCTTTCACAGGCCGAACGGGCTCCTGCACGTCCCAGGACAGCAGGACGGCCCCTCAGACCCTGGGGATGGAAGCCCGACTTGGCGTCAGGAGGTTTCACGCTGCTGCCTCTCGTTCAGGTCCTGCTGCGGCAGCTCTCGGCCTGCAGACCTGGATCTGCTTCTTACGGAGAAGGTTCCCTTCCCTCCTTTCCTCTCCGTGCAGCCGGACAGGAGCAAACTCACCGCCTTGAGCACCCTCCGAGGGAGAAGCGCCCAGGTCAGGGCCCTCCGCCCGGGAGGACGGGTCCTCAGTGAGTCCCCATTTTGTTCCCTGACAGACACTCCCTTTTGCATGCGACCTGCGGCTGCACTTCGGGGACGCCTTTGGTTTTGCATCCTCACCTCTGGCGCGGCCTGTGACCCCCAACCTGCCTCCCCCAAGCCTGCCCCGCTGTGGGAGAGTGATCGAGCATCATTTAAATTCTCTGGCACTCGCAGACCTTCTTCAGGCTCAGGGTTTCCTCTACAATCAACTATTTCAAACTCTTGGCGAGCTTCTCATTTGGGGCTCCTTGCGACAATAGCTACACTCTGGTATTAGGGCCACCCAGCAGGTGTGTGGGAAGCACATCTTTAGCCCATTTCCTGGAGACAGACGTGTAATTGAGGAGACGCCGAGGGTACCATCCCACCATTGAAATTAACCGCCTCCCTGCCAGGCTGTGCATCACAGGTTGGCCGCTAAAATTGTCTACATTCCAACTTCTGTAAGTGATGGTCTTACTAAGTATTCATCACTGCAGAACAATTTCCCGTGGTCGCTGTCACAGACCGCCACAACCTTGGTGGCTTTCATTGGTTCATAAACTGGCCCCATCCCCAAGAGGACAGGGAGAGACCGAAGAAACTGGCAGACCTCCAGACTGGGGGGTGGCAGGTGTAACCAGCGGGGGGCTTACTTATGAGGCTTGCCTTGGACCGCAAGACAAGTGGCTATCTGCACCCACCAGCCAGATTTTAGACGTTTATAGAGGGCTTACCTGGGTTCCATCAGGTTCACTGTCTAGACGGCCTCGACCTCGAGGCTGTGTCTAGGGTGGGGATGGTGCAAACATCCCAAGGTCAGGGGTGAGGAGCCCCAGTTGCCCGGGACCAACTCGTGGGTCCTCTCAATTACTTTCTCCATCAGCTTTGAAACAGTACAGATCTAATTCTTACAGTTCTGCAGGCCAGGGTCCAAGGGGGTTTACAGTCTAACAGCCAGGTGTTGGTGGGCTGCCCTCCTTCCACAGGTGCCAGGGGAAGGTCCAGCTCCCAGGGGCTGCCGTGCTGTCTGCGTCCTGGCCCTCCTCCCACCTGGGCCAGGAGCACTGCCTCACCTGCATCACCTGGACTTTGACATGTTGCCCTCTCATCACATACGTGGACTTGTGATCACACTGCCCGCACCCCCTCCCTGACAGTCCGGGATGACCTCCCTTCTCAAGGTCAGCTGACCACTGGCCACAGTTCCGTCTGCAACCTTCACTTGCTTTGCCACGTTACGCACGTAACCACAGGCCTCGAGCAGGACGTGCATGTGTTTGGGGACCAATTATTCCACCTGCGGCTTGCTTTCTTCCCTCCATGCTTTTAAAATAATTTTTTTGGATCACCCTCAATGGACATCCCACTTGTGGTCCCATTTTTTATTTCAGTCAGGGTAGGTCTACAGTATTAACCACCACCCCCAAATCTGCATCCCTCACACAATGAAGATTTAATTCCTGATCCGGCTGCATGTACACGCGTGTGGGCCTCACCAGAGGAAAAGAGGAAAAGAGCCCTGACACCACTCACACTGGCCCTGAACGGGCATCCTTGCCCAGATCTGGTCATGGGCCCCTCTGCCACCGTCTGATATTGACACTAATGACACCACATCTGGCACCTTGTTTTTGCTAAGACAATATTTTAGTTCTTTAAGCAACCTTTAAAGCTATCATTCTGCTCTTGTTATAGATTGTGTTGTCAGCTTATGCTATGTTATCTTTCTTTTTCATAATATGATTTCAATTAATATACTGATCTCTCTAATCTTCAGATTTCTTATTCTATTTTTTTCAGATATGTTTTCCTTAATCCTTCTTAATTGTAAGGTTCTTAACTCCTGTTTTTAATCTTTAATTCTACCCACTGCTCTCATTTTAATTTTTCTCTCATTAATATTCTAACTATTTAATTATAATATTGTATCATTTATTTACTGAGTTCCTAGGTTTTTATCTTGAAGTTCATTTACTTTAGATCTCGTTATTATTTTTCTTTTACCCAACCGTTAGTCTATTATGCCCTTACTTCTCTTATTTTCAAATTGTACTAATTACCTTTACTTTGAATTTTATTTTAAATAACTCTTTTTTTATGTGTGAATATGGAAAACGTAGTTAACGGATATTACTTCTCTTCATCACAGCTTCTTCTTTCTTTAGGGAAGGAGCTAACCTTTTCCATAACGTAATTCATGGTCCCTCATACGGTGGTCATGTTGAAACAGTCATTTCTACTGCACGATCCACGGCCTGGTGGGTGGAAGTTTACCCCTCCAGCTTTACAAATTTACATCACAGATGTAAGAAATGAGGAGGAGGAGACCCGTAGAGAGAGAGCAGACATTAAAAATAAAGAATGGAAGTTGTTTACCCAAAATTTTCTTTGGGAACAAGCACTGGACTGAATCTCTTTCAAGGGTTTTGTGCCATACCTTTTAAAGAAAGCAGAAAACTTCTGCACCCCAGGCTCTGGGAGGGGAAGTTTCGTTAAAAGGCACCTGTTCTAAATGGTTGTCTTCTGCCTTCTGTGTCCTCATGCTGCTTTAACAAAGCACACCACACTGGGCGGCTTAGAACAACAGACCTTAAGGTCTTATAAGTCTGGGGGCTACAAGCCCAAAGTCAAGGTGTAGGCAGGGCCACGCCCCCCTGAGACCCGCCCCTTCCGACCTTCTGGGGACCCCTCCTGGGAAGCATAGCTCCAGCTTCACGCGGCTTCTCGTAAGGACACCAGACCTACTGGATTAGGGCCCACGCTGCTCCAGGGTGACTCATCTTAGCTAACAGTACTTCCATTGACCCTGTTTCCAAATAAGGTTGCATCCACGGATATTAGGGGCGAGGACTTCAACGTCTCTTATGGAGACACAGCTCAATCCACAACATACATCAAGGTGCTGATTTCCAGACACCAGATTAACACCGACATCAAGTCATTTGTGGTGAGGAACACGCTGGCGAGAACTTCATCCTGAAACACAGAAGCTGGCGACTCATCCGTGGCCGAGGCTGGACCCTGCACAGCTGGTCCGAGTTTTTTTTTTTTTTTTTTTTTTTTGACGCTTTGGAAGCCATTTTATTTTTCTTTAATCATTCCTTTACCTCAGTTAATTTTAAAATCTTAGTTTGCAGAGAGGCAATTTTAGGCTCCTGATAATATTTGGAAGCCTCAAAACACCAGTCAAAACAAGCATTCGATTCAGTTTTGGAAATTTTAGAGCTATGGTTGTCCAATTCAGTTTTGTGTTTTTTTTTTTAACATCTTTATTGGAGTATAATTGCTTTACAATGGTGTGTTGGTTTCTGCTGTATAACAAAGGGAATCAGCTATATATATACATATATTCCCATTTCTCCTCCCTCTCGCGTCTCCCTCCCACTCTCCCTACCTGAGTTTTAACTGGTGCCCCTGAGGCTGCTGGTGGGGAAGCAAGCAGAGCCCTGGCCGCGAGCCGTGTGGCTGTGTGGACTCTGAAAACCACAGAGCGCTTCAGATGCACAAATGGGAAGGTCAGCAAAAAGGCCCTGGAATGTGGACAACCCTTCACTTAATCTCATTCTTTACAGCCAAACCCATTTTTTTAATACCTACGTGAGACAGAAAAGTGAATGCATTCATTAGCATGACCCAGGGGTAGAGCCCGTTTACAGCATATAAAAACAAGTGCCAACTGAATTCTATTGTTCCAAGATCTTTGCTTAACTGATGACCTTGACAACTATTTTGAAGGTCACGCACCACAATACATAATTACTCTTGCCATAAAAGTGTATGTCGGAATCATAACTGTATTTAATTAAAAGTGTACATATTTTTTAATCTTAAAGATGATATAGGTGTATTATTAGTTTATCCAGAGTAAATCAGTGTAAGAAATTTAGAAAATTTAAATTATCTAGATTTGTCATGAGAAAACTCAGACCTCATAACAGCTTAAATGAAAAATTATAATATATTGCACAGACTTTTTAAATCAAAATTATCAAACCAAATTGATCTGTCCAAGGCTTATCTTCGTTTGAATCGATTTCTTATAGGAAAAAATACTTCCATGCTAGCACTTTCTCAAAAGTTTGTTCTTTTTATTTTTTTTCATTGAAGTCTAGTACACTTCAAGTGTTAGCAGTTCCGTTTTTTTTTTTTTTTTTGTAAATGTTCTTGGAATTCAAGGAATATTAGATTTATGCAAACACTTATTAGTCTAAAACCAGCCGGAGAAGGGCTCCTTTATTTCAAGGGGCCCCATAGTCTAATTTATTGATTACTCTGGAGGCAGGACTATCTCACAGTGGCAGGTGAGGCCTTTTTCTGACTACAGGTGTGCAGACTCGCAGGGCACCTGCAGCGGCTTCGGCTTCTCAAGTTCAGCCTGGGGTGGAGAAACACAGACACACCGCAAGGCACGTCCGTATCCCTCTCTGCCGTGTCCAGACAGTCCTTGTCCAGACACAGACCAGACGGCAGACTCGCAAATCCTCCGCTGTTGCTGCCGACGGACCTCGTCACAAGCCGGCTCCTTGCCCTCCGCTGCCCCCAGCTGAGAACAAGTCATCGAGCACGCCCGACCAGGACCAGCGAGGAAGCCTGGGGAGGGCAGGCCTAGCGTCGCTCAGGCTGTGGCTCTGAAGGCCCTTTGTCCACAACCAGCGGACTTTGAGCGAAGGAGACTTTCCTCCGTAATGTGGGTGGGAGGGCTTGAGAGCAAAAGCTGCGGTCTCCCAAAGAAGAAATTCTCCCTGAAACACCCAATCCCGGCTGCTGGCCTGCCCTCCAGACTCCAGACTGCCTCAGCCATCTCCCTCTTTGTTCCTCTCTCTCAGCACATGTAGGGACCCAAGGTTTCAGCAGGGGAGACAAATCGAATTGACTATCTGACCTTTGCCGCACTTCACACTGCCGACTTTATTCTCACCACGGACTCTACAGTTTATATCTGGTAAGTTGTACGGAGTCGGGCCTGAGTTTGCTTCCTAGGGCTACTGCTTATCAGCTCTGTGCTCTGAATGTATTTCACATCTTCTCCTTTAGTTTTATCACCTGTAAAATGGAGGCGAATCCACTTCCTAGAGATTTTCAAATATTGACATGAAGCAGTGCAGGCAAAGCACTTAGCCATGAAATAAGCATGTCATGGAGCAAGTGCTCAGGAGATGTCAGCAGCCCTCACACCTCCTGCTGCTGTTGGTCTGATTACATGTGCAATATATACGTATTATTACCACTTGCATCTCTTCCAAAAAGTTGGGATAAATTAAATGTCCAATATTATGTTTTAAAGCCTCACTAGAAAGAATCTGATGGATTTGCTATTCTCTATTCCCCCAATTTTTGTGACTTTTCTCTCCCTACGTTTTATGATAAAATCACTGATTTGTTTGTTCAGTAATTCTTTGCAAATAAGACTAACAGAAATAGATGTTCTTTCACTGGGCAAAGGGGATCATAGGAAGGAAGTTTATTGATTTTGGCTATTTTGTCTTTGGGGAGGAAAAACGTAATTGTTTCTTGGCAGAGTTTAGTCTGCTTCCGTCCAGGGTCGCTGAGCCTCACTCACTCGAACTCTGAAGCCGGGAAGAGAGGAGAGTTAACCCTTCAGAGGTCTTACTGATACTGAAAAGTGCCGTGATGCTTTGGACAGAGGAAGGCCAGATGTAAGGGCCAGAAGAGAGAGAGAGCCCCTTTGACTCTGCTTTGAGGGTTATCCTGACTTCACTGCATCCTCTGCACTGCTAGGGATTTGCCCTGGAGCGTGGAGCAACTCGCTGGACCATCGTCGTGATCTAGCTGAGATGGGGAATCAGTGTCTCTTCCCATCACGGGGAACAGTGAATAGCGAAGCCTCCTGGAGAAGGGACGGCTGTCTCGGGGGCGTCCTCCGAGGTCCAGGGCGGCAGTGCTGCTGTTGGGTTCTCTTCCTGATTAGTTCTCACTTGGCAGTTCCACTGAAATGTCAGAGTAGAAGCTCATTTCTGAAATACGGAAACGGCGTGAGCGTGGGTAGACCTTGGTCTCCCCACAGCAGCGTGGACAGTTTTCGGCATCAGAGCTTACAGTGAGCACAAGTCTCCCAATCGCTGGGATGGATTTCCCAGTTCAGTGGTTACAATTTTCCAAATGACTGAATTTGACGTACAGTTTACCCAGAACCGACAATAACTTTCAGGCTTTTTGATAACAAACCTTCTCAGTTTGGGAATATAGTTTACTTTTTCGACACGGATTGTTGAAGGCTGATTTAATTTGTCTTATTTAGTAGCCACAGAAAAAGCCTAAGTCCTGTGCTTGTTTAATTATTATTGCTCAGGCCAGCATTTTAGGGGAGAAATAGGCTTTTTGCTGATGTTTGAAGGAAGATTCTGTTATGCCGCTTCTGTTAACCATGGGACAAGTTAAGGAAATGTCTCTCTTTCACGTTGAGTACCCTTAAGTTTACTTCACTGAAGCTAAATATCCTTCAGAGCAAGGAAGGTCCCTAACCCTTGATTTACTTGCCTGATGTTCTAATATGTGTTTTTTGTTTACATCCTCACAAGCATTTTGACCTTTTCCATTTAACAAACAAGGGCTTTATGTTTTCACTTTAGTTTTCCAACACCAGGTATTTTATGTCAAATTCCTGGGCCTTTGACAGCAGCTGTTACAACCAGTAACTGTTGTAACACTGTTCCCTTTCCAGGAGAGCAAGGAAACTGTGCCAAAAAGATTGATTTGCTGATATTTTGCTGTTATAAGACATAGAGTTAAACTGTTAGGAGAAATTCCCAAAGCCAAAAGGAGTTCTGCAAATATCAGCCAACTGCCCTGAAACGTATCTGGCTTTATTAAAATGCCTACAACTCTCCACCCGCCTAATCTCATGGAAACAGAAGTTTGATCTCCTTACTAAGTATGACTTCACTACAAATGTTTTGCATGGCTTTATTTAAAAAGTATCAACATTTAAATAGAAGAATCAGTGTGAGTTTTTCACTCTGATTTAATGGAAATGTCAAAGAAAAAATAAAACTATCAAATCTGTACTATTGGAAAATGTCAAACTTATGGACACACACACACACAAAACCATTTCATATATCTTATCTCATTATATATTTCCAACAGCTTTCGGATGTAAGTAGAAAGGCAGACAGAAGATATATAGCATGGTAAGAACATGAGCCCTCGGGGATGGAAGACCAGGGCATCTTACCAGCAAACACTGAGTTATAAATTTAACGCGCTTATCACCTCCTGAAGCTCCACCTGAAACAGCGCCACTAACTTCCTTCTTTCTTGTCGGATGCTTTACCAGGTCCAGGTCCGGGTGACTGGAGGTGGTGGTGGATGGGATGCGTCTATCCTCACAGGCACTGGGGCAGGGCTGCCACACGGACACACCTTCTTTAGGAGGCGAGACCAGACCTTCCGTTAGGATGAACTGCAATCTTATCACTCATCTCAGTACTGTTCGCCAATTCCTGGACACAAGCAGAAAACCAACGTGTACAGTTTCTTGAGCAGCCTGAGAACTGAGTAAGAGATTTTGGTTGTGCTGTCATTGTTCATTTATGTGTTGATTTCCTCAGGACACTAAGCCTTTGAAGTATTTTAGCTCTTGAATTCATCTTTATAGACTCATTAATTAGCAGACACCTAGCACAGAAATAAAATCACAGAATATTTGTTAAATAAGTAAACACATAGGAGTTTTTTCTTTTTCATACATTAATTAGGCAACTTGTTAGATCTGGACTGTGAGAATTGAAATAAAAGTAAATAAAATGTTTAGAAAATCTAGAACTTAAACAGTAATACTAACAATATATTGTATTAATTGATCACATATTTTTAAAGTAATTACTTTGTGCTGAGAGTGGTTTTCGGTGGTACAGATCCAATGGAAGCAAGATTGATTTGATTTGTGTCCTTACCCTTAGAGAGCTTACGATGTAGCCACACGGCTGTTTTATTAGGATGAGTTATCTTTACCAGATGGAGGTGAGATCAGCTCCATAGGAATGAGCAATATATTATTTGCAAGGTTTTGGTGCCTTGAGAAGATTCTGTGCCCTTGCGAACTCACACTAGGATATCTTTTCAGCACATTTGGACGCTCAGTAGGAGTCTGGAATATATTTCCTCAGAAATAAACTCTTGACACTGGACTAGTTACAGAGCAGGGTTGTGTACAGAGCAAAGCATAGGAAATTGGTAAAAGGTTCTTCCAGGACACGGTTAATCCTACCGTTGTCTGGACCAAGATCTGGGCTCTGCACCTCTTCCAGCTCCCATTAGGGTCATTAGCAGCTCTCAGGATGATGCCGAGAGGATCTAAAAACTGAAACGTCAGAGCTGGAATGAACTTTAGAAATCATCTGGTCATTTGACAGACCAGGAAACCCCAGAGCCAAGAAAGTTCCTGCCCAGCCCGTGACAGGCCCTCTTGGTCATGGGTTTGGAACTTTCATTCCCAGCCCTGCCCACTGTCTGAGAACTCAGAGTAACAGATGCCAGCGCACGCATTGCTGAGACAGAGCCAGAACAAGTCCCCGTCCCCCCAGTTCTCCATGCCCTCCTGCTCAGAAACAGATAAGGCTGCCAACCCATGACTTCCCTCCCACCCCGGTCTCTAACCAGGGTAGCCTCTCTCCAACCAGAAACTGAGAAGGTGGCTCCAGCCTCCCAGGAAGGGGAAGCCACCCTGGAGGGCATGGGAAGACCCAAGCACTAGAGTCCCCCCATCACCCTTCTCCAGGGGAGCAAAGCAGTGTCATCAGTGCAGGTGAACTCGGAGACCCCAGCCAAGCCAGTGGTCAGAACAGCTGGGGAGTGCAGATAAGGAAAGCAGACAGCAATAACCAGGGCTGGATGCAGCTTCAGAAGCACAGCCCCATCCATCTCCTCTGTGTTTCGTCTTCTCCTACCTTTTCAGTTGAACTTCAAGATGAGAAGGGGGAAAGTCAGACAGATAATTAACAACCCACAGCAGAGAAGGGAGACAAACCCCTCCCTGCGGTGGGCAGGGAAGGAAGAGAACCACTTAGAGTAGCAAGTACTGTGTATTTACTACTGGGTACCAAGGATGTCTGCTCCTCACAAGGGCCCTATGAGGGGCATATCCTTATCCCTACCCTACAGATGAGAAAACTGAAATTCAGAGAAAACCCGATCCAAGGTCCCACAGCAGGCGAACAGCAGAGATAGGTCTGAACCCGGATCTGACGTCTGACTTAGAGTGCCCTTTGCTTTTACACCTGCCTGGAGCAAAAGCCCCTGAAGCCCCCACCAGTCACCTGTGTGAATAGGCCAATACCAACACGTGGGGCCAGCTGAGGTAGTGAAGACCTTTCTCATTGACACCAATTCCTTTTCCCTCGTAGAAAGTCGATCTTTGCCAGAGCCCCGGGTTAGGAGGCAGGGAGCTGAGTTCTTGTCCTGGCTCTGGTCCTGACTCCACTGTGTGAGTCAGGGCTGGCCACCGCACATCTCTGGGCTCAAGTTTTCTCATCCGTAAAGCAAGTGCACTGAACCAAAAGATCAAAGTCCATTCGGACTCTAAGAGTCTCTGCTTTTGAACGAACAGCCTAACAGACCAGAGCAGAAGGCTTCAGGGCGGAATGACTTGCTTCCTAAAGAATCTCCGCCGGATGTGAAAATGGTCTGGACGATGGCTACAGAGGCAGAGGCACAGGGCATGACCTGGGCCTGGGGGTAGCCATAACTCCCTCTCCTCCCAGACTGCCCTCTGGACCCTGCGGCCAGCATCTCCTGGGTCTCACTCACCACAGAGCCTGCAGAGAAACAGCGACACGCTGCAGAAGAGAAAGAGTACGAGGCAGGAAGTCAAGAGATCTGGGCTCAAGTTCTAACTCTGTCACTAACTAGTTGTGGGGATCCAGGCAAATGACCTCCTTTGGCCTCCTTTTCCCCCAAATCAGCCCACATCGGGGAAAGGAAGAGGGATTAGTTACCCGAACCAGAGAGTGGAAAGCTAGACTCATCCAGCCAGGCATTTCCCAGACTGCTCTAAAGAGCACTGCCCCAAGAGATGTTAATGGATGAGCTCAGAAACAGATAAGTCTGAAAAACAACCCATATCCCCTTTTGGAAATTCACAAGGCACAATGGCATAGGAAGCCTCTGAGAAGTTCTGCACTGAGCAAACGTGTTCACCTTTGTTCCTTCAAACATCCTTAAGCCTGGAACATTGTTATCAGGGCACACCTAGTTACCATCCTGTGGCGTGCTGGCCAGGCCACCTTTGATTTACAGATGGACCTCAGAATGATTCATGTCCTAACTCCTCATATCGTAAAACCCCTGTCCTCACCCCCAGCCCCTCAGAATAGTCACATTCAGTACCAGGCATGCCCCCTCACTCTCAGAGCCAGCTCAACGCCCGGATCCTCTGCGAGGGGCCTTCCTCTCCCCTGTCCCCAGAGCCGCTATAATCTCCAAAACGGGACTCACTGCCAAGGGCTGGGGGACATCTCCAGCACAGAGCCAGGAGGCTGCGATCCCCTAACATCGCCTTCATGTAATAGGAAAAAATACCAATCGTTACATATGAGAATAAGGACTCATTCTCATCCTCCTCCCTGACCCTCTAGGTACCTGGCACTGTGGCCTGTGGACTTCTGGGCATCATTTCTACTTTAAAACAAGGCCCAGGTTTTGGCCTAGATCCCCAGAATCAGGGTTGGAAGATTCTGTCAAGGCCATCTCCTCCACAGCATTCCCAACAGAATGCTCCAGAAAGCCCACATCAGGGTTAACCATACTGTTAGCAGAGACCTTCTCCCCAAGTTGCTGTATGAGCTTCCACTCTGGCCCTTCCAGTGTGTGTCCCTTGCCTGGGGCTTCTGCTCTTTCTGAAGGGTACAGGGTGACAAGTTTGGGGGATGGAAGTGCTCTTCCAGCTGAGCCATTCCCCTGGGAGGAGGCTGAGCTGAGGTGGCTATTACCCCAGCTCATGAAGTGAGGTTCTCCCCACACCTGAGGGGTACCCTGTCACTACCTCTCTGAGGTGCCTGTTTTTACAGGTGAGGCCCTGAGGTCACGGCACAAGATGACAGGAAGCCAGGGCACTTGACCCCGTGTGGTCCCACCACTACTTTCTAAGTTTGAAACTGGGTCTCGGGGTCCTCACGGCTGGAGAGGTGGGGAGAGCAGGCAGGTGAGGAGGAAGCATGGCTGCCCCCTTGCCCCTGACAAAGCAGCCCCAAGGAAGCACCTGGCTCCTCCTGCCACCACCGGCCAAGCCAAAGGCGCCAGCTTTGAAACCAAAGCTCACCAGTGAGATGAATATTTCAGAGCCCCAGAGAACTGGACACCCGAGGGACCTTCCATGACATCTGCCTCTGACCCTGGTTCCCAGGCCTACCCCCCTCATCCCATGTCCAGGTTCCTCAGGGGGAACCCCAACCCCTGGATACCACACAGAGGCCACCGTGGGGTCAGAAGGGATAGTGACCCCCAGCGGACAAGAGCTGGTGCAGAACCCGCAAGATCAGGGCCGAGCCTCCCAGCAGCCTTCCTCCACTGCCCCTCCCGCTGTCCTCTGTCTCCACGGTTTTCCCCTTTCCCATTTTCCTGTTTGGTTTTTACTCTGACCCGAAGAGGCCATGTGGAGGATAGTATTGATACTTCCGGGTAGCTTTCTGAATCCAGTCTGAGGGCAGTGGCTAGAAGGGGGTGGACTGAGGCAAAGTCGTGGTGACAGAGGTGGCAGGTTCCCCACGCGAAGAATGGGGGCTGCTCATGGCTTCCACCCGGTCCCCAACTCACTCAAATACTCAGTCACCTGTCTACACCAAAGCTGCCACCAGGGCGTGCAGAGCCAAGCCGAGGCCAGGCCAGGCCCTGGGCCGCCTCCCCTCCCCCTCCCACCAGCTTAAGGCCGTGACAGCCTTTATCCCACTCACAGCTGGCCACCCTGGGGCTGGCACTGTGGACACGCCCAGCGACAGATACGCGCCAGGAAGCGGGGGACAGGACACCCTCAGACTCTGGCCCGATTGTGCCCACAACCCGCGGCTCGGCTCCCAAGGCTAAACAGGCGCCACTCGCCCGCCCGGGGCGCACAGGGAAAGAGAAACGCCAAAGGTGAGGGAGACAGAGCCCCATTCTGGCCCGCTGCGCACTCCAAGAAAGTTTGCGACCCCATCCCAGCGCCGCCCCAGCCCTGGCCGGGTCCCCGCCGGCCCGCGGCCCCCCACTCCCGCCGGCCCCGGGCCCCTGGCTTGCCTGCCGCTCCCGACGGTGCGTCCCCGGCCTCCCGGTGTCGCAAGTTGAGTACCCCCTCGCCGGCCTGGACTGGACTGGTGTTCCACGCCCCGCCCCGTCGCGCAGGCCCCAGCCGGGCGCTGGGGTCCGCCCCGGTCCCGCCCGCATCCGCCCCGGTCCCGCCCGCGTCTGCCCTGTTCGCGCTCCTCCCAAGTCCCTGAGGACTTCCTAGTGTCTTTGGATTTTAAGGCATTACGTGATCATTGTTGGAAACTCAAAACTACAGGAAAAGATCACTTCTTCCCACTCCTCCCGACTCCCAGCGGCAAGCGCTTGCTTTTGATGCTTCTTTGCCTATATATATCTACGTATTTGACTTGTTTTATACGATGTTTTGCTTGTCGCTTTTTTTTTTACTTCACATTTTTGCATGAACATTTTTCTTGTCACTAAATATTCTTCAAAAGCATAATTTTAAAGCCACAAAGTATTCTATCACACAGCTATTGCTGATTTATTAAATCGGTTTCCTACTTTTAAGGACTTTGAAATTGTTTCCCATTTTTCTCATTATGAAACATAAATCAGTGATGAACATCCTTGACAATTCTATGCTTTGAAGCCAAATGTACTTTTCAAGTTTTAAACTTCAAACGTCCAAATGCAGAGATAGATGCAACTTAGAACCTCTGCCCCTGGGAACTAAGACATTGCCTGCCTGAAGTTACTTCAACCAGGAAAGCAGGTGTTTTAGAGTCAGAAATCCTGGGGTGTAGATCACTACAATCAGTGCACAACATTGTGTCGGGGGCTTTGCACCTGTAGTCTCAACCCTCACAGCCACTAACGGTAGAATGTACTAGTCATTCCATTTTACAGGCAAGGAAATAGGTTCTGGGAAGTTTTGAAACGTTGCCGGAGTTTACGTAGTTCCAAAGTCCATGGTTTTTTTCCATTACGCCAAGGCTACCGGTAGATGAACGGCTTTGTTTAAGGTGCTTATCTCGTGCTAGTAGCTGCAGATCTGCACTGCACTGAATGTTGTTCACAGCCTGTTGACACTTTTCCTTTTTGAATGGGGAGGGGTGTGACTTGACAAAACACAGCTTGAAATGAATGCGGTTGGACAACCTCGGGATTCCAAACCCATCACTAAGCACTTTTCTTTACATTATTATCTCCAGCGGCCAGTCCTGCTCTTTCACAGAGCAAGGCTTAGGAAGGAGGAACCTGTGGACTCATCTGGAAGCTCATTTGCATACTAAACATAAGTGAAAGCAGTGTGTTTACTACTAGAAAGCATAGTAAGCAAGGTTACCACTTGGACTGTATTGAGATCAATTAAAATAAAGGTGTTGTTTAAATTGCCCCCTCCACACACACTGTGTATGTTTGTTTGTATATAACTTAAGTAGGAGTTACTCAGGGGCACTGGTGGACATTATGGTGGGCTAACTCCCCCAGCCACCCCAACCCTTCAGTGTAAGTTCGGTTTGGGGTCAAAGACCTCACTTTAGGAAGTCCCCTCCAAAAGGGAGCAAGAACGCACCGGGGCAAGTACAGTTCTGCTCAATATCAGTTTACCCCTGGATCACAGGACAGAGCCCTCATGAACTGCAAAGCCCTGCCGCATCTGGCCGCGTCTCCTGACATCCCTTCATGCTGCCTGCACTTGGGCCCCTTCTCCAGAAAGTACGCTCCACTTTCTAGAACTGCTACAATGATTTCAAGCGGATTCATTTTCCAGCCAGCAAGCACATCCACCCCCTGGGAAAGTGGGCCGTGGGGATGCACACAGACAAGCCCAACACAAGCCTTGCTCCATGTTCTTTCTCCTGAGCCCATTTTCTGATCATGGAATCAAGATTGTGTTGACTGAAAGAAAAACACACAACGTAAAACTTCTGAGTTAAGTTTTATTCGGGGACCTTACTAAGGACCATAGCCTCTCAGATAGCTCTGAGAAACTGCTCCAAAGAGATTAAGGAGGAGCCGGAATATACAGGATCTTTTTTGCTGGGAAAAACATGTATTCAAGCATAAAAAGGTTACTGCTGATCACAAAGAACAGATATCTCAAGTTGATGATTTTAGTGTTCTATGTATGGGAAGATGCAAGAATCTGGGGTCATTAAAATTTTTTCTTAGATATGCATCTTAACTATCTAAGGACACTGATATCCAAAGCACAGAATGCCTCCTGTTGTTTTTTTTTCCCCCCACCCGGAATTCCCCTCAGGGTGCACTGTTGGTGGGTGACTGCAGTGACCAATGGCTTGATCCTGTAGAACTGGAATGGCAAGCAATGTTTTTTTCTTGACAATGATAATCCTAAAAGAACATCAGAAGCCCCAGGCCCAGGGTGACCATTCACAATAGGTAGTCAATAGTGATGTCTCCTTCTCTGGACCCCATTGTATGCCTGGATAAAAGGGATAGGGCCTTATCTGCAGAATCCTTAGCAGATTATTAATTAAGGCCCTACTGTCTGCCAAGCAGACAGGAATTTCCGGTTCTAAAGATGACAAAACTGAAGGACACAGCCCTTGACTTCAAGAAACTCACAATCTAAGGGAGATAGTAAAAGACCAGATAATTACAATTTTGTCAATTTTACCAGTGCTGGGATAGAGGAGTGTTCACTTGGTTCTGTGGGATCCCAGAAAAAGGAGCATGGTGTGGGAGTGAGGGATGTTTCAAGAAAGACTCTTGAGGGGGAATTCCCTGGCAGTCCAGTGGTTAGGACTCCAGGCTTCCACTGCAGGGGACCCAGATCGATCCCTGGTCGGGGAACTAGGATCCCACAAGCCGCACCACATGGCGGCTGGGGAAAAAAAAAAAAAAAGAAAGAAAGACTCTGGAGAGGCAGTAACACCTGATTCCATGTTGGTGGATGTTTAAGAATCAGCCTAGCTCGTGCAGGGGCAGGGAAGCAGGTTCTCCAGGCAGACAGAACAGCATCTGAAGCAAGGAGCTTAGGGCCCCTTGTCCCAGCAATCTTGGATGGGGCGGGTGGAGTGGGGCGAGAGTGGTAAGAAATAGGGCTGGGCAAGGAAGCAGGGGTCCAGGAATTGAAATTTTACCCTAGGGCAACAGGGAGCCAAGAGACTGTCAACAGCCATCTAGAGGGAGGTTGGGAGGACGGGGGAAGCTTGGTGGTACCCCTGGGGTAAAGTTGCCAGCTTCAGCAAAGAAAGATGCAGGACGATCAGTTAAATTGAACTTCAGACAAACAACAAATCACTTTTAGCATAAGTATGTCCCATTGCCCCATACAATGTTGGGAAATACTTACACTATTTATTTGTTTCTTATCTGAAGTTCAGATTTAAGTGGGTGTCATGTATTTTTCTGGTGACCCTGCTCTGGGAGGAGAGTCAAGTCAGTGGCCGCAGGAAGGTTGGGGGATGAAAGGCATCAGGCTGATGTTTATTTTAGGGATGGAGTAGCCTAAGTTTAGTGATTGATGACAGGGGGTGGAGTGGTTCCCTGGAGCCCAGATGGACCCCAGGGAGTGGGTGGGAAAACTTGACTGGAGTGGGGGTAAAACCGAGCAAAGGGCTCGCCTGCCCACGGCACGGAAAGCCAAACACTGACAGCTGGAGTTTGCAGCAAAGTAAGGGTTGATTACAGGGCGCCAAGCAAGGGAGTGGAGTGGGAGGCAAGCCTCAAATCCACTCCAACTTGGTCTTTGAGTTAGGGGGCTTTTTAAAGGGGAAGCACAAAGAGACTGGGATTAATCATCATTTTATGACATTTCTGTGACATTTCTTAATCATAGTTTTGGGAGTCGCGATGTCTCTTGTTTACAATTCTCTGCCCAGGTGATCCATGACTCCAGGGTCCATTAGCTCATCATGCCCAGAAGAAACAACCTGAGTTTGTATGTTAATGATGATATCCATAATAACAATTTTAGTATATTAACGATGTTACCGACAACAGCAATTTTAGTCATCTGACTCGATTAGTGTTCAGTTAGCATAGAATTGAAATCAGAGGGGACAAGAAAGGGAATGAAGTTTTGGATAGAGAGGTTAATCATAAAGTCAGTAAGGGAACTCAGTTTTAGGGGGACTTGGTTTCAGAGGATCCAGAGAAACTTCTCTGCTGCCCGACCCCAGGGCTCCACTAACTGGTTCCACACATTCCTCCTGCCATATGCCCTGTTACTTAGAGCTTATGTGTTACTCCACCCAAGAGAGGTCTTTTCATTTCTCACTAACTTTCTCAAAGAAGCTGCCCTTTTCCAGAAGGCTTTGTATTACTGAATTGAGGCATTTAACCTGGCCTGGAGTAAATATGCCTCTTTCTCCTTTTGGAAGGCAAGGACAAAGTCTCATTTATCTCTAGGCCTCAGCACAGCCCATCCCCATCATCCATGGAATTTAAGGAATTCTAATGCTCTAAATTGGCATCAGGGCAAGGCTCTCAGGCAGGAATGACAGATTATTAGAGTAGGGGGAAGGACATTAGAGTTCTTTCCCCTAAAAATTAGCCTTAATATCCATAAACATTAGTTAGCACTTTCATAAAGAAATAGGGAGTGGGAAGAATGGTGGATTCAATGTCCCAGGAGCAAGAGCATGTCCCAGCTTTGCCAGGAGTGGCTGTGAGGCCTGGGCCCACCTCTTTATCTCTAATGGGTTTAATGGGTCTAATTGTACTGCTCTTTCCTATCTCCTACGACTTTCAATGCCTCAAATGAAATCATCTATGTGAAAGGCATTGAAAATGGCACACAGTGATGTTGTTAGTGACTCTACCAGACTAGACAGAGCTGGAATCAGGTTAGATAAGAACTTCTCCTTCCCAGGAGGAAGGCTGGACTACAGAACCAGCCTGACATTCACCACACCGCGATGGCCAGGCAGGGTGCAGGGTACAATGCTTTCCAATCTTCCCTGACCATCAGAATCACCCGAGGGGCTTGTGAAAATATATAGATTTGCTTGGAGAGTCCTCTTTCTAGATCTCTGAATCAGAATCTTCAGGGAATGTGGAAATGAATCCCCGAAGGAGAAAGTAATTATCAGCCAGCTTTGGTGCTAGACAGACCTGGGTTCTGTTTAAATTGCTTAATAGTGGTTTTGTGACATCGGTCATATTACTTCTCTGAGCCTTGGTATCCTTATCCATATAAAAGGAGGTGATAATATAGGACGGTAAGGATTTAAAATAGCAGTTTTAAAGTGCTTGGGACCTAGCAGAAACTCAATTGCTATTGTTGTTTGTGAGATAGAAACCCAGTGACTCAGTGATTAACACAACCTCAGTTTGGCCAGCTATATGATTTCGTTTGGAAGACTAAACAGGACGTAGATGGAGGAATTTGCGGTAGCTCAAGAGGCCCAGGTTCCTTCCAGCTGTGTCCTCTCACACCCTGCCCATGGCCGCCCACCGTGGACCTCGGCCTTCTGAGTCATCCCCACCTGTGGGGGGGTTCTCAGCTTTTGCAGCCCCCCTCCTGGTCAGATTGAGAAACCCTTCCTCATATTTCACTTGCATTTGTCTAAACAACTCCCCTGTCGAAAAAAACCCAACAGCCATTTCCTCTTATTTCCAGCCCAAGATAATAGCTGCCCTGGAACCTCTCATTACCATTAACTGCATCCGCTATGATCTCAATTTCAAGCGCCCCACGCTCTGACCACCATCTCTCTTTCCAGCTCAAGGACCCTGCCGCCAACAACTCCGTGACCACATTGGGACTGCCCATCTGTGAACTGTCTTCCCTGTGTCTCCCAGCCTCGAGTCCCTCCTTAACCAGCTCAGATCCATCATTAGAATCACTCCATTCCGTTACCCCTCTCTGCCTTGTGGTACTCAGCAGGCAAAACTGCAGCTCTGCACCCACATGCTGAAAAGGAGGAGAAAAACACGCAAGGCACTGACTGATCTCACTCTGAGTTCAGAAGACTTAGGTTCTTCTCCTCCATTCATGTTAACATTCCCATCCACACTTTCTCCAGTCGCTTCAAAACTCCAGCACCTGCTCCACAGCCTCACTCTCAGCCTTGATCTTGTTTCCTATGTCACTGAGCAAAGAAAAGAACTGCCACCTGTATCTCCACTTGGCTATCTAATAGCTGACCGCTTCTCAAAATTTATGTGCAAACAGATCACGTGGGGATCTTGTTAAATGCAGATTCTGCTGCAGTAGGGTGGGTGGGGCCTGAGAGTCTGCATTTCTAATGTGTTCCAGGTGACGCTGAGCTGCTGGTGTGGGGACCACTCTCTGAGTGGTGAGGTCATGGGCATCTCAACCTTAATAGGTCCAACATTTAACTCCTAATCCTTACCCCCATCCATAGCCCAGTCTGAATGAGGTTTCTCGCAGCTTCCTCCTTCTCCATCAAGGATGCAAGATGCACAGGAGGGGATGGAGGGAGGGATATCAAAAGGAACTCCAGCTTTGTGAGTGCTGTCCAACAGAAATATGGTGTGAGCCACATGAGTAATTTAAAAATTTCCAGTAGCCACACTTAAAAAGTAAAAAGAAACAGGTGAATTTAATTTTAGTAATATATTTATTTAACCCAACATATCTAAAAATGTTATTTCAACATTTAATCAGTATAAAAAATTATTAATGAGATTTTTTTTCATGCCAAGTCTTTGAAATCCAGTATGTAGAGTACACTTACAGCACATCTCAATTTGGATGTTCAATTTTCATCAGAAAGATTGAATCTTTATCTAGATTTTATAAAATGTACAGTTGAAAAAGTGAATTGACATACAAAGTTTGTTCCAAACATATTTGAGTGTTTTCCAGTAACTGGAACAAGTATCGATTTTTATATTTAAATTTAAATGAATTAAAATTAATATTAGATTTCTCAGTTGCACTAGCCATATTTTAACTATTCAGTGCCTAGTGGCTACCATATTGGACAGCACAGACCTAGAGCAATTACACTGTGGTCATCAGTTGGGAGAAGACTCTTGGGGTCAGGGTCTATGCTGTAATTCATCTCAGAGCCCACCACCTCAGATGCATGGCCTAGGGCCTGCACTCAGTACTTTTTCCTGGAAAGAATTTATTCCCCAGTCAAAAATTGACCTCTAGGAAGACACGATCAGTTTCCAAACATGACCACTAGGGGGCAGGATCTGGCTATCATCCCTTGGCAAGGAAAGGGGGACCCTTAACAATTTTCTAGGTGGAAGATCATTCAGCGCAGCGTTTTTCATGCTGCTGGTCATGACCCATTAGTAGCATCAATTAAGTGGGTGATACCTACATTCAAAAAAAGACTAGAAAAAAATGAGAATATAAGCATTGCTATTGTTCTGTGTAACTTTGTTTCAGTTTTATTTATATATGTATTGTGTATGGGTCTCCATATAAAAAAAAAAAATGTCTTTCTTAACTGTGAGTCACGGTCAAAAAAGTCTTAAAATCACTTTAATCTCCCTTGTCTACAGATAATGAAACCAAAGCCACAAGTTGACCAGTGTTGAAGCTAGAAAATGGGGACATGAGAGCTCCTTCTCTTTTCTCCTCTTTCTTCACATGTTTTACATTCTCCATAATAAAAAGTTAATTTAAGAAGAAACTGAGCTCAGAACAGTGAAATGTCATCTGATGGGCTCACAGTTAGGAATGGCAGAGCCAGGACTCAACCCAACCCTTTAATACTAATTTAGCAGGTATTTCTGAGGGGCAGACTATGTGTCAGGTGCTGTGCTAAACAACGGGGAGACAGGAGGGGATGAAATAAGCACAGCCCCTGCCCGCCTGGAGCTTGCAGACCAGTCGGGAAGATAGACATTAGTCACTAACCTCACAAGTAAATGTATTGTTACAAACAATAATACCTGCACTGAAGGACAATGGACTCAGCACCCAAGAGAACAGCACACGGGGACCCCGCTTAGATTGGAGAGGCCAAGGCAGCTGCTCTGAGAAGCTGGCATCGAAGAGCAGCCTGAGTCACACAGGCTGTGTGTGTGTGTGTGTGTGTGTGTGTGTGTGTGTGGTATGGGTGTATATATGGTGTGTGTGTGGTATGTGTGCATATACTGTGTGTGTGTATAGTGTGTGTGTATGGTGTGTGTATGTATGAGTGTGTATGATATGGATGTGTGTATGGTATGTATGTGTGTGTTTGGGAGTGTACATGGGTGGTATGTATGTGAATGTGTGTATATGTGTATATATGTACATGTATCATATGGGTGTGTTTATGGTATACATGTGTATGTGATATGTGGGTATATGTATGAATGGTGTGTGTGTAGGGGTATATGTGTATATAGTGTGTGGGTATAGGTGTATGGTGTGTGTGTGTGTGTGTGTGTGTGTGTGTGCAGTGACAGGCATGCTGTTATTATTCCCTGAGTGAACAAGCTATGTGAAGGCGGTGGAGGCTACTCGAAAGCTGAAAGAGCTTGGGGTGTTCCAGAAATTTCCAGGAGACTCGTGTGCCTGGAGAGTGGTGAGCACTGGGCATGGCCTAAGAGGAGACGGGGGAGGTGGGCAGGGCCAGATCTGCAGGACCTCCTGGGTCTTGTTAAGGATTTGGAGTTTTACCTTATAGGGAAGCCATTGAATCGTTTTGAATAGGGAAGGGACATGATTTGGGCTGTATTTTAAGAAAACCCTCTGGTTCTGAGTGGAGAATGGGTTGAGGGGTGGAGCATGGGAGCAGGGAGGCCGGTTAGGAGCTGTCTCAGTGAGTGGGTGAAAAGTGGTATCCGGCCTTCACCTCTGAAGGGTCAATACGCCCCCAAACCCACATATCTTCTTTGGCCTCATTTGGCTGCCTACCTTCCATTTGTCCCCAAACCCATCTCCACCCTTCTCCACTGTGCTCAGGGCTGGCCTGGGTGGACACAGCAGGGGGCCCTTTGTCCTCCAGCTTCAGCTGGGTTTGGCCAATGGAGAGCCCCACAGGAGAGGGTCGGCCAGGAGCCAGTGGGGCTGGGGTATTTGTTCTTCTCCCGCCCAAAGGGTCATCCCACAACCAGAGGTCACAACTGCAGTCAGGTGGCCCTGTCCTCGAAACTCTGTCCCTCCAAGTTCCATAACTGCTCACTCCCCGCACCTGTCAGGACCTAGAGGTGGTGACACAGTCCCACTGTCCCTAGCCCTGGAGAACTGCACTGTCCCTTGTGTTTCCTATCCCCTGCCCATCACCTGTAGAGTAGTCCTTCCATAAAGTTCTCCTCCGGTTACCACTCTGACCGAACCACTTCCTACCCCACTCCCTACTCCATTCCCTACCCCAGCTGGCAAAACAGTTTCAGTGGAAAGAGCCTGGACTCGGGTCAGATAAAACCAGGACTGGACCTGGCTCTGTCATTTACTAGCTCTGTGTGGGGTAGTCACAGCCTCTCTGAGCCAGTGTGTTCATATTAATGTAAGGACACCATTATCTTAGGACGATGAAATAACACATGCGAGGGCTTGGTGCATGCCTAGGGCGTAACAGACAGTCACACACGCTAGTTCCGTTCTTCTTCCTTGCCCCGCACCGAGCAAACACTTATGCCTCTGTAATGGGTCGGCGCTAGGTGCTGGGGTGACGGGCACACCAGGAAGCACAGGGCACCATTTCTGCCTGCTCGGAGGCCACAGTGGCTCCCCCAGCTCAACTCCTCCTAATTCAAAGTGGAAAGTAGTGAGGGTAACATTTCAAACCATTCATTTCTTTTTGACTACTAGGTGGCAGGCATTTTTCCAGAGTCTCGAGGTAGATTAGTGACCAGGCATTGCAAAGAGTTGTGGTGATCAGAGGGGCTTCAAAGAGGACGTTGCATTTACTTTTAGCTTTAAAGGAACTGTTACTTAAAGGTAGGGGCATATCAGTCTCCCTGGTCCTGAACTTTACCCTCCTTCCTTCCTCCCCCTGGGAGAGCCTGCAAAATTCCCCAGACTGAGAACCTGGGCCTTAATTAGTTACAGTTACTCCTGGAGTGTCTTAGATCATGTGTGCTGGGGTGGAAGGCATCTTGAGAAGTGAGCCTTAAAAGACTTCTCCAGGTGTGGTAAGGCAGGTGTAAGGGGGCAAAAGCACAGGACAGTGACCACTGCAGGCTGACTGAAAGCTGGGGACATGGAAGGGAGAGGTGGGAGCACAAAACACTAGAAAACTGGGTTGAGACCATATTGCTAAACCAAGCCATGTGAATTTAATGCTGCAGATACTGGCTTTGAGCAGGGGGCAGACACAATTCAGAGCTGGGCTTCCAAAGCCTTTGTCTGATAACCTAAGTAAGGTGGACAGGGGCTGGAGGTGCCCACTATGGACCACGTGTTGGGACTCAAGTGCCCAAATTTGGGTGATGGCTGAGCACTCACGAGGACCAGACCTTGATGTTGCAAGAATGATACATGGTACAATAACATCAGTGAACATTTAGTAAGTACCCGTGATGAACTTGGCACTATGTCCTTTACTTGGGTAATTGTGGTTAATCCTTAGTAAATAGCTCGGTGCAAACTATCAGTCCTTTTTGCAGAGAAGAGTCTAAGCCCCTCACCCCCTACACCTGCCCCACCACCCTTGGAGATGACCAGAAAGAGGATGGGCATTTAGGTTTGGAACTCCAGGGGGAAGCCCGGGTGGACATTTCTCTTTGGGAGTAATGAGTGATATCAAGTGATTGCTGAAGTCAGGGGAAGCAGTGAATGTGAGGGACAGCAGCAGAGGGGGAAGCATCTAGGGATGCGAGAAGAGAACCAGAAGACACTGTCACAGGGAAGGCGAAGAAGAAAGAAGGCTCTGCCCGGAGGTTAAGTGACAAGGACTGAACATTGACAAATGCGTTTGAGGTTCAAGGGGTCAGAGCCAAATTCGGATGGAATGGTGAGGGCAGAGGCTCAGTGGGGTGGCCTGAGAATAGATGGGAAGTGAAAGTAGAGGCAGCAAGGAGGACACTTTCTTTGTTTTAATAAAATAATACTTTTAAAATTAAAATAGTATTACCTTCTCATCATAGACGGTCAGAAAATATCTTTTTATACAAATGTGATTTTTTTTAAGTTTTATTTATTTTTGGCTGAGTTGGGTCTTCGTTGCTGCACGTGGGCTTTCTCTAGTTGCGGCAAGTGGGGGCTGCTCTTCATTGCGGCACGCGGGCTTCTCATTGCAGTGGCTTCTCTTGTTGCGGAGCACGGGCTCTAGGCGTGCGGGCGTCAGTAGTTGCAGCACGCGGGCTCAGTAGTTGCGACATGCAGTCCCTAGAGCACAGGGGCTTCAGTAGTTGCCGCACGTGGGCTCAGCAGTTGTGGTGCACGGGCTTAGTTGCTCTGCGGCATGTGGGATCTTCCCAGACCAGGGATTGAACCCGTGTCCCCTGCATTGGCAGGTGGATTCTTTTTTTTTTTTTTTTTAGCAGGTGGATTCTTAACCACTGCGCCACCAGGGAAGTCCCCAGAACATATTTTTAAAGTATAAAAAAAATAAAACAAGTGATACCACATGAACCCATCAATTGAAGATCATCACTGATAGCATTTTAGATATTTTTATGCATTTTTGCTTATAGCAGTCATATCAATTACACAAAATTTATACTGCTTTTCCTCCCACTTTAGATTAAAATGTAAAATTTACCCGCAGTACTAGTTTGGGTGCTTTTGGCTGCAAGTATCAAAAAACCCAACTAAAAGTGGCTTGGACAATAAGGACAATTTTTATCTCACATAACAAGAAGTCCAGGGGCCAATCCAGACTGGTTAATTTAGGGGCTCAGTTATGTCTTCAAGGACACTAGTTCCATCCCCACTTTTGCTCTGCCATCTTCAGCTGTTGGAATAGCCTCTTAGGCTGCTTACTCACAGTCCTAAAATGCCTGCCATAGTTCCAGGCATCACAGGCAAATGACAGCACCCTGGAGCACGAAAAGAGCATAGCCCTGTATATCCCGTTTTTTTGTTTGTTTTTTTAAAAAATAAATTTATTTATTTATATATTTTTGGCTGCGTTGGGTCTTTGTTGCTGTGCGCGGGCTTTTCTCTAGTTGCGGTGAGCGGGGACTACTCTTCGTTGTGGTGTGCAGGCTTCTCATTGCGGTGGCTTCTCTTGTTGCAGAGCAAGGGCTCTAGCCACGCAGACTCAGTAGTTGTGGCATGCGGGCTTCAGTAGTTGTGGTGCACGGGCTCAGTAGTTGTGGCACATGGGCTTAGTTGCTCCGCGGCATGTGGGATCTTCCCGGACCAGGGCTTAGAACCCGTGTCTCCTGCATTGGCTGGCAGATTCTTAACCACTGCGCCACCAGGGAAGTCCCTATATCCCGTTTAGACAACTAGGAAAGGCCTATTTAGAAGGCCTCCCACCTATTTCCCTCCCCATCTCAACCTGGAGCAAATCACCGTGTGACCTGGAGCAACTGACTTGATCTCTTGGTGCCTTGGTGTTCTTTGCCAATGGGAATTATACCCGTGTTTGATTCATAAGGTTGTCATGAGAACTGACAATCTGTGTAAAGCACTTAGAACAATGCTTGGCACATGATTTGTGCTCTAAAAATATTTGCTATTATTATCTGATGTCAAGAATTGCGTCATATTCCTCGGTCTAACCAATCATTTGGCAGGGCAATGAGAGGGCCAGTGGGCTTGGACCAATCAGGATCCACCCACCAGGGCTGGGGAGGGGCTCACTTGGAAGCTATGACTGTTCATAGGCAAAACAGGGGTTAGCAAGGAAAAAAGGGAGAGTTGGAGAATGGGTATTAATCATCCAACAGGATCTGCCACACCTGTATTTTTTTTAATTTATTGAATGCTTAGTTGTACCAGGCACCATGTCAAGCATTAATTAATTAATTAATTAATTAATTAATTATTGGCCTCGCTGTCTTGCGGGATCTCCTCCCCTCACACACACCTGGGATTGAACCCATGCGCCCTGCAGTGGAAGCGCAGAGTCTTAACCACTGGACCACCAGGGAAGTCCCCTGTATCGTTTTTTAAAAACAATGTTTATCGACATATGAACACTGTTCTACATGTGTGTATTCTGTTTTGTTTTTTTTTAACTTTTTATTCTGAAGTCATTTCAGGCTTACAAAATACTTGCAAAAAAGTACAAGGAGGTCCCATACACCTGACACCTAGCTTCCCCAAATGTTCACTTCTTACTTTTAACTACAGTGTTAGTATCAAAACCAGGAAATTAACATTGATACAATTCTAAAAATCCCTTTACCGTCTTTACTCAAATGTTACCAGTTGTCCCCCAGCGTCCTTTTTCTGGTCCAGGATCATGCAATACATTGGGTTTTAACTATAAACACCATTTTAAAGCTGCACAGATGTTCGCAGAACCTTAACTCTCCCTTACTGCCGGACCTGTTGGCTGTTTACAACGTCACCATTGTGTACATTTCAAATGATATATTTGGGGCAGATCTTTTGGGCAGGTGGCTAAAAAGGAATTACTGAGTCAAAGGATATGAATATTTTTAAAGCCTTGATGCATGTTGGGAATTGCTTTCTAGGAAACTGTACCAGTTGATACCTCCAGAAGTAATGTATAAATACTCATCTTCCCATATTCTTAGAAGCCTTCAGAATTGTATTACTGTCTTTAATCTCTGCTATTTTGATAGATGAAAATCTTATCTCATTGTTTAGCTTGCATTTCCTTGATTCTTTTGAGGTTTAACATTTTTTCATGTATATATTAGCCATTTATCCCTTTATTAATTGGGGGTCTGTGTTCTCTCATTTATTTAAGGTCTTTATATATTAAGTAGATTAACTTTTTGACAAATTTGAGACAAGTATTTTCCACAAAATTTTTCTTTTGGCTTTTTCTTTTGTTCATATTATCTCATAACATAAAGGTTAAATTTTTTTTTAAGGAACCAGAAGAGTAATTCTTTCCCTTGTTAAGTCTTCAGTTGCTTTTTGTCTAAGTTTAAGAGTAACATATGCCTATTAAAGAAAATTAGAAAAACACTTATATTGCTTTTAGCCCTAGAAAGTCTTCCACTGTCCAGAGATTGGACATGTATTTAATTTTCTTCTAATTTGCTATGTTTTAATTTTATGTCCTTAGCACTTTAATTCACCTGGAATTTATTTTGGTGTATTCTGTGAAGCATGGGTCTAAATTGCTCTTTTCCAAATAGCTAATCAGTTATCTAAGCACCTTGCTTTCAGCACTACTACTAACTAATCTTTCTGCTTCCCACTGTCAGTGTTAGCTATTGTTGCAATAATGCCGCATAACAAGCAAATCCAAAACTGAGGGGCATACAACAACAAGCATGTACTTCTCATTCGTGCCCCTGTGGGCAGGTTAAGTTTCAGCTCATCTAGGCTGGGCTGGCTTCCAAGCTGTGAGTGGGATCAGGTCACTTCCATGTGTCTTTCACTCTCCTTAAACCAGCAACTAACTACCCGAGGGATGTTCTCATGGTGAAAGGCATGGCTACAGAGACCAAGTTCAACTGTAATAGCACATTTAAGACCTCTGCTTGTATCATTCCATTGGCCAAAGCAAGTCACAAGGTCAAGCCCAACATCAGTGGTGCGGGAGAAATATTTCACCTCCATGGAGATGGTGCATAGTCACATGGTGAAGGGTGTGTTTTCAGGGAGAGATGAAGAATTGAGAACCGAAATGCAATCAATCTACCACACCCACGGAAACAGTCTTTCAGGAAACTAGGTTGTGTTAAGATAAAGGCAGAACAGAATCTAGATAGGGACCCAAGGTCAAGAGAAGTTTGTTTTGTTTTAATTTCTTTATTTTATTTTTGGCTGCGTTGGGTCTTCGTTGTTGCGTGTGGGCTTTCTCTAGTTGCGGCGAGCGGGGGCTACTCTTTGTTGTGGTGCACGGGCTTCTCATTGCGGTGGCTTCTCTTGTTGCGGAGCACGGGCTCTAGGTGCGTGGGCTTCAGTAGCTGTGGCACGTGAGCACCATAGTTGTGGCTCGCGGGCTCTAGAGCGCAGGCTCAGTAGTTGTGGCACAGGCGTCTAGCTACTCCGTGGCATGTGGGATTTTCCCGGACCAGGGCTTGAACCCTTGTCCCCTGCGTTGGCAGGCAGATTCTTAACCACTGCACCACGAGGGAAGCCCCAAGAGAAGTTTTTTAGGCAAGGAGGTACTCGAGTTTGCTTATATAGAGTGAGAAAAGGGGTGGAGGGGTGGGTGGGCACAGAAATTATTTACCCTAAAAAGCATATTTGTTGAAAGCAAAGGAATTGGAGCTGGGCCTGAGGTTTCCAATAACAACTGTGGATAATGAGAGGAGATCTCAGCAAAGTAAAAGATCTGCCAAACAGAGGCAGACCTTAACCCTGACAGTGCCCCCCAAGCCAAATGTCTGCAAGCAATGAGGTATTATCAGGTATAAAGTGTAGGAGGGGGTGAATAATGAAGCATCAGTCTGGCTGGGGCAGAAGATTCTCATGGGAGAGGAGGTGAAACCAAAGCAGATTTGGAGCAGATTCGTTCTGGAAGTCTTCCAGAACAGGCCGGGGGAGGGGAGGGTGGCTTCCTAGCCCTGCATGAGTCCCCCAAAACACCCACTCTCATTCCTTATCCCCAGCCTTGTCCAGCTCCCTGCATTTCCTAAAATGTATCTTGGATGATTAGCTATAATCTTGTAAATGTGTGTGTAGCATGAGATTAGATTTAGGATTCAGTCGTCTCTGTATCTCTGCAGGCTCATGCTTGAGCCTGCATTTCCTGTTTCAGATGACAGGGACTGTGTTTTAATTTCTCAATATAATGCCTGGCACAGCCTTACCTGCAGAAAAGTGTGTTCACAGTGACTTTTGATGAGGTTCTGTAATTCTTCACTTTGCATGTATAGACACGGATTTAGAGACATGCAAGCTCCCTTGGCCCGGAAGGGCCTTCTACAAACTAGCTTGTCAGTCTTCTCACTCCCGCCTCTTTTGCGGCATACACAGGGGTTTAATTCAATTCTATCTGATTTTTGTTTATTGAGAGCCTTTTATGTGCCAGACACTGAGAAGAAGCTGAATTGTGGGTAAGGAGACAGGGAGGGAGCAGGCTATAGCTCCGGCCTTTAAGATGTATCCACATAAGAGAAACTTCATGTCTGGGGTTACTGAATGAAACCCAGGATTCGGTGTTGGGATTACAATTCATTGGGGATAATTTAACCCACCTCTTGGCTTTTTTGGGGCGGGGGGAGGAATGAGGCCTCCAGTTCATTGTGTGTAATGATCCTATACCTCTATACTCTCCACACTGGGGACTCAGTCTTTAGATTCAGCTATCTAATAAGGGTACATCAGAGGGAGAGAAAAAGTGTGATTTGGGGGTCAGGTTATCTAGCCTCTCTCAGGCCAGAGCACAGGCCGAAGCCCAAAAAGCAAGAGAAGAAAACAAGAGCAGTGCCTCCCCTGCTTCCCTCCCCAACTATCTCCCCGCTGGGGAGATAGCTACCTTCACTGTTTGCAGATTTCTTTCCCTCCCTGTGCTGGGCTAGGGCTAGAGCTGGAGCCAGAAAGAGCCCAACCTTAGCTCCGGTTTGCCCAAATCTGTAGATGTCACCACACCTGTCTTTACAATTCCTTCCAACCCACTGACCTTAACAACTTCTAGAACTCATTGGTAAGGCAGCATGGTGTGGAGGGGCGGTGGTTAACGAGGTGGAAACCGCACTGGTCTTGGGATACCTTGGGTCCTAGTCCTGCCTCTGCCATCCATTGCTGTATAATCTTGGTCGAATCACTCCCTCAGCCTCTGTGGCCTCTTCTTATCCTTCAGGGCATGGCTTACATGTCACCTGCTCAGGGAGGCCCTCCCCCATCTAAATTGGCCCTCTCTGTCCTCCATATCATTGCCCCTTCTGTTCGATTTCTTTATAGCACCACAATTTGTAATCACACACAGGTAGCTATGTATGTGTATATATACACGTATATGTAAGTATAGATAAATACATATATAATTATATTTGTTTGCTCATTTGGTTTGTTTCTCTGCTGGATTCTAGATTGTAGGCTCCAGGAATGAAGAGATTGTGTGTCTTTGACCCTTGCATTCTCAGAGCCTGGCACAGTGCCTGGCACAAAGGAGGACACAGAAAAGTAATTTAGTGAATGAATAAAAAGAATGAATGGCAGCTGACCCATGTGATCTCCCAGGTTCCTTCCAGCTGAAAAAGTTTATGAGGCTACGGTTTCCCGCCAAGAGGCCCATTCCAGGGCCTCTCTCAGAGTTCCCCGTTGGGGGAAGGTGGGAGGGTGTGGGGCCGAGCCCCGGACTCCAGCGATTTTATACCGGGATTAGCGCAGATCAGAAGCCGGCTCCGGCCACGCCTCCCGATCGGCCAGCCGGGGGCGGGGCCAGGCCGCCTGCAGCCCGGTGATATTCCGGGCGTGCACCAGGCCAGGGGCGGCGAGTGGGCGGGTGCGAACGCCAGCCAATGGAGGGGCCGGACCAGAACGCCCCCAGTCCCCCAGCTTGCGGGTGCAGGGGGCGTGGCCCCAACCCCTCAGGTTCCCCAAGTGGGGGCCTGGGCCGAGCCGTCGCCTAGCAACGCCCCGCCCCGCCCCCTGGGCGGCCTCGGGCGCCTACCCCCAGCATGGCCTGGCAAGGCTGGCCTTCGTCGTGGCTGTGGGTCGCCAGCTGCGGGCTGCTGCTCCTGGTCCTCGTCCTGCTCGTGAGCCCCAGCAGCTGCCGAGCGCGGCGGACCCTCCGCAGCCTGTTCACGGCGCGTAGCCAGCGGCTGCTCTTCCGAATCGGGTTCGTGCCGGGCTCCGGCGGGATGCGGGGCTCGGGAAAGCGGTCGCGCTGGAAAGGGGGACTGAGAGGGGTGCCGGGGGAGGGTTTAGGGGTTCTGACGGGGCTAGGGCTAGGGGATCCAGGGCCAGAGAAGAGCGATCGGAGAGGCAGGCTGGAGAAGCCACTGATCTGGGGGGACTGAGGAAGAGCAGCTGGGGGTGGAAAATTGGGCTGGGCTGGGGAAAGCAGTTTGCGGCGGGGGGGGGGGTGTGGGGAGCAGGCCAGGGTAGCCAGAGAAAGGGGGCGTTGAGAGGACATCTGGAGAAAAGAGCCAGATGAGGGGCTGGAGACAAGGGAGCTGGAAAAAGAGAGCAGGTGCAGGAGCCCGGGCTCCCGCCACCCCCGCAAGTTCCTCCAGTGGCAGGTGCTGGTGAGAAGGCATGTCTCAGACCGTCTAAGTCTCACGTGAAACCGCTAACCCCTTCCATGTGTCCCTGTCCCCCTCCCCATCGCTCAATTCCCTACCATTCAATGTAAGCTCTTCTGTCCCAACAGAGAGTCCCAACTCTGTAGGTCAGTCTGTCCCTTTCCTTCAGTCCCCTCCCCCACCAATCCTGGCCCCAGTCATAAGCCTCAGGCTGTGAAATCCGACCCTAATCACTCAGCCTGACTTGTTGCTGGTTCACTGACCTCCAATGACTTTTTCCTTTCTGACCACCCCCACTCCCACCCCAGTCCTCATTCTTCCCTTCCAGCTACTTCGACTCCTTCCTGGACCAAGCAAGGTTGGCGACCAGCCCTGTTCTGCCACAGAAACACTAAGAGGCAGCGAAGGAGCCACAAGAGGAAGGCTTCCTAGGGTCTCTGTCCCCTTCCCATTACCAGCAGGGCCAGGGGGCAGGACCTCAGGCCCCAGTTGAAGGACAGTGATGTTGGGCCTGGGAACTATGGGAGCCCTGGCCCCAGGCCAGGCTCGGGGGAGGACCTAAGCCGGGAATTTCCTGAGTTTCAGAGAAGACATTGTACAATTCACCCCTCCTCCCCGACCACCCCAGATATCCCAGAAGCTTCACCCCTAGGATTGTGCTCACACTCACTCTAAGACAAAGAGATATAAGGGCCCAGTGGGGGGCAAACTGGAAAAACATAGGTTGGGGGGGAATCTTGCACATGTGCCTTTTGGGGCATTCGCATCTCTAATAGCCCAAACATTGGTCACATTCTCAGTGATGCTCCGACTAAGTCACCACTGCTCTGCATTAAAATAATGAGATTTACAAATATTCAAATATCTGCATATTTAGGATTAAAAAAAAATTTCTCCTTACAACATTTATAGAAATTTTATTGCTCTATTTGGGGAGGGATTTTTAAATCTACTTCCAGCTTTCAAAATTGGTAACATTGAAATCACACAAATGGCCTGAGGAAGTGAAAAATAAAGGTTCCACAAGAGACTGGAATCAGAAGTCCTGAGATCAAAATTCCCAAGGTCGCCACCTCAGAATCCTGAGGGTTTGGCTATTCCTAGAACTTGGGGTCTGGGAGTTTCCAAATCCTCAAACTTGGAATTCTCAGAGAGCTTCTTTGGAATTCAGTATTCTGTGGGCTTTCCTGTGGCTGGATTTCAAGGTTGCCTTGGAACCAACTCCCCAAATTTGCAGAGCAGAAGGGCGTGCCTGGAATCAGAATCCCAGATCCTGCCCCTCCAGGGTCTGGGAAACAATCAGTCCAGTCCCTTGGGGGAGAAGCCACTGGCTGCTGGGAGGGACAGGGGGTGTTAGCAGGAAACGGTCTGAGGGAAATGGGCAGGTGTCAATGCTGTGAGGGTGCCTCCAGGAAGGATGGAGAGGGAGGGGGACAGGATGGGTCAGGACATGATGGGAGGGGCAGAGCGCATGGGCACACTCCACCCTAAATGTGTGGCTGAGGGGACCACAAGTAGAGGATTCTACTGGAGGCTGGAAAGTGGATGATGGAGATAGGAAGCAATGGCTGGGAGAGGAGTCGTTGTTGATGTTATCATTAATAACAATACTCACTGGTGTTTGACAGAGTTATTAAGGGCTTTCCTCAAACATAACCACCATTGTCTTGGGATGGGGATAACTGGGCGCAATGCAGGGTTGATTTGGGCTAGCCTGAGGCAGACACACACATTTGGGACTCTGCGGGGCCTGGGAGGCAGCGTGTAGTAGTTAAGCATATAGCATGTGGGGACAGACAATCTGCTTTTGAATCCTAGCTTTTGTGCCTTAGTAGCCACGTGACCTTGGACAAATAACTCAGCCTCTCTGTGCCTCAGTTGTTTGCATCTGTAAACGGGCCTGGTGATAGTGCCTATCTCACAGCGCTCCTGTGAGGATCAAATGAAATTCTACATAGGGCCTGGCTTGTAGTAAGTGCTCAGGAAATGTTAGCAATTGCTCATTCTATAGCATGAGGGATGGGTGGGAGGGAGGATACATGGCGGTGGGCCATGGCTCCTTCTGGAGCTTCCTTTGTTTTTTTTTTTAGATAGGCGCCCAGATAGCTTGTCAACTTCCTTTTTTTTTTTTTTTTGGCTGCACCATGCGGCACGTGGGATCTTAGTTACCTGACCAAGGATCGAACCGGTGCCCCCTGCAGTGGAGGCACGGAGTCTTTTTTTTTCTTTTATAAATGTATTTACTTGTTTATTTATTTTTGGCTGCGTTGGGTCTTCGTTGCTGCGCACGGGCTTTCTCTAGTTGCGGAGAGCTGGGGGCTACTCTTCGTTGTGGTGCACGGGGCTCTCATTGCGGTGGCTTCTCTTGTTGCGGAGCATGGGCTCCAGGGTGCGCGGACTTCAGTAGTTGTGGCACACAGCCTCAGTAGTTGTGGCACACAGGCTCGGTAGTTGTGGCGCACGGGCTTAATTGCTCCGCGGCATGTGGGATCTTCCCGGACCAGGGCTTGAACCCGTGTCTCCTGCATTGGCTGGTGGATTCTTAACCACTGCGCCGCCAGGGAAGCCCGAGGCATGGAGTCTTAACCACTGGACCACCAGGGAAGTCCCCTGTATCGTTTTTTAAAAACAATGTTTATCGACATATGAACACTGTTCTACATGTGTGTATTCTGTTTTGTTTTTTTTTAACTTTTTATTCTGAAGTCATTTCAGGCTTACAAAATACTTGCAGAAAAGTACAAGGAGGTCCCATACACCTGACACCTAGCTTCCCCAAATGTTCACTTCTTACTTTTAACTACAGTGTTAGTATCAAAACCAGGAAATTAACATTGATACAATTCTAAAAATCCCTTTACCGTCTTTACTCAAATGTTACCAGTTGTCCCCCAGCGTCCTTTTTCTGGTCCAGGATCATGCAATACATTGGGTTTTAACTATAAACACCATTTTAAAGCTGCACAGATGTTCGCAGAACCTTAACTCTTCCCTTACTGCCGGACCTGTTGGCTGTTTACAACGTCACCATTGTGTACATTTCAAATGATATATTTGGGGCAGATCTTTTGGGCAGGTGGCTAAAAAGGAATTACTGAGTCAAAGGATATGAATATTTTTAAAGCCTTGATGCATGTTGGGAATTGCTTTCTAGAAAACTGTACCAGTTGATACCTCCAGAAGTAATGTATAAATACTCATCTTCCCATATTCTTAGAAGCCTTCAGAATTGTATTACTGTCTTTAATCTCTGCTATTTTGATAGATGAAAATCTTATCTCATTGTTTAGCTTGCATTTCCTTGATTCTTTTGAGGTTTAACATTTTTTCATGTATATATTAGCCATTTATCCCTTTATTAATTGGGGGTCTGTGTTCTCTCATTTATTTAAGGTCTTTATATATTAAGTAGATTAACTTTTTGACAAATTTGAGACAAGTATTTTCCACAAAATTTTTTTTTTGGCTTTTTCTTTTGTTCATATTATCTCATAACATAAAGGTTAAATTTTTTTTTAAGGAACCAGAAGAGTAATTCTTTCCCTTGTTAAGTCTTCAGTTGCTTTTTGTCTGAGTTTAAGAGTAACATATGCCTATTAAAGAAAATTAGAAAAACACTTATATTGCTTTTAGCCCTAGAAAGTCTTCCACTGTCCAGAGATTGGACATGTATTTAATTTTCTTCTAATTTGCTATGTTTTAATTTTATGTCCTTAGCACTTTAATTCACCTGGAATTTATTTTGGTGTATTCTGTGAAGCATGGGTCTAAATTGCTCTTTTCCAAATAGCTAATCAGTTATCTAAGCACCTTGCTTTCAGCACTACTACTAACTAATCTTTCTGCTTCCCACTGTCAGTGTTAGCTATTGTTGCAATAATGCCGCATAACAAGCAAATCCAAAACTGAGGGGCATACAACAACAAGCATGTACTTCTCATTCGTGCCCCTGTGGGCAGGTTAAGTTTCAGCTCATCTAGGCTGGGCTGGCTTCCAAGCTGTGAGTGGGATCAGGTCACTTCCATGTGTCTTTCACTCTCCTTAAACCAGCAACTAACTACCCGAGGGATGTTCTCATGGTGAAAGGCATGGCTACAGAGACCAAGTTCAACTGTAATAGCACATTTAAGACCTCTGCTTGTATCATTCCATTGGCCAAAGCAAGTCACAAGGTCAAGCCCAACATCAGTGGTGCGGGAGAAATATTTCACCTCCATGGAGATGGTGCATAGTCACATGGTGAAGGGTGTGTTTTCAGGGAGAGATGAAGAATTGAGAACCGAAATGCAATCAATCTACCACACCCACGGAAACAGTCTTTCAGGAAACTAGGTTGTGTTAAGATAAAGGCAGAACAGAATCTAGATAGGGACCCAAGGTCAAGAGAAGTTTGTTTTGTTTTAATTTCTTTATTTTATTTTTGGCTGCGTTGGGTCTTCGTTGTTGCGTGTGGGCTTTCTCTAGTTGCGGCGAGCGGGGGCTACTCTTTGTTGTGGTGCACGGGCTTCTCATTGCGGTGGCTTCTCTTGTTGCGGAGCACGGGCTCTAGGTGCGTGGGCTTCAGTAGCTGTGGCACGTGAGCACCATAGTTGTGGCTCGCGGGCTCTAGAGCGCAGGCTCAGTAGTTGTGGCACAGGCGTCTAGCTACTCCGTGGCATGTGGGATTTTCCCGGACCAGGGCTTGAACCCTTGTCCCCTGCGTTGGCAGGCAGATTCTTAACCACTGCACCACGAGGGAAGCCCCAAGAGAAGTTTTTTAGGCAAGGAGGTACTCGAGTTTGCTTATATAGAGTGAGAAAAGGGGTGGAGGGGTGGGTGGGCACAGAAATTATTTACCCTAAAAAGCATATTTGTTGAAAGCAAAGGAATTGGAGCTGGGCCTGAGGTTTCCAATAACAACTGTGGATAATGAGAGGAGATCTCAGCAAAGTAAAAGATCTGCCAAACAGAGGCAGACCTTAACCCTGACAGTGCCCCCCAAGCCAAATGTCTGCAAGCAATGAGGTATTATCAGGTATAAAGTGTAGGAGGGGGTGAATAATGAAGCATCAGTCTGGCTGGGGCAGAAGATTCTCATGGGAGAGGAGGTGAAACCAAAGCAGATTTGGAGCAGATTCGTTCTGGAAGTCTTCCAGAACAGGCCGGGGGAGGGGAGGGTGGCTTCCTAGCCCTGCATGAGTCCCCCAAAACACCCACTCTCATTCCTTATCCCCAGCCTTGTCCAGCTCCCTGCATTTCCTAAAATGTATCTTGGATGATTAGCTATAATCTTGTAAATGTGTGTGTAGCATGAGATTAGATTTAGGATTCAGTCGTCTCTGTATCTCTGCAGGCTCATGCTTGAGCCTGCATTTCCTGTTTCAGATGACAGGGACTGTGTTTTAATTTCTCAATATAATGCCTGGCACAGCCTTACCTGCAGAAAAGTGTGTTCACAGTGACTTTTGATGAGGTTCTGTAATTCTTCACTTTGCATGTATAGACACGGATTTAGAGACATGCAAGCTCCCTTGGCCCGGAAGGGCCTTCTACAAACTAGCTTGTCAGTCTTCTCACTCCCGCCTCTTTTGCGGCATACACAGGGGTTTAATTCAATTCTATCTGATTTTTGTTTATTGAGAGCCTTTTATGTGCCAGACACTGAGAAGAAGCTGAATTGTGGGTAAGGAGACAGGGAGGGAGCAGGCTATAGCTCCGGCCTTTAAGATGTATCCACATAAGAGAAACTTCATGTCTGGGGTTACTGAATGAAACCCAGGATTCGGTGTTGGGATTACAATTCATTGGGGATAATTTAACCCACCTCTTGGCTTTTTTGGGGCGGGGGGAGGAATGAGGCCTCCAGTTCATTGTGTGTAATGATCCTATACCTCTATACTCTCCACACTGGGGACTCAGTCTTTAGATTCAGCTATCTAATAAGGGTACATCAGAGGGAGAGAAAAAGTGTGATTTGGGGGTCAGGTTATCTAGCCTCTCTCAGGCCAGAGCACAGGCCGAAGCCCAAAAAGCAAGAGAAGAAAACAAGAGCAGTGCCTCCCCTGCTTCCCTCCCCAACTATCTCCCCGCTGGGGAGATAGCTACCTTCACTGTTTGCAGATTTCTTTCCCTCCCTGTGCTGGGCTAGGGCTAGAGCTGGAGCCAGAAAGAGCCCAACCTTAGCTCCGGTTTGCCCAAATCTGTAGATGTCACCACACCTGTCTTTACAATTCCTTCCAACCCACTGACCTTAACAACTTCTAGAACTCATTGGTAAGGCAGCATGGTGTGGAGGGGCGGTGGTTAACGAGGTGGAAACCGCACTGGTCTTGGGATACCTTGGGTCCTAGGGATGCCTCTGCCATCCATTGCTAGGAAGCCTTCCTCTTGTGGCTCCTAGCAATGGGATGGCCTCTGCCATCCATTGCTGTATAATCTTGGTCGAATCACTCCCTCAGCCTCTGTGGCCTCTTCTTATCCTTCAGGGCATGGCTTACATGTCACCTGCTCAGGGAGGCCCTCCCCCATCTAAATTGGCCATCTAAATTGGCCCTCTCTGTCCTCCATATCATTGCCCCTTCTGTTCGATTTCTTTATAGCACCACAATTTGTAATCACACACAGGTAGCTATGTATGTGTATATATACACGTATATGTAAGTATAGATAAATACATATATAATTATATTTGTTTGCTCATTTGGTTTGTTTCTCTGCTGGATTCTAGATTGTAGGCTCCAGGAATGAAGAGATTGTGTGTCTTTGACCCTTGCATTCTCAGAGCCTGGCACAGTGCCTGGCACAAAGGAGGACACAGAAAAGTAATTTAGTGAATGAATAAAAAGAATGAATGGCAGCTGACCCATGTGATCTCCCAGGTTCCTTCCAGCTGAAAAAGTTTATGAGGCTACGGTTTCCCGCCAAGAGGCCCATTCCAGGGCCTCTCTCAGAGTTCCCCGTTGGGGGAAGGTGGGAGGGTGTGGGGCCGAGCCCCGGACTCCAGCGATTTTATACCGGGATTAGCGCAGATCAGAAGCCGGCTCCGGCCACGCCTCCCGATCGGCCAGCCGGGGGCGGGGCCAGGCCGCCTGCAGCCCGGTGATATTCCGGGCGTGCACCAGGCCAGGGGCGGCGAGTGGGCGGGTGCGAACGCCAGCCAATGGAGGGGCCGGACCAGAACGCCCCCAGTCCCCCAGCTTGCGGGTGCAGGGGGCGTGGCCCCAACCCCTCAGGTTCCCCAAGTGGGGGCCTGGGCCGAGCCGTCGCCTAGCAACGCCCCGCCCCGCCCCCTGGGCGGCCTCGGGCGCCTACCCCCAGCATGGCCTGGCAAGGCTGGCCTTCGTCGTGGCTGTGGGTCGCCAGCTGCGGGCTGCTGCTCCTGGTCCTCGTCCTGCTCGTGAGCCCCAGCAGCTGCCGAGCGCGGCGGACCCTCCGCAGCCTGT
This sequence comes from Balaenoptera physalus, assembly GCF_965194825.1. Taxonomy (NCBI): domain Eukaryota; kingdom Metazoa; phylum Chordata; class Mammalia; order Artiodactyla; family Balaenopteridae; genus Balaenoptera; species Balaenoptera physalus. The sequence goes on from NW_028125776.1 coordinate 230,452, forward strand.
TCACGGCGCGTAGCCAGCGGCTGCTCTTCCGAATCGGGTTCGTGCCGGGCTCCGGCGGGATGCGGGGCTCGGGAAAGCGGTCGCGCTGGAAAGGGGGACTGAGAGGGGTGCCGGGGGAGGGTTTAGGGGTTCTGACGGGGCTAGGGCTAGGGGATCCAGGGCCAGAGAAGAGCGATCGGAGAGGCAGGCTGGAGAAGCCACTGATCTGGGGGGACTGAGGAAGAGCAGTTGGGGGTGGAAAATTGGGCTGGGCTGGGGAAAGCAGTTTGCGGCGGGGGGGGGGGTGTGGGGAGCAGGCCAGGGTAGCCAGAGAAAGGGGGCGTTGAGAGGACATCTGGAGAAAAGAGCCAGATGAGGGGCTGGAGACAAGGGAGCTGGAAAAAGAGAGCAGGTGCAGGAGCCCGGGCTCCCGCCACCCCCGCAAGTTCCTCCAGTGGCAGGTGCTGGTGAGAAGGCATGTCTCAGACCGTCTAAGTCTCACGTGAAACCGCTAACCCCTTCCATGTGTCCCTGTCCCCCTCCCCATCGCTCAATTCCCTACCATTCAATGTAAGCTCTTCTGTCCCAACAGAGAGTCCCAACTCTGTAGGTCAGTCTGTCCCTTTCCTTCAGTCCCCTCCCCCACCAATCCTGGCCCCAGTCATAAGCCTCAGGCTGTGAAATCCGACCCTAATCACTCAGCCTGACTTGTTGCTGGTTCACTGACCTCCAATGACTTTTTCCTTTCTGACCACCCCCACTCCCACCCCAGTCCTCATTCTTCCCTTCCAGCTACTTCGACTCCTTCCTGGACCAAGCAAGGTTGGCGACCAGCCCTGTTCTGCCACAGAAACACTAAGAGGCAGCGAAGGAGCCACAAGAGGAAGGCTTCCTAGGGTCTCTGTCCCCTTCCCATTACCAGCAGGGCCAGGGGGCAGGACCTCAGGCCCCAGTTGAAGGACAGTGATGTTGGGCCTGGGAACTATGGGAGCCCTGGCCCCAGGCCAGGCTCGGGGGAGGACCTAAGCCGGGAATTTCCTGAGTTTCAGAGAAGACATTGTACAATTCACCCCTCCTCCCCGACCACCCCAGATATCCCAGAAGCTTCACCCCTAGGATTGTGCTCACACTCACTCTAAGACAAAGAGATATAAGGGCCCAGTGGGGGGCAAACTGGAAAAACATAGGTTGGGGGGGAATCTTGCACATGTGCCTTTTGGGGCATTCGCATCTCTAATAGCCCAAACATTGGTCACATTCTCAGTGATGCTCCGACTAAGTCACCACTGCTCTGCATTAAAATAATGAGATTTACAAATATTCAAATATCTGCATATTTAGGATTAAAAAAAAATTTCTCCTTACAACATTTATAGAAATTTTATTGCTCTATTTGGGGAGGGATTTTTAAATCTACTTCCAGCTTTCAAAATTGGTAACATTGAAATCACACAAATGGCCTGAGGAAGTGAAAAATAAAGGTTCCACAAGAGACTGGAATCAGAAGTCCTGAGATCAAAATTCCCAAGGTCGCCACCTCAGAATCCTGAGGGTTTGGCTATTCCTAGAACTTGGGGTCTGGGAGTTTCCAAATCCTCAAACTTGGAATTCTCAGAGAGCTTCTTTGGAATTCAGTATTCTGTGGGCTTTCCTGTGGCTGGATTTCAAGGTTGCCTTGGAACCAACTCCCCAAATTTGCAGAGCAGAAGGGCGTGCCTGGAATCAGAATCCCAGATCCTGCCCCTCCAGGGTCTGGGAAACAATCAGTCCAGTCCCTTGGGGGAGAAGCCACTGGCTGCTGGGAGGGACAGGGGGTGTTAGCAGGAAACGGTCTGAGGGAAATGGGCAGGTGTCAATGCTGTGAGGGTGCCTCCAGGAAGGATGGAGAGGGAGGGGGACAGGATGGGTCAGGACATGATGGGAGGGGCAGAGCGCATGGGCACACTCCACCCTAAATGTGTGGCTGAGGGGACCACAAGTAGAGGATTCTACTGGAGGCTGGAAAGTGGATGATGGAGATAGGAAGCAATGGCTGGGAGAGGAGTCGTTGTTGATGTTATCATTAATAACAATACTCACTGGTGTTTGACAGAGTTATTAAGGGCTTTCCTCAAACATAACCACCATTGTCTTGGGATGGGGATAACTGGGCGCAATGCAGGGTTGATTTGGGCTAGCCTGAGGCAGACACACACATTTGGGACTCTGCGGGGCCTGGGAGGCAGCGTGTAGTAGTTAAGCATATAGCATGTGGGGACAGACAATCTGCTTTTGAATCCTAGCTTTTGTGCCTTAGTAGCCACGTGACCTTGGACAAATAACTCAGCCTCTCTGTGCCTCAGTTGTTTGCATCTGTAAACGGGCCTGGTGATAGTGCCTATCTCACAGCGCTCCTGTGAGGATCAAATGAAATTCTACATAGGGCCTGGCTTGTAGTAAGTGCTCAGGAAATGTTAGCAATTGCTCATTCTATAGCATGAGGGATGGGTGGGAGGGAGGATACATGGCGGTGGGCCATGGCTCCTTCTGGAGCTTCCTTTGTTTTTTTTTAGATAGGCGCCCAGATAGCTTGTCAACTTCCTTTTTTTTTTTTTTTTGGCTGCACCATGCGGCACGTGGGATCTTAGTTACCTGACCAAGGATCGAACCGGTGCCCCCTGCAGTGGAGGCACGGAGTCTTTTTTTTTCTTTTATAAATGTATTTACTTGTTTATTTATTTTTGGCTGCGTTGGGTCTTCGTTGCTGCGCACGGGCTTTCTCTAGTTGCGGAGAGCTGGGGGCTACTCTTCGTTGTGGTGCACGGGGCTCTCATTGCGGTGGCTTCTCTTGTTGCGGAGCATGGGCTCCAGGGTGCGCGGACTTCAGTAGTTGTGGCACACAGCCTCAGTAGTTGTGGCACACAGGCTCGGTAGTTGTGGCGCACGGGCTTAATTGCTCCGCGGCATGTGGGATCTTCCCGGACCAGGGCTTGAACCCGTGTCTCCTGCATTGGCTGGTGGATTCTTAACCACTGCGCCGCCAGGGAAGCCCGAGGCATGGAGTCTTAACCACTGGACCACCAGGGAAGTCCGTTACTTTTTTTTTTTTTTTTTTTTGGAGCTTCCTTACATGCTTCTACTCCTGTCTTCCAAGTCTATCCTGCCCATGTACCCATCAGGAAATCCCACATCCCTTCATTCGTTCAGTGACCCCCCCCTAACTGCCCTGGGTCGAGACTGTGGGATCACTGATATGAGCAGAGTCTGGTCGCCGTTCTCAAGGAGTCGGGGAGAGGAGCATGTGAAAAGGGACCCTAAGTGGCAGGAGGCAGGGCATGACAGTTTCCCCCAGGAGGAACAGGGTGTGCCTGAGGAGGCTGGGATCCGGAGTGTGTGCTCCCCTATGTGTGCCTCCTGCTTCATGCCTCAGTTTCCCTTTTGCCCCTTTGCCTTCTCAGTGGTAGTTGAGGAGGTTTGAGTAGAGAAAGGGCCCCTGAGCAGAGCCTGTCTGCAGGGGGTGGGGAGGGGAGGGGGGTGAATGGGGAATTAGGCTGGGAATGTCTTGAGAATGTCTGAGAAAGTGGAAAGCGCCTGGCCTCTGCGGATGGACAAGGTCACACGGTGATTTGCTCCAGGTTGAGATGGGGAGGGAAATAGGTTGGAGGCCTTCTAAATAGGCCTTTCCTAGTTTTCTAAACGGGATATAGGGACTTCCCTGGTGGCGCAGTGGTTAAGAATCTGCCAGCCAATGCAGGAGACACGGGTTCAAGCCCTGGTCCGGGAAGATCCCACATGCCGCGGAGCAACTAAGCCCATGTGCCACAACTACTGAGCCCGTGCACCACAACTACTGAAGCCCGCATGCCACAACTACTGAGTCTGCGTGGCTAGAGCCCTTGCTCTGCAACAAGAGAAGCCACCGCAATGAGAAGCCTGCACACCACAACGAAGAGTAGTCCCCGCTCACCGCAACTAGAGAAAAGCCCGCGCACAGCAACGAAGACCCAACGCAGCCAAAAATATATAAATAAATAAATTTATTTTTTAAAAAAACAAACAAAAAAACGGGATATACAGGGCTATGCTCTTTTCGTGCTCCAGGGTGCTGTCATTTGCCTGTGATGCCTGGAACTATGGCAGGCATTTTAGGACTGTGAGTAAGCAGCCTAAGAGGCTATTCCAACAGCTGAAGATGGCAGAGCAAAAGTGGGGATGGAACTAGTGTCCTTGAAGACATAACTGAGCCCCTAAATTAACCAGTCTGGATTGGCCCCTGGACTTCTTGTTATGTGAGATAAAAATTGTCCTTATTGTCCAAGCCACTTTTAGTTGGGTTTTTTGATACTTGCAGCCAAAAGCACCCAAACTAGTACTGCGGGTAAATTTTACATTTTAATCTAAAGTGGGAGGAAAAGCAGTATAAATTTTGTGTAATTGATATGACTGCTATAAGCAAAAATGCATAAAAATATCTAAAATGCTATCAGTGATGATCTTCAATTGATGGGTTCATGTGGTATCACTTGTTTTATTTTTTTTATACTTTAAAAATATGTTCTGGGGACTTCCCTGGTGGCGCAGTGGTTAAGAATCCACCTGCTAAAAAAAAAAAAAAAAAGAATCCACCTGCCAATGCAGGGGACACGGGTTCAATCCCTGGTCTGGGAAGATCCCACATGCCGCAGAGCAACTAAGCCCGTGCACCACAACTGCTGAGCCCACGTGCGGCAACTACTGAAGCCCCTGTGCTCTAGGGACTGCATGTCGCAACTACTGAGCCCGCGTGCTGCAACTACTGACGCCCGCACGCCTAGAGCCCGTGCTCCGCAACAAGAGAAGCCACTGCAATGAGAAGCCCGCGTGCCGCAATGAAGAGCAGCCCCCACTTGCCGCAACTAGAGAAAGCCCACGTGCAGCAACGAAGACCCAACTCAGCCAAAAATAAATAAAACTTAAAAAAAATCACATTTGTATAAAAAGATATTTTCTGACCGTCTATGATGAGAAGGTAATACTATTTTAATTTTAAAAGTATTATTTTATTAAAACAAAGAAAGTGTCCTCCTTGCTGCCTCTACTTTCACTTCCCATCTATTCTCAGGCCACCCCACTGAGCCTCTGCCCTCACCATTCCATCCGAATTTGGCTCTGACCCCTTGAACCTCAAACGCATTTGTCAATGTTCAGTCCTTGTCACTTAACCTCCGGGCAGAGCCTTCTTTCTTCTTCGCCTTCCCTGTGACAGTGTCTTCTGGTTCTCTTCTCGCATCCCTAGATGCTTCCCCCTCTGCTGCTGTCCCTCACATTCACTGCTTCCCCTGACTTCAGCAATCACTTGATATCACTCATTACTCCCAAAGAGAAATGTCCACCCGGGCTTCCCCCTGGAGTTCCAAACCTAAATGCCCATCCTCTTTCTGGTCATCTCCAAGGGTGGTGGGGCAGGTGTAGGGGGTGAGGGGCTTAGACTCTTCTCTGCAAAAAGGACTGATAGTTTGCACCGAGCTATTTACTAAGGATTAACCACAATTACCCAAGTAAAGGACATAGTGCCAAGTTCATCACGGGTACTTACTAAATGTTCACTGATGTTATTGTACCATGTATCATTCTTGCAACATCAAGGTCTGGTCCTCGTGAGTGCTCAGCCATCACCCAAATTTGGGCACTTGAGTCCCAACACGTGGTCCATAGTGGGCACCTCCAGCCCCTGTCCACCTTACTTAGGTTATCAGACAAAGGCTTTGGAAGCCCAGCTCTGAATTGTGTCTGCCCCCTGCTCAAAGCCAGTATCTGCAGCATTAAATTCACATGGCTTGGTTTAGCAATATGGTCTCAACCCAGTTTTCTAGTGTTTTGTGCTCCCACCTCTCCCTTCCATGTCCCCAGCTTTCAGTCAGCCTGCAGTGGTCACTGTCCTGTGCTTTTGCCCCCTTACACCTGCCTTACCACACCTGGAGAAGTCTTTTAAGGCTCACTTCTCAAGATGCCTTCCACCCCAGCACACATGATCTAAGACACTCCAGGAGTAACTGTAACTAATTAAGGCCCAGGTTCTCAGTCTGGGGAATTTTGCAGGCTCTCCCAGGGGGAGGAAGGAAGGAGGGTAAAGTTCAGGACCAGGGAGACTGATATGCCCCTACCTTTAAGTAACAGTTCCTTTAAAGCTAAAAGTAAATGCAACGTCCTCTTTGAAGCCCCTCTGATCACCACAACTCTTTGCAATGCCTGGTCACTAATCTACCTCGAGACTCTGGAAAAATGCCTGCCACCTAGTAGTCAAAAAGAAATGAATGGTTTGAAATGTTACCCTCACTACTTTCCACTTTGAATTAGGAGGAGTTGAGCTGGGGGAGCCACTGTGGCCTCCGAGCAGGCAGAAATGGTGCCCTGTGCTTCCTGGTGTGCCCGTCACCCCAGCACCTAGCGCCGACCCATTACAGAGGCATAAGTGTTTGCTCGGTGCGGGGCAAGGAAGAAGAACGGAACTAGCGTGTGTGACTGTCTGTTACGCCCTAGGCATGCACCAAGCCCTCGCATGTGTTATTTCATCGTCCTAAGATAATGGTGTCCTTACATTAATATGAACACACTGGCTCAGAGAGGCTGTGACTACCCCACACAGAGCTAGTAAATGACAGAGCCAGGTCCAGTCCTGGTTTTATCTGACCCGAGTCCAGGCTCTTTCCACTGAAACTGTTTTGCCAGCTGGGGTAGGGAATGGAGTAGGGAGTGGGGTAGGAAGTGGTTCGGTCAGAGTGGTAACCGGAGGAGAACTTTATGGAAGGACTACTCTACAGGTGATGGGCAGGGGATAGGAAACACAAGGGACAGTGCAGTTCTCCAGGGCTAGGGACAGTGGGACTGTGTCACCACCTCTAGGTCCTGACAGGTGCGGGGAGTGAGCAGTTATGGAACTTGGAGGGACAGAGTTTCGAGGACAGGGCCACCTGACTGCAGTTGTGACCTCTGGTTGTGGGATGACCCTTTGGGCGGGAGAAGAACAAATACCCCAGCCCCACTGGCTCCTGGCCGACCCTCTCCTGTGGGGCTCTCCATTGGCCAAACCCAGCTGAAGCTGGAGGACAAAGGGCCCCCTGCTGTGTCCACCCAGGCCAGCCCTGAGCACAGTGGAGAAGGGTGGAGATGGGTTTGGGGACAAATGGAAGGTAGGCAGCCAAATGAGGCCAAAGAAGATATGTGGGTTTGGGGGCGTATTGACCCTTCAGAGGTGAAGGCCGGATACCACTTTTCACCCACTCACTGAGACAGCTCCTAACCGGCCTCCCTGCTCCCATGCTCCACCCCTCAACCCATTCTCCACTCAGAACCAGAGGGTTTTCTTAAAATACAGCCCAAATCATGTCCCTTCCCTATTCAAAACGATTCAATGGCTTCCCTATAAGGTAAAACTCCAAATCCTTAACAAGACCCAGGAGGTCCTGCAGATCTGGCCCTGCCCACCTCCCCCGTCTCCTCTTAGGCCATGCCCAGTGCTCACCACTCTCCAGGCACACGAGTCTCCTGGAAATTTCTGGAACACCCCAAGCTCTTTCAGCTTTCGAGTAGCCTCCACCGCCTTCACATAGCTTGTTCACTCAGGGAATAATAACAGCATGCCTGTCACTGCACACACACACACACACACACACACACACCATACACCTATACCCACACACTATATACACATATACCCCTACACACACACCATTCATACATATACCCACATATCACATACACATGTATACCATAAACACACCCATATGATACATGTACATATATACACATATACACACATTCACATACATACCACCCATGTACACTCCCAAACACACACATACATACCATACACACATCCATATCATACACACTCATACATACACACACCATACACACACACTATACACACACACAGTATATGCACACATACCACACACACACCATATATACACCCATACCACACACACACACACACACACACACACACACACACACAGCCTGTGTGACTCAGGCTGCTCTTCGATGCCAGCTTCTCAGAGCAGCTGCCTTGGCCTCTCCAATCTAAGCGGGGTCCCCGTGTGCTGTTCTCTTGGGTGCTGAGTCCATTGTCCTTCAGTGCAGGTATTATTGTTTGTAACAATACATTTACTTGTGAGGTTAGTGACTAATGTCTATCTTCCCGACTAGTCTGCAAGCTCCAGGCGGGCAGGGGCTGTGCTTATTTCATCCCCTCCTGTCTCCCCGTTGTTTAGCACAGCACCTGACACATAGTCTGCCCCTCAGAAATACCTGCTAAATTAGTATTAAAGGGTTGGGTTGAGTCCTGGCTCTGCCATTCCTAACTGTGAGCCCATCAGATGACATTTCACTGTTCTGAGCTCAGTTTCTTCTTAAATTAACTTTTTATTATGGAGAATGTAAAACATGTGAAGAAAGAGGAGAAAAGAGAAGGAGCTCTCATGTCCCCATTTTCTAGCTTCAACACTGGTCAACTTGTGGCTTTGGTTTCATTATCTGTAGACAAGGGAGATTAAAGTGATTTTAAGACTTTTTTGACCGTGACTCACAGTTAAGAAAGACATTTTTTTTTTTTATATGGAGACCCATACACAATACATATATAAATAAAACTGAAACAAAGTTACACAGAACAATAGCAATGCTTATATTCTCATTTTTTTCTAGTCTTTTTTTGAATGTAGGTATCACCCACTTAATTGATGCTACTAATGGGTCATGACCAGCAGCATGAAAAACGCTGCGCTGAATGATCTTCCACCTAGAAAATTGTTAAGGGTCCCCCTTTCCTTGCCAAGGGATGATAGCCAGATCCTGCCCCCTAGTGGTCATGTTTGGAAACTGATCGTGTCTTCCTAGAGGTCAATTTTTGACTGGGGAATAAATTCTTTCCAGGAAAAAGTACTGAGTGCAGGCCCTAGGCCATGCATCTGAGGTGGTGGGCTCTGAGATGAATTACAGCATAGACCCTGACCCCAAGAGTCTTCTCCCAACTGATGACCACAGTGTAATTGCTCTAGGTCTGTGCTGTCCAATATGGTAGCCACTAGGCACTGAATAGTTAAAATATGGCTAGTGCAACTGAGAAATCTAATATTAATTTTAATTCATTTAAATTTAAATATAAAAATCGATACTTGTTCCAGTTACTGGAAAACACTCAAATATGTTTGGAACAAACTTTGTATGTCAATTCACTTTTTCAACTGTACATTTTATAAAATCTAGATAAAGATTCAATCTTTCTGATGAAAATTGAACATCCAAATTGAGATGTGCTGTAAGTGTACTCTACATACTGGATTTCAAAGACTTGGCATGAAAAAAAATCTCATTAATAATTTTTTATACTGATTAAATGTTGAAATAACATTTTTAGATATGTTGGGTTAAATAAATATATTACTAAAATTAAATTCACCTGTTTCTTTTTACTTTTTAAGTGTGGCTACTGGAAATTTTTAAATTACTCATGTGGCTCACACCATATTTCTGTTGGACAGCACTCACAAAGCTGGAGTTCCTTTTGATATCCCTCCCTCCATCCCCTCCTGTGCATCTTGCATCCTTGATGGAGAAGGAGGAAGCTGCGAGAAACCTCATTCAGACTGGGCTATGGATGGGGGTAAGGATTAGGAGTTAAATGTTGGACCTATTAAGGTTGAGATGCCCATGACCTCACCACTCAGAGAGTGGTCCCCACACCAGCAGCTCAGCGTCACCTGGAACACATTAGAAATGCAGACTCTCAGGCCCCACCCACCCTACTGCAGCAGAATCTGCATTTAACAAGATCCCCACGTGATCTGTTTGCACATAAATTTTGAGAAGCGGTCAGCTATTAGATAGCCAAGTGGAGATACAGGTGGCAGTTCTTTTCTTTGCTCAGTGACATAGGAAACAAGATCAAGGCTGAGAGTGAGGCTGTGGAGCAGGTGCTGGAGTTTTGAAGCGACTGGAGAAAGTGTGGATGGGAATGTTAACATGAATGGAGGAGAAGAACCTAAGTCTTCTGAACTCAGAGTGAGATCAGTCAGTGCCTTGCGTGTTTTTCTCCTCCTTTTCAGCATGTGGGTGCAGAGCTGCAGTTTTGCCTGCTGAGTACCACAAGGCAGAGAGGGGTAACGGAATGGAGTGATTCTAATGATGGATCTGAGCTGGTTAAGGAGGGACTCGAGGCTGGGAGACACAGGGAAGACAGTTCACAGATGGGCAGTCCCAATGTGGTCACGGAGTTGTTGGCGGCAGGGTCCTTGAGCTGGAAAGAGAGATGGTGGTCAGAGCGTGGGGCGCTTGAAATTGAGATCATAGCGGATGCAGTTAATGGTAATGAGAGGTTCCAGGGCAGCTATTATCTTGGGCTGGAAATAAGAGGAAATGGCTGTTGGGTTTTTTTCGACAGGGGAGTTGTTTAGACAAATGCAAGTGAAATATGAGGAAGGGTTTCTCAATCTGACCAGGAGGGGGGCTGCAAAAGCTGAGAACCCCCCCACAGGTGGGGATGACTCAGAAGGCCGAGGTCCACGGTGGGCGGCCATGGGCAGGGTGTGAGAGGACACAGCTGGAAGGAACCTGGGCCTCTTGAGCTACCGCAAATTCCTCCATCTACGTCCTGTTTAGTCTTCCAAACGAAATCATATAGCTGGCCAAACTGAGGTTGTGTTAATCACTGAGTCACTGGGTTTCTATCTCACAAACAACAATAGCAATTGAGTTTCTGCTAGGTCCCAAGCACTTTAAAACTGCTATTTTAAATCCTTACCGTCCTATATTATCACCTCCTTTTATATGGATAAGGATACCAAGGCTCAGAGAAGTAATATGACCGATGTCACAAAACCACTATTAAGCAATTTAAACAGAACCCAGGTCTGTCTAGCACCAAAGCTGGCTGATAATTACTTTCTCCTTCGGGGATTCATTTCCACATTCCCTGAAGATTCTGATTCAGAGATCTAGAAAGAGGACTCTCCAAGCAAATCTATATATTTTCACAAGCCCCTCGGGTGATTCTGATGGTCAGGGAAGATTGGAAAGCATTGTACCCTGCACCCTGCCTGGCCATCGCGGTGTGGTGAATGTCAGGCTGGTTCTGTAGTCCAGCCTTCCTCCTGGGAAGGAGAAGTTCTTATCTAACCTGATTCCAGCTCTGTCTAGTCTGGTAGAGTCACTAACAACATCACTGTGTGCCATTTTCAATGCCTTTCACATAGATGATTTCATTTGAGGCATTGAAAGTCGTAGGAGATAGGAAAGAGCAGTACAATTAGACCCATTAAACCCATTAGAGATAAAGAGGTGGGCCCAGGCCTCACAGCCACTCCTGGCAAAGCTGGGACATGCTCTTGCTCCTGGGACATTGAATCCACCATTCTTCCCACTCCCTATTTCTTTATGAAAGTGCTAACTAATGTTTATGGATATTAAGGCTAATTTTTAGGGGAAAGAACTCTAATGTCCTTCCCCCTACTCTAATAATCTGTCATTCCTGCCTGAGAGCCTTGCCCTGATGCCAATTTAGAGCATTAGAATTCCTTAAATTCCATGGATGATGGGGATGGGCTGTGCTGAGGCCTAGAGATAAATGAGACTTTGTCCTTGCCTTCCAAAAGGAGAAAGAGGCATATTTACTCCAGGCCAGGTTAAATGCCTCAATTCAGTAATACAAAGCCTTCTGGAAAAGGGCAGCTTCTTTGAGAAAGTTAGTGAGAAATGAAAAGACCTCTCTTGGGTGGAGTAACACATAAGCTCTAAGTAACAGGGCATATGGCAGGAGGAATGTGTGGAACCAGTTAGTGGAGCCCTGGGGTCGGGCAGCAGAGAAGTTTCTCTGGATCCTCTGAAACCAAGTCCCCCTAAAACTGAGTTCCCTTACTGACTTTATGATTAACCTCTCTATCCAAAACTTCATTCCCTTTCTTGTCCCCTCTGATTTCAATTCTATGCTAACTGAACACTAATCGAGTCAGATGACTAAAATTGCTGTTGTCGGTAACATCGTTAATATACTAAAATTGTTATTATGGATATCATCATTAACATACAAACTCAGGTTGTTTCTTCTGGGCATGATGAGCTAATGGACCCTGGAGTCATGGATCACCTGGGCAGAGAATTGTAAACAAGAGACATCGCGACTCCCAAAACTATGATTAAGAAATGTCACAGAAATGTCATAAAATGATGATTAATCCCAGTCTCTTTGTGCTTCCCCTTTAAAAAGCCCCCTAACTCAAAGACCAAGTTGGAGTGGATTTGAGGCTTGCCTCCCACTCCACTCCCTTGCTTGGCGCCCTGTAATCAACCCTTACTTTGCTGCAAACTCCAGCTGTCAGTGTTTGGCTTTCCGTGCCGTGGGCAGGCGAGCCCTTTGCTCGGTTTTACCCCCACTCCAGTCAAGTTTTCCCACCCACTCCCTGGGGTCCATCTGGGCTCCAGGGAACCACTCCACCCCCTGTCATCAATCACTAAACTTAGGCTACTCCATCCCTAAAATAAACATCAGCCTGATGCCTTTCATCCCCCAACCTTCCTGCGGCCACTGACTTGACTCTCCTCCCAGAGCAGGGTCACCAGAAAAATACATGACACCCACTTAAATCTGAACTTCAGATAAGAAACAAATAAATAGTGTAAGTATTTCCCAACATTGTATGGGGCAATGGGACATACTTATGCTAAAAGTGATTTGTTGTTTGTCTGAAGTTCAATTTAACTGATCGTCCTGCATCTTTCTTTGCTGAAGCTGGCAACTTTACCCCAGGGGTACCACCAAGCTTCCCCCGTCCTCCCAACCTCCCTCTAGATGGCTGTTGACAGTCTCTTGGCTCCCTGTTGCCCTAGGGTAAAATTTCAATTCCTGGACCCCTGCTTCCTTGCCCAGCCCTATTTCTTACCACTCTCGCCCCACTCCACCCGCCCCATCCAAGATTGCTGGGACAAGGGGCCCTAAGCTCCTTGCTTCAGATGCTGTTCTGTCTGCCTGGAGAACCTGCTTCCCTGCCCCTGCACGAGCTAGGCTGATTCTTAAACATCCACCAACATGGAATCAGGTGTTACTGCCTCTCCAGAGTCTTTCTTTCTTTTTTTTTTTTTTTCCCCAGCCGCCATGTGGTGCGGCTTGTGGGATCCTAGTTCCCCGACCAGGGATCGATCTGGGTCCCCTGCAGTGGAAGCCTGGAGTCCTAACCACTGGACTGCCAGGGAATTCCCCCTCAAGAGTCTTTCTTGAAACATCCCTCACTCCCACACCATGCTCCTTTTTCTGGGATCCCACAGAACCAAGTGAACACTCCTCTATCCCAGCACTGGTAAAATTGACAAAATTGTAATTATCTGGTCTTTTACTATCTCCCTTAGATTGTGAGTTTCTTGAAGTCAAGGGCTGTGTCCTTCAGTTTTGTCATCTTTAGAACCGGAAATTCCTGTCTGCTTGGCAGACAGTAGGGCCTTAATTAATAATCTGCTAAGGATTCTGCAGATAAGGCCCTATCCCTTTTATCCAGGCATACAATGGGGTCCAGAGAAGGAGACATCACTATTGACTACCTATTGTGAATGGTCACCCTGGGCCTGGGGCTTCTGATGTTCTTTTAGGATTATCATTGTCAAGAAAAAAACATTGCTTGCCATTCCAGTTCTACAGGATCAAGCCATTGGTCACTGCAGTCACCCACCAACAGTGCACCCTGAGGGGAATTCCGGGTGGGGGGAAAAAAAAACAACAGGAGGCATTCTGTGCTTTGGATATCAGTGTCCTTAGATAGTTAAGATGCATATCTAAGAAAAAATTTTAATGACCCCAGATTCTTGCATCTTCCCATACATAGAACACTAAAATCATCAACTTGAGATATCTGTTCTTTGTGATCAGCAGTAACCTTTTTATGCTTGAATACATGTTTTTCCCAGCAAAAAAGATCCTGTATATTCCGGCTCCTCCTTAATCTCTTTGGAGCAGTTTCTCAGAGCTATCTGAGAGGCTATGGTCCTTAGTAAGGTCCCCGAATAAAACTTAACTCAGAAGTTTTACGTTGTGTGTTTTTCTTTCAGTCAACACAATCTTGATTCCATGATCAGAAAATGGGCTCAGGAGAAAGAACATGGAGCAAGGCTTGTGTTGGGCTTGTCTGTGTGCATCCCCACGGCCCACTTTCCCAGGGGGTGGATGTGCTTGCTGGCTGGAAAATGAATCCGCTTGAAATCATTGTAGCAGTTCTAGAAAGTGGAGCGTACTTTCTGGAGAAGGGGCCCAAGTGCAGGCAGCATGAAGGGATGTCAGGAGACGCGGCCAGATGCGGCAGGGCTTTGCAGTTCATGAGGGCTCTGTCCTGTGATCCAGGGGTAAACTGATATTGAGCAGAACTGTACTTGCCCCGGTGCGTTCTTGCTCCCTTTTGGAGGGGACTTCCTAAAGTGAGGTCTTTGACCCCAAACCGAACTTACACTGAAGGGTTGGGGTGGCTGGGGGAGTTAGCCCACCATAATGTCCACCAGTGCCCCTGAGTAACTCCTACTTAAGTTATATACAAACAAACATACACAGTGTGTGTGGAGGGGGCAATTTAAACAACACCTTTATTTTAATTGATCTCAATACAGTCCAAGTGGTAACCTTGCTTACTATGCTTTCTAGTAGTAAACACACTGCTTTCACTTATGTTTAGTATGCAAATGAGCTTCCAGATGAGTCCACAGGTTCCTCCTTCCTAAGCCTTGCTCTGTGAAAGAGCAGGACTGGCCGCTGGAGATAATAATGTAAAGAAAAGTGCTTAGTGATGGGTTTGGAATCCCGAGGTTGTCCAACCGCATTCATTTCAAGCTGTGTTTTGTCAAGTCACACCCCTCCCCATTCAAAAAGGAAAAGTGTCAACAGGCTGTGAACAACATTCAGTGCAGTGCAGATCTGCAGCTACTAGCACGAGATAAGCACCTTAAACAAAGCCGTTCATCTACCGGTAGCCTTGGCGTAATGGAAAAAAACCATGGACTTTGGAACTACGTAAACTCCGGCAACGTTTCAAAACTTCCCAGAACCTATTTCCTTGCCTGTAAAATGGAATGACTAGTACATTCTACCGTTAGTGGCTGTGAGGGTTGAGACTACAGGTGCAAAGCCCCCGACACAATGTTGTGCACTGATTGTAGTGATCTACACCCCAGGATTTCTGACTCTAAAACACCTGCTTTCCTGGTTGAAGTAACTTCAGGCAGGCAATGTCTTAGTTCCCAGGGGCAGAGGTTCTAAGTTGCATCTATCTCTGCATTTGGACGTTTGAAGTTTAAAACTTGAAAAGTACATTTGGCTTCAAAGCATAGAATTGTCAAGGATGTTCATCACTGATTTATGTTTCATAATGAGAAAAATGGGAAACAATTTCAAAGTCCTTAAAAGTAGGAAACCGATTTAATAAATCAGCAATAGCTGTGTGATAGAATACTTTGTGGCTTTAAAATTATGCTTTTGAAGAATATTTAGTGACAAGAAAAATGTTCATGCAAAAATGTGAAGTAAAAAAAAAAGCGACAAGCAAAACATCGTATAAAACAAGTCAAATACGTAGATATATATAGGCAAAGAAGCATCAAAAGCAAGCACTTGCCGCTGGGAGTCGGGAGGAGTGGGAAGAAGTGATCTTTTCCTGTAGTTTTGAGTTTCCAACAATGATCACGTAATGCCTTAAAATCCAAAGACACTAGGAAGTCCTCAGGGACTTGGGAGGAGCGCGAACAGGGCAGACGCGGGCGGGACCGGGGCGGATGCGGGCGGGACCGGGGCGGACCCCAGCGCCCGGCTGGGGCCTGCGCGACGGGGCGGGGCGTGGAACACCAGTCCAGTCCAGGCCGGCGAGGGGGTACTCAACTTGCGACACCGGGAGGCCGGGGACGCACCGTCGGGAGCGGCAGGCAAGCCAGGGGCCCGGGGCCGGCGGGAGTGGGGGGCCGCGGGCCGGCGGGGACCCGGCCAGGGCTGGGGCGGCGCTGGGATGGGGTCGCAAACTTTCTTGGAGTGCGCAGCGGGCCAGAATGGGGCTCTGTCTCCCTCACCTTTGGCGTTTCTCTTTCCCTGTGCGCCCCGGGCGGGCGAGTGGCGCCTGTTTAGCCTTGGGAGCCGAGCCGCGGGTTGTGGGCACAATCGGGCCAGAGTCTGAGGGTGTCCTGTCCCCCGCTTCCTGGCGCGTATCTGTCGCTGGGCGTGTCCACAGTGCCAGCCCCAGGGTGGCCAGCTGTGAGTGGGATAAAGGCTGTCACGGCCTTAAGCTGGTGGGAGGGGGAGGGGAGGCGGCCCAGGGCCTGGCCTGGCCTCGGCTTGGCTCTGCACGCCCTGGTGGCAGCTTTGGTGTAGACAGGTGACTGAGTATTTGAGTGAGTTGGGGACCGGGTGGAAGCCATGAGCAGCCCCCATTCTTCGCGTGGGGAACCTGCCACCTCTGTCACCACGACTTTGCCTCAGTCCACCCCCTTCTAGCCACTGCCCTCAGACTGGATTCAGAAAGCTACCCGGAAGTATCAATACTATCCTCCACATGGCCTCTTCGGGTCAGAGTAAAAACCAAACAGGAAAATGGGAAAGGGGAAAACCGTGGAGACAGAGGACAGCGGGAGGGGCAGTGGAGGAAGGCTGCTGGGAGGCTCGGCCCTGATCTTGCGGGTTCTGCACCAGCTCTTGTCCGCTGGGGGTCACTATCCCTTCTGACCCCACGGTGGCCTCTGTGTGGTATCCAGGGGTTGGGGTTCCCCCTGAGGAACCTGGACATGGGATGAGGGGGGTAGGCCTGGGAACCAGGGTCAGAGGCAGATGTCATGGAAGGTCCCTCGGGTGTCCAGTTCTCTGGGGCTCTGAAATATTCATCTCACTGGTGAGCTTTGGTTTCAAAGCTGGCGCCTTTGGCTTGGCCGGTGGTGGCAGGAGGAGCCAGGTGCTTCCTTGGGGCTGCTTTGTCAGGGGCAAGGGGGCAGCCATGCTTCCTCCTCACCTGCCTGCTCTCCCCACCTCTCCAGCCGTGAGGACCCCGAGACCCAGTTTCAAACTTAGAAAGTAGTGGTGGGACCACACGGGGTCAAGTGCCCTGGCTTCCTGTCATCTTGTGCCGTGACCTCAGGGCCTCACCTGTAAAAACAGGCACCTCAGAGAGGTAGTGACAGGGTACCCCTCAGGTGTGGGGAGAACCTCACTTCATGAGCTGGGGTAATAGCCACCTCAGCTCAGCCTCCTCCCAGGGGAATGGCTCAGCTGGAAGAGCACTTCCATCCCCCAAACTTGTCACCCTGTACCCTTCAGAAAGAGCAGAAGCCCCAGGCAAGGGACACACACTGGAAGGGCCAGAGTGGAAGCTCATACAGCAACTTGGGGAGAAGGTCTCTGCTAACAGTATGGTTAACCCTGATGTGGGCTTTCTGGAGCATTCTGTTGGGAATGCTGTGGAGGAGATGGCCTTGACAGAATCTTCCAACCCTGATTCTGGGGATCTAGGCCAAAACCTGGGCCTTGTTTTAAAGTAGAAATGATGCCCAGAAGTCCACAGGCCACAGTGCCAGGTACCTAGAGGGTCAGGGAGGAGGATGAGAATGAGTCCTTATTCTCATATGTAACGATTGGTATTTTTTCCTATTACATGAAGGCGATGTTAGGGGATCGCAGCCTCCTGGCTCTGTGCTGGAGATGTCCCCCAGCCCTTGGCAGTGAGTCCCGTTTTGGAGATTATAGCGGCTCTGGGGACAGGGGAGAGGAAGGCCCCTCGCAGAGGATCCGGGCGTTGAGCTGGCTCTGAGAGTGAGGGGGCATGCCTGGTACTGAATGTGACTATTCTGAGGGGCTGGGGGTGAGGACAGGGGTTTTACGATATGAGGAGTTAGGACATGAATCATTCTGAGGTCCATCTGTAAATCAAAGGTGGCCTGGCCAGCACGCCACAGGATGGTAACTAGGTGTGCCCTGATAACAATGTTCCAGGCTTAAGGATGTTTGAAGGAACAAAGGTGAACACGTTTGCTCAGTGCAGAACTTCTCAGAGGCTTCCTATGCCATTGTGCCTTGTGAATTTCCAAAAGGGGATATGGGTTGTTTTTCAGACTTATCTGTTTCTGAGCTCATCCATTAACATCTCTTGGGGCAGTGCTCTTTAGAGCAGTCTGGGAAATGCCTGGCTGGATGAGTCTAGCTTTCCACTCTCTGGTTCGGGTAACTAATCCCTCTTCCTTTCCCCGATGTGGGCTGATTTGGGGGAAAAGGAGGCCAAAGGAGGTCATTTGCCTGGATCCCCACAACTAGTTAGTGACAGAGTTAGAACTTGAGCCCAGATCTCTTGACTTCCTGCCTCGTACTCTTTCTCTTCTGCAGCGTGTCGCTGTTTCTCTGCAGGCTCTGTGGTGAGTGAGACCCAGGAGATGCTGGCCGCAGGGTCCAGAGGGCAGTCTGGGAGGAGAGGGAGTTATGGCTACCCCCAGGCCCAGGTCATGCCCTGTGCCTCTGCCTCTGTAGCCATCGTCCAGACCATTTTCACATCCGGCGGAGATTCTTTAGGAAGCAAGTCATTCCGCCCTGAAGCCTTCTGCTCTGGTCTGTTAGGCTGTTCGTTCAAAAGCAGAGACTCTTAGAGTCCGAATGGACTTTGATCTTTTGGTTCAGTGCACTTGCTTTACGGATGAGAAAACTTGAGCCCAGAGATGTGCGGTGGCCAGCCCTGACTCACACAGTGGAGTCAGGACCAGAGCCAGGACAAGAACTCAGCTCCCTGCCTCCTAACCCGGGGCTCTGGCAAAGATCGACTTTCTACGAGGGAAAAGGAATTGGTGTCAATGAGAAAGGTCTTCACTACCTCAGCTGGCCCCACGTGTTGGTATTGGCCTATTCACACAGGTGACTGGTGGGGGCTTCAGGGGCTTTTGCTCCAGGCAGGTGTAAAAGCAAAGGGCACTCTAAGTCAGACGTCAGATCCGGGTTCAGACCTATCTCTGCTGTTCGCCTGCTGTGGGACCTTGGATCGGGTTTTCTCTGAATTTCAGTTTTCTCATCTGTAGGGTAGGGATAAGGATATGCCCCTCATAGGGCCCTTGTGAGGAGCAGACATCCTTGGTACCCAGTAGTAAATACACAGTACTTGCTACTCTAAGTGGTTCTCTTCCTTCCCTGCCCACCGCAGGGAGGGGTTTGTCTCCCTTCTCTGCTGTGGGTTGTTAATTATCTGTCTGACTTTCCCCCTTCTCATCTTGAAGTTCAACTGAAAAGGTAGGAGAAGACGAAACACAGAGGAGATGGATGGGGCTGTGCTTCTGAAGCTGCATCCAGCCCTGGTTATTGCTGTCTGCTTTCCTTATCTGCACTCCCCAGCTGTTCTGACCACTGGCTTGGCTGGGGTCTCCGAGTTCACCTGCACTGATGACACTGCTTTGCTCCCCTGGAGAAGGGTGATGGGGGGACTCTAGTGCTTGGGTCTTCCCATGCCCTCCAGGGTGGCTTCCCCTTCCTGGGAGGCTGGAGCCACCTTCTCAGTTTCTGGTTGGAGAGAGGCTACCCTGGTTAGAGACCGGGGTGGGAGGGAAGTCATGGGTTGGCAGCCTTATCTGTTTCTGAGCAGGAGGGCATGGAGAACTGGGGGGACGGGGACTTGTTCTGGCTCTGTCTCAGCAATGCGTGCGCTGGCATCTGTTACTCTGAGTTCTCAGACAGTGGGCAGGGCTGGGAATGAAAGTTCCAAACCCATGACCAAGAGGGCCTGTCACGGGCTGGGCAGGAACTTTCTTGGCTCTGGGGTTTCCTGGTCTGTCAAATGACCAGATGATTTCTAAAGTTCATTCCAGCTCTGACGTTTCAGTTTTTAGATCCTCTCGGCATCATCCTGAGAGCTGCTAATGACCCTAATGGGAGCTGGAAGAGGTGCAGAGCCCAGATCTTGGTCCAGACAACGGTAGGATTAACCGTGTCCTGGAAGAACCTTTTACCAATTTCCTATGCTTTGCTCTGTACACAACCCTGCTCTGTAACTAGTCCAGTGTCAAGAGTTTATTTCTGAGGAAATATATTCCAGACTCCTACTGAGCGTCCAAATGTGCTGAAAAGATATCCTAGTGTGAGTTCGCAAGGGCACAGAATCTTCTCAAGGCACCAAAACCTTGCAAATAATATATTGCTCATTCCTATGGAGCTGATCTCACCTCCATCTGGTAAAGATAACTCATCCTAATAAAACAGCCGTGTGGCTACATCGTAAGCTCTCTAAGGGTAAGGACACAAATCAAATCAATCTTGCTTCCATTGGATCTGTACCACCGAAAACCACTCTCAGCACAAAGTAATTACTTTAAAAATATGTGATCAATTAATACAATATATTGTTAGTATTACTGTTTAAGTTCTAGATTTTCTAAACATTTTATTTACTTTTATTTCAATTCTCACAGTCCAGATCTAACAAGTTGCCTAATTAATGTATGAAAAAGAAAAAACTCCTATGTGTTTACTTATTTAACAAATATTCTGTGATTTTATTTCTGTGCTAGGTGTCTGCTAATTAATGAGTCTATAAAGATGAATTCAAGAGCTAAAATACTTCAAAGGCTTAGTGTCCTGAGGAAATCAACACATAAATGAACAATGACAGCACAACCAAAATCTCTTACTCAGTTCTCAGGCTGCTCAAGAAACTGTACACGTTGGTTTTCTGCTTGTGTCCAGGAATTGGCGAACAGTACTGAGATGAGTGATAAGATTGCAGTTCATCCTAACGGAAGGTCTGGTCTCGCCTCCTAAAGAAGGTGTGTCCGTGTGGCAGCCCTGCCCCAGTGCCTGTGAGGATAGACGCATCCCATCCACCACCACCTCCAGTCACCCGGACCTGGACCTGGTAAAGCATCCGACAAGAAAGAAGGAAGTTAGTGGCGCTGTTTCAGGTGGAGCTTCAGGAGGTGATAAGCGCGTTAAATTTATAACTCAGTGTTTGCTGGTAAGATGCCCTGGTCTTCCATCCCCGAGGGCTCATGTTCTTACCATGCTATATATCTTCTGTCTGCCTTTCTACTTACATCCGAAAGCTGTTGGAAATATATAATGAGATAAGATATATGAAATGGTTTTGTGTGTGTGTGTGTCCATAAGTTTGACATTTTCCAATAGTACAGATTTGATAGTTTTATTTTTTCTTTGACATTTCCATTAAATCAGAGTGAAAAACTCACACTGATTCTTCTATTTAAATGTTGATACTTTTTAAATAAAGCCATGCAAAACATTTGTAGTGAAGTCATACTTAGTAAGGAGATCAAACTTCTGTTTCCATGAGATTAGGCGGGTGGAGAGTTGTAGGCATTTTAATAAAGCCAGATACGTTTCAGGGCAGTTGGCTGATATTTGCAGAACTCCTTTTGGCTTTGGGAATTTCTCCTAACAGTTTAACTCTATGTCTTATAACAGCAAAATATCAGCAAATCAATCTTTTTGGCACAGTTTCCTTGCTCTCCTGGAAAGGGAACAGTGTTACAACAGTTACTGGTTGTAACAGCTGCTGTCAAAGGCCCAGGAATTTGACATAAAATACCTGGTGTTGGAAAACTAAAGTGAAAACATAAAGCCCTTGTTTGTTAAATGGAAAAGGTCAAAATGCTTGTGAGGATGTAAACAAAAAACACATATTAGAACATCAGGCAAGTAAATCAAGGGTTAGGGACCTTCCTTGCTCTGAAGGATATTTAGCTTCAGTGAAGTAAACTTAAGGGTACTCAACGTGAAAGAGAGACATTTCCTTAACTTGTCCCATGGTTAACAGAAGCGGCATAACAGAATCTTCCTTCAAACATCAGCAAAAAGCCTATTTCTCCCCTAAAATGCTGGCCTGAGCAATAATAATTAAACAAGCACAGGACTTAGGCTTTTTCTGTGGCTACTAAATAAGACAAATTAAATCAGCCTTCAACAATCCGTGTCGAAAAAGTAAACTATATTCCCAAACTGAGAAGGTTTGTTATCAAAAAGCCTGAAAGTTATTGTCGGTTCTGGGTAAACTGTACGTCAAATTCAGTCATTTGGAAAATTGTAACCACTGAACTGGGAAATCCATCCCAGCGATTGGGAGACTTGTGCTCACTGTAAGCTCTGATGCCGAAAACTGTCCACGCTGCTGTGGGGAGACCAAGGTCTACCCACGCTCACGCCGTTTCCGTATTTCAGAAATGAGCTTCTACTCTGACATTTCAGTGGAACTGCCAAGTGAGAACTAATCAGGAAGAGAACCCAACAGCAGCACTGCCGCCCTGGACCTCGGAGGACGCCCCCGAGACAGCCGTCCCTTCTCCAGGAGGCTTCGCTATTCACTGTTCCCCGTGATGGGAAGAGACACTGATTCCCCATCTCAGCTAGATCACGACGATGGTCCAGCGAGTTGCTCCACGCTCCAGGGCAAATCCCTAGCAGTGCAGAGGATGCAGTGAAGTCAGGATAACCCTCAAAGCAGAGTCAAAGGGGCTCTCTCTCTCTTCTGGCCCTTACATCTGGCCTTCCTCTGTCCAAAGCATCACGGCACTTTTCAGTATCAGTAAGACCTCTGAAGGGTTAACTCTCCTCTCTTCCCGGCTTCAGAGTTCGAGTGAGTGAGGCTCAGCGACCCTGGACGGAAGCAGACTAAACTCTGCCAAGAAACAATTACGTTTTTCCTCCCCAAAGACAAAATAGCCAAAATCAATAAACTTCCTTCCTATGATCCCCTTTGCCCAGTGAAAGAACATCTATTTCTGTTAGTCTTATTTGCAAAGAATTACTGAACAAACAAATCAGTGATTTTATCATAAAACGTAGGGAGAGAAAAGTCACAAAAATTGGGGGAATAGAGAATAGCAAATCCATCAGATTCTTTCTAGTGAGGCTTTAAAACATAATATTGGACATTTAATTTATCCCAACTTTTTGGAAGAGATGCAAGTGGTAATAATACGTATATATTGCACATGTAATCAGACCAACAGCAGCAGGAGGTGTGAGGGCTGCTGACATCTCCTGAGCACTTGCTCCATGACATGCTTATTTCATGGCTAAGTGCTTTGCCTGCACTGCTTCATGTCAATATTTGAAAATCTCTAGGAAGTGGATTCGCCTCCATTTTACAGGTGATAAAACTAAAGGAGAAGATGTGAAATACATTCAGAGCACAGAGCTGATAAGCAGTAGCCCTAGGAAGCAAACTCAGGCCCGACTCCGTACAACTTACCAGATATAAACTGTAGAGTCCGTGGTGAGAATAAAGTCGGCAGTGTGAAGTGCGGCGAAGGTCAGATAGTCAATTCGATTTGTCTCCCCTGCTGAAACCTTGGGTCCCTACATGTGCTGAGAGAGAGGAACAAAGAGGGAGATGGCTGAGGCAGTCTGGAGTCTGGAGGGCAGGCCAGCAGCCGGGATTGGGTGTTTCAGGGAGAATTTCTTCTTTGGGAGACCGCAGCTTTTGCTCTCAAGCCCTCCCACCCACATTACGGAGGAAAGTCTCCTTCGCTCAAAGTCCGCTGGTTGTGGACAAAGGGCCTTCAGAGCCACAGCCTGAGCGACGCTAGGCCTGCCCTCCCCAGGCTTCCTCGCTGGTCCTGGTCGGGCGTGCTCGATGACTTGTTCTCAGCTGGGGGCAGCGGAGGGCAAGGAGCCGGCTTGTGACGAGGTCCGTCGGCAGCAACAGCGGAGGATTTGCGAGTCTGCCGTCTGGTCTGTGTCTGGACAAGGACTGTCTGGACACGGCAGAGAGGGATACGGACGTGCCTTGCGGTGTGTCTGTGTTTCTCCACCCCAGGCTGAACTTGAGAAGCCGAAGCCGCTGCAGGTGCCCTGCGAGTCTGCACACCTGTAGTCAGAAAAAGGCCTCACCTGCCACTGTGAGATAGTCCTGCCTCCAGAGTAATCAATAAATTAGACTATGGGGCCCCTTGAAATAAAGGAGCCCTTCTCCGGCTGGTTTTAGACTAATAAGTGTTTGCATAAATCTAATATTCCTTGAATTCCAAGAACATTTACAAAAAAAAAAAAAAAACGGAACTGCTAACACTTGAAGTGTACTAGACTTCAATGAAAAAAAATAAAAAGAACAAACTTTTGAGAAAGTGCTAGCATGGAAGTATTTTTTCCTATAAGAAATCGATTCAAACGAAGATAAGCCTTGGACAGATCAATTTGGTTTGATAATTTTGATTTAAAAAGTCTGTGCAATATATTATAATTTTTCATTTAAGCTGTTATGAGGTCTGAGTTTTCTCATGACAAATCTAGATAATTTAAATTTTCTAAATTTCTTACACTGATTTACTCTGGATAAACTAATAATACACCTATATCATCTTTAAGATTAAAAAATATGTACACTTTTAATTAAATACAGTTATGATTCCGACATACACTTTTATGGCAAGAGTAATTATGTATTGTGGTGCGTGACCTTCAAAATAGTTGTCAAGGTCATCAGTTAAGCAAAGATCTTGGAACAATAGAATTCAGTTGGCACTTGTTTTTATATGCTGTAAACGGGCTCTACCCCTGGGTCATGCTAATGAATGCATTCACTTTTCTGTCTCACGTAGGTATTAAAAAAATGGGTTTGGCTGTAAAGAATGAGATTAAGTGAAGGGTTGTCCACATTCCAGGGCCTTTTTGCTGACCTTCCCATTTGTGCATCTGAAGCGCTCTGTGGTTTTCAGAGTCCACACAGCCACACGGCTCGCGGCCAGGGCTCTGCTTGCTTCCCCACCAGCAGCCTCAGGGGCACCAGTTAAAACTCAGGTAGGGAGAGTGGGAGGGAGACGCGAGAGGGAGGAGAAATGGGAATATATGTATATATATAGCTGATTCCCTTTGTTATACAGCAGAAACCAACACACCATTGTAAAGCAATTATACTCCAATAAAGATGTTAAAAAAAAAAACACAAAACTGAATTGGACAACCATAGCTCTAAAATTTCCAAAACTGAATCGAATGCTTGTTTTGACTGGTGTTTTGAGGCTTCCAAATATTATCAGGAGCCTAAAATTGCCTCTCTGCAAACTAAGATTTTAAAATTAACTGAGGTAAAGGAATGATTAAAGAAAAATAAAATGGCTTCCAAAGCGTCAAAAAAAAAAAAAAAAAAAAAAAACTCGGACCAGCTGTGCAGGGTCCAGCCTCGGCCACGGATGAGTCGCCAGCTTCTGTGTTTCAGGATGAAGTTCTCGCCAGCGTGTTCCTCACCACAAATGACTTGATGTCGGTGTTAATCTGGTGTCTGGAAATCAGCACCTTGATGTATGTTGTGGATTGAGCTGTGTCTCCATAAGAGACGTTGAAGTCCTCGCCCCTAATATCCGTGGATGCAACCTTATTTGGAAACAGGGTCAATGGAAGTACTGTTAGCTAAGATGAGTCACCCTGGAGCAGCGTGGGCCCTAATCCAGTAGGTCTGGTGTCCTTACGAGAAGCCGCGTGAAGCTGGAGCTATGCTTCCCAGGAGGGGTCCCCAGAAGGTCGGAAGGGGCGGGTCTCAGGGGGGCGTGGCCCTGCCTACACCTTGACTTTGGGCTTGTAGCCCCCAGACTTATAAGACCTTAAGGTCTGTTGTTCTAAGCCGCCCAGTGTGGTGTGCTTTGTTAAAGCAGCATGAGGACACAGAAGGCAGAAGACAACCATTTAGAACAGGTGCCTTTTAACGAAACTTCCCCTCCCAGAGCCTGGGGTGCAGAAGTTTTCTGCTTTCTTTAAAAGGTATGGCACAAAACCCTTGAAAGAGATTCAGTCCAGTGCTTGTTCCCAAAGAAAATTTTGGGTAAACAACTTCCATTCTTTATTTTTAATGTCTGCTCTCTCTCTACGGGTCTCCTCCTCCTCATTTCTTACATCTGTGATGTAAATTTGTAAAGCTGGAGGGGTAAACTTCCACCCACCAGGCCGTGGATCGTGCAGTAGAAATGACTGTTTCAACATGACCACCGTATGAGGGACCATGAATTACGTTATGGAAAAGGTTAGCTCCTTCCCTAAAGAAAGAAGAAGCTGTGATGAAGAGAAGTAATATCCGTTAACTACGTTTTCCATATTCACACATAAAAAAAGAGTTATTTAAAATAAAATTCAAAGTAAAGGTAATTAGTACAATTTGAAAATAAGAGAAGTAAGGGCATAATAGACTAACGGTTGGGTAAAAGAAAAATAATAACGAGATCTAAAGTAAATGAACTTCAAGATAAAAACCTAGGAACTCAGTAAATAAATGATACAATATTATAATTAAATAGTTAGAATATTAATGAGAGAAAAATTAAAATGAGAGCAGTGGGTAGAATTAAAGATTAAAAACAGGAGTTAAGAACCTTACAATTAAGAAGGATTAAGGAAAACATATCTGAAAAAAATAGAATAAGAAATCTGAAGATTAGAGAGATCAGTATATTAATTGAAATCATATTATGAAAAAGAAAGATAACATAGCATAAGCTGACAACACAATCTATAACAAGAGCAGAATGATAGCTTTAAAGGTTGCTTAAAGAACTAAAATATTGTCTTAGCAAAAACAAGGTGCCAGATGTGGTGTCATTAGTGTCAATATCAGACGGTGGCAGAGGGGCCCATGACCAAATCTGGGCAAGGATGCCCGTTCAGGGCCAGTGTGAGTGGTGTCAGGGCTCTTTTCCTCTTTTCCTCTGGTGAGGCCCACACGCGTGTACATGCAGCCGGATCAGGAATTAAATCTTCATTGTGTGAGGGATGCAGATTTGGGGGTGGTGGTTAATACTGTAGACCTACCCTGACTGAAATAAAAAATGGGACCACAAGTGGGATGTCCATTGAGGGTGATCCAAAAAAATTATTTTAAAAGCATGGAGGGAAGAAAGCAAGCCGCAGGTGGAATAATTGGTCCCCAAACACATGCACGTCCTGCTCGAGGCCTGTGGTTACGTGCGTAACGTGGCAAAGCAAGTGAAGGTTGCAGACGGAACTGTGGCCAGTGGTCAGCTGACCTTGAGAAGGGAGGTCATCCCGGACTGTCAGGGAGGGGGTGCGGGCAGTGTGATCACAAGTCCACGTATGTGATGAGAGGGCAACATGTCAAAGTCCAGGTGATGCAGGTGAGGCAGTGCTCCTGGCCCAGGTGGGAGGAGGGCCAGGACGCAGACAGCACGGCAGCCCCTGGGAGCTGGACCTTCCCCTGGCACCTGTGGAAGGAGGGCAGCCCACCAACACCTGGCTGTTAGACTGTAAACCCCCTTGGACCCTGGCCTGCAGAACTGTAAGAATTAGATCTGTACTGTTTCAAAGCTGATGGAGAAAGTAATTGAGAGGACCCACGAGTTGGTCCCGGGCAACTGGGGCTCCTCACCCCTGACCTTGGGATGTTTGCACCATCCCCACCCTAGACACAGCCTCGAGGTCGAGGCCGTCTAGACAGTGAACCTGATGGAACCCAGGTAAGCCCTCTATAAACGTCTAAAATCTGGCTGGTGGGTGCAGATAGCCACTTGTCTTGCGGTCCAAGGCAAGCCTCATAAGTAAGCCCCCCGCTGGTTACACCTGCCACCCCCCAGTCTGGAGGTCTGCCAGTTTCTTCGGTCTCTCCCTGTCCTCTTGGGGATGGGGCCAGTTTATGAACCAATGAAAGCCACCAAGGTTGTGGCGGTCTGTGACAGCGACCACGGGAAATTGTTCTGCAGTGATGAATACTTAGTAAGACCATCACTTACAGAAGTTGGAATGTAGACAATTTTAGCGGCCAACCTGTGATGCACAGCCTGGCAGGGAGGCGGTTAATTTCAATGGTGGGATGGTACCCTCGGCGTCTCCTCAATTACACGTCTGTCTCCAGGAAATGGGCTAAAGATGTGCTTCCCACACACCTGCTGGGTGGCCCTAATACCAGAGTGTAGCTATTGTCGCAAGGAGCCCCAAATGAGAAGCTCGCCAAGAGTTTGAAATAGTTGATTGTAGAGGAAACCCTGAGCCTGAAGAAGGTCTGCGAGTGCCAGAGAATTTAAATGATGCTCGATCACTCTCCCACAGCGGGGCAGGCTTGGGGGAGGCAGGTTGGGGGTCACAGGCCGCGCCAGAGGTGAGGATGCAAAACCAAAGGCGTCCCCGAAGTGCAGCCGCAGGTCGCATGCAAAAGGGAGTGTCTGTCAGGGAACAAAATGGGGACTCACTGAGGACCCGTCCTCCCGGGCGGAGGGCCCTGACCTGGGCGCTTCTCCCTCGGAGGGTGCTCAAGGCGGTGAGTTTGCTCCTGTCCGGCTGCACGGAGAGGAAAGGAGGGAAGGGAACCTTCTCCGTAAGAAGCAGATCCAGGTCTGCAGGCCGAGAGCTGCCGCAGCAGGACCTGAACGAGAGGCAGCAGCGTGAAACCTCCTGATGCCAAGTCGGGCTTCCATCCCCAGGGTCTGAGGGGCCGTCCTGCTGTCCTGGGACGTGCAGGAGCCCGTTCGGCCTGTGAAAGCATGGGAAGCTGTGCCGCGCACCTGGGTGACTTTGGAATTGGTCACTGCTCCTGCCGGCCAGGGCACAGGGCCGGTGCCCACCTGGGCAGGGAGGGGCCACAGGACTAACCGTGGACGCTGAGCGTTGGCAGAAGTGGTCGGGGTTCCTTTAGGACGAACCTTTGTTGACACTGCCAGACTCAGTCTGTCCTCACCTCCAGGCCTGTCTTCACTTCCAGGGCACGTGAATGTGTATGTGTGTGCATCTGTGCGTGTTCATGTGAGTGTGTGTGCATAATTTACACTAACACAAGATCATTTTTAATAAGTACCAGCCTAAAGGTGTTTACAAATGGCTACAGAATGAGGGAAAGAGCTAGCACAGAAGTATCTGGGAGGAGGATTTCTTGCCTGAATTTATCCTGAATATCTATTCTCAATTTACAGAGCAAATGTATTAGCCATTTTATAGTTATGTATTTTTTCTAATAAAAGACCTCTCATTTATTTGTACTTTGGGCAATATTTGCCTGCAGGACAGAGCTGCGTGTTATAATCTACAACCATATATCTTATGCTTTTTCAGCTGGACTTAGGCAATTATAAAAATATACAAAATGAAACAAACCCACAACAACAAAAACCCTCTAGGGCAGTAAAATAGCACTCCTCCACACTCACCTTAACACATTCCTACTCGGCATGTAAAAAGCGTGTTGAGAAATAACCGTGCTTCATAGTAATGCAACATCTGAAAAATCAAGCTGATGGCAATTTCTAGCTCAAGAAAAGTATAGCTCAGTCCTTTCTATTTTTTCCACCATCTTAACCAAGGAAATGGGGGGAAAATGATTTTTAAAAGGTAATTCTTAAAATCAGTTCAAAAAATATTATCAGGCAATTAAAGAACATTAAAGATCTCCAAATTAACAAAATCCTACGGGGGTTGGTGTTCTGCTTATAAGCTTATCAACTCTTACAGAACAGGCTGCCTTTGTGAGCTCCAGCCACAGCTAAGTAGGAGTTATACTCACAGCAGATCAGAATTACTTTCAATAAAGTAGAAGGGGCTCTAATACAGAGTCTGAGAATTACTATTAGGAAAACTTGTTTGCAAATCCCATGCCAAATAGATAGTTTTTTGTGTCTGGTTGTATGCCAGAGGCTAATTTTTGCTAAGGCAAACAATACTTTCTTCTACTGAGTTTTCACGTTGTAGTTTACTGAAGGGCGAATTAGCAGAATTATCATAATACGTAATGAAATGAAGAGCCCATTAAAAGCAAAGGATTGTGGGCAACACTGTAGATTGATTTCTTTTTAACGTTACAGCACACTTTCTGAGGGAGAAGTCATTTGTGTTTAAGGGGAGAGGATGTGACACTTCTCGGAGTCAGGTCAGGACTCCCAGTCTATCTGTGATGGCAGCTATTATGTCTACAATACGACTAATTGTCATAGCAATTGATGAAATTGGTAATAATTATAGTGAGTAAATTTACTGAGCTCCTTTTATATTCCAGATGACACCAGACATTTGACAAATTAGTCATTATAACAACTCTCCAAAGTAGGCGTTAGGATTTGGGCTTTGAAATCGAAGTTCAAGGAATAAAGTACGTCGATTCATTAGTCAGGCGCACAGACGGCACGCAGGGCTCCGTGCTAAGGCCACACACTGTGCTCCAACCGCAGGCCCCTGCTCACCAGCCCTGGGCCAAAACAGGCCTCCACCCCTCATCTGTAAAATGGGATGAGACTGGCATTGAGCTCACAGGGCTCCAGAGAAAATACCGTGAGCTCATCCACAGATGACACTTAGCTTCTGGCCCATTGTATAGAAAGCTCAGGAGAACCTTAGTTGCCCCTAAAATCAATTATTGTTACCATTGAAGGTATTCTGTGGGGTGGTGACATTAGGTCCATGCAGCAACAATTTCTGTCCTCCCCAGCACACCACTATCATGCATCACACCTAACACTCTGCAAAGTTTTGAAAGAGCAGTGCAACATTTCGGGCTCCACTTTTTTAATTCAAATCATTGACCACTTAAGAAAAGGAGTTAAGCTTCCATGTTCTGAAGCCTTTTCACAAAAACTGTAAACACCTTTCAACATTCAAAATTCATGTCCTCCTTCTTTAGAAATAAATTTGCAATGAGTTTTCCATTGTTCTTTATTTGTTGCACTGACTCATTTTACAATCAAAGTTCCCATTATCTGAAATTCTGAAGTATAGTAATTTGGAAGAATGGCAGCAACAGGCAAAAAGATCGCTGGGCAAGCAAAGCGATTGTTTATGAGACAGATTTGAAGGCTGGGTTTGGATTTTTTTTAATGTGTGGGAAGGATGAACAACAATGATAAATTTTGTACAGGATTTTCTGTGTAATTTGTTAATACTAAGTGATATACCTGTTTCAAAGACGCTCCTCAGGCATCCACAAGGAGACAAAGTGAAAGGGATTTTAATCACAAGGTTGCTATAGCAGCAAAATTCATAGATAAACTAAAGATTTATCATTTATTTATCTGGCAATTAGATAAGTAAAATAGTGGAATTTTATGAAGTAATTGAGATAATGCATTGTTTATATGTCATATTAAAGCAGCTCAATATCAAAAAAAACAACAACCCAATCAAAAAAATGGGCAGAAGACCTAAACAGACATTTCTCCAAAGAAGACATACAGATGGCCAAGAGGCATATGAGAAGATGCTCAACATCACTAATTATTAGAGAAATGCAAATCAAAACTACAATGAGGTATCACCTCACACTGGTCAGAATGACCATCATCAAAAAATCTACAAACATTAAATGCTGGAGAGGGTGTGGAGAAAAGGGAACCCTCTTACACTGTTGGTGGGAATGTAAACTGATACAGCCACTATGCAGAACAGTATGGAGGTTCCTTAAAAAACTAAAAATAGAACTAGCATACGACCCAGCAATCCCACTACTGGGCATATACCTGGAGAAAACCATAATTCAAAATGACACATGCACCCTAATGTTCATTGCAGCACTATTTACAATGGCCAGGTCATGGAAACAACCTAAATGTCCATCAACAGAGGAATGGATAAAGAAGATGTGGTACATATATACGACAGAATATTACTCAGCCATAAAAAGGAATGAAATTGTGCCATTGCAGAGATATGGATGGATCTAGAGACTGCCATACAGAGTGAAGTAAATCAGAAAGAGAAAAACAAATATCGTACATTATTGCATATATGTGGAATCTAGAAAATGGTATAGACGAACTTATTTGCAAAGCAGAAATAGAGACACAGATGTAGAAAACAAATGCATGGATACCCACGGGGGAAAGGGGGCGGGATGAACTGGGAGATTGGGATTGACATATATACACTATTGATACTATGTATAAAATAGATAACTAATGAGAACCTACTGTATAGCACGGGGAACTCTACTCAATGCTCTGCAGTGAACTAAATGGGAAAGAAATCCAAAAAGGAGGGGATATACATATAGCTGATTCACTGTGCTGTACAGCAGAAACTAACACAACATTGTAAAGCAACTATACTCCAATAAAAAATAAAATAAATTTTACTAGGTTTAGAAAAATAGTTCTAAAAACATAGTAAGGTGGAGAATGTTAGAAATAGAATGATTTCTATAGCAAAATACCACACACACACCCCCCACTACATAATTCTAAAGAAATACATATATAAATAAATATGCATGTAAGATAGGGGATGGGCATGGAAATAAAAGAAGAGGAATTATTGTGATATAAAGAAAGTCCCTCAACAAACCAATGTCGATTATTTAAGAGGAGTTGTGTATTACCAGCTCAAGCCTATCAACCTAAATCCGAAGCAATAAAAACAATCCTAGAATATGACAGGGTGATCATTCACACATTTTCCATCCTTTTAGAAATCCCACTGAAACAGAACTATACGTAGATTAGAGAAAAATTATAATCGTAGAAATAAAATAATAAACAAGTAGTGATGTACATGTCAGTAAATAAAGGCTGGTAAATCTCTCAGGATTGAATGTGGAGAAAAGGAAACTTTTGTGCGTTGTCGGTGGGTATGTAAATGGTACAGCCACTGTGGAAAACAGTATGGAGGTTCCTCAAAAAATTAAAAATAGAACTACTGTAGGATCCAGCAATTCCACTTCTGGGTATTTATCTGAAGAAAATGAAAACTCTAATTCTAATAGATATCCACACCCCAGTGTTCATTACAGCATTATTTACAATAGGCAAGATATGGAAGCAACCTAAGTGCCCATAAACAGAAGAATGGACAAAGAAGGTGTGAAATATATATATATATTTATATATGCCAGAATATTAATAATGGAATATTACTCAGCTATAAAAAAGAATGAAGAATGAAATCTCACCATCTGTGACAGGATGGATGGATATAAAGAGTATTATGCTTAGGGAAATAAGTCAGACAGAGAAAGACAAATATGTTGTGTTCTCACTTATATGTGGAATCTGAAAGAAAAGCCTAAAGCAAAACAAATGAACAAACAATACAAAATGAAAAAAGACTCATAGACACAGAGAACAAACAGATGGTTGCCAGAGGGGATGGGGGTGGGGGAATGAGTGAAGTAGGTGAAAGAGATTAAGAAGGACAAACTTCCAGTTATAAAATGAATACGTCATGGGGATGTAATACACAGAACAGGGAATATAGTCAGTTATATTATAATAACTTTACAAGGTGACGTTTGGTTACTAAACATAGTGGTGATCAATTCGTAATGTAAATAAATGTCAAATCTCTTTGTTGTGCATCTGAAACTACTATAATATCGTATGTCAACTATACTTCCAAAAAAATGAAAAAAAGGATGTTAAAAAAATTTAATGGGAGAGTAAAACAACTGAGTATTTGCATTTGGTATATTTGGCATATATTTTATGACTTTTTAAAACATATTATTTTATTTTTATCAAAAGGACTTTTAAAATAAAAATAAATCTACTCTCACTGTCATTTTTAAAAGAGAAAGGGAATTGTCTCTTTTAAACCTCACAATCTCGTGTTGAAAAATGCGTGTCCTCCAGGGTCAATATGGAGGGGTTTCAGAGCCGGGGCTCCAAACGTGACTACTGGGTGTGACTCCCTCCCTGCCCTCAGACCAGGTGACCTCTGCAAATTACCTGCATCCTTCTTCCCAGGTCACCTCACCAGGGAAGTGGAAAGTGAGGGACCAGCTCCGGGACCAGGTGGGGAGTAAGCATCACGGCTGGGCCACGTCTGAGGTGGGAGTTACTTCTGTGGTGGTGATTTGTATAAACAATCTCAAGAGTATTTATTCAGTTGGGTGGATCTATGGGTAAATTAACCTTCGGAGGTTCACAGGGGAATCAAAGCTTGTCAATATCTTGTAGCCACTCACCATGGATCAGAGAGTTCAGAGTTTCCCGAGATGCTCCAAAATCTTTGTTTTTGGAGAAAATCCCAATTGATATTCACTCTCTGTGCAAAAACATTCATGATGTGTTAAATACTTGCCACTTTTCCCATATTATATATATGTGTGTGTGTGTGTGTGTGTGTATAGAGAGAGACTTACAAAATACTGATATTTTAATGAAAGTCAAAGAAAATAAATGACTTGAAATAAAAATCTGTATTTTACATAAAATTTCATAAGGAGTTGTAAGTAATAGTCCCCAATGAAACAGTATGCACACTAAATCATGTTTGGAAACTTGCTGTAGAGTTCAGTTGAATATAAATTCACATGTATTTTTTCCAAAGGAAAAAACGTGTTTCTGTATAGTGTTTATCATGTAGTATTCACCATATGTATACTACATATAAAGCTATATGGTACTGATAGCATATAGAACTGTATTGATATACAGGTACTAGTTTTTCTCTTTGAAAAGTGAAAACTACAAATTTTATGAAGGATGAGATAAAAGTATTCTTCATAATCACATACATTTCCAAGGCAGCCACCATCCCCACGTCTATGGGAGTACAGATGCCAACGCGCGTACACACACCTCCTTCTCAGGCGCTGGTACCCTGACTGCAGCCAGGCTGCCAACACGCCTCTCCTCGCCCGGAGGACTTGGGGTTCTCCTGAGCCTGCCCCAGAGCACACCTTACTTACATGCATGCTCTATTACGTAAATGCTACTACGTTTTCTCATAAAGTGTATTATTCAGTATGTACATTTTATAACTTTGTTTTCTCTTAACATATTGTAGACTCTGTCTACTAGGCATAAATGTAAATATACCTCATTCTTGGTAACAGCTTCATAAAAAATGTGTACGGATGACATTTTATTTAATTAATCCCTTTTTATGTATAAAGATGGTGTTCTGATATTCTTCTGTCTTAGTAAGGCTGGAATGAGCAGTGCTGTATCTGTGTGTGTGTGTGCCCAATTCTTTTTATCACGTACTATGATAAATTCATACATGTGGTATTGCTGAGTCAAAGGCTTACATATCAACCTCTCAAGCCCTGGTTTTCTTCCTCAGATTGGGACTATGATACCAGCACTGAAAGTTATTGGAATGACCGGGTAAGTGCACGGCTGCCCACAGAGCTGTCCTGTGAGCAGATAGGGACGGTGCCTCTTCCGCCGCTGTGCCTTCTGAAGACGCAGAGACCAGGCCTTCTTCTCCAAAGAGGAGCAGGGAAACACCACTGACCTGGCTTAGGAGCAATGGAACTGAAAGTATATGTTTCCCTTTGTCCAGGTTAATCCTGACTGTTGGCCCCTTTCTTAAAATTTCCAGGAAAAAGAACTCTGGTTTTCATTTTCTGAGGATCAACTTGTAACTGGGCCTTCAAGTAACTACAAAGACTTCGTCATTTTTCATTAATTGATTTTTCAGGTTGATATTCACTCAAGTTTGATCAGATCCGTGCGGGACCCTGAATGTCTGGGTGGAGGGGGGCTGTCAGGGAGCCCTGAAGGAGGCTGACGCCTGGTGGCAGGTGGATAAAGCCAGCTGGAGAGGATGGAGGAGAGCCTGAGGTGGGGAGTTAAAGCTCTTTGAGAATCTGGTGTGGGAGGGAGCTGAAAATGGGCAATTCCTCCGGAGGATGAGGGAGGGGGTATGGGGGGGAGGAAGGGATACTGCAGGAAAAGGGGAAAGTGACAGGTTCCTTAGCAATTGGGGTGGGGCGGACTATTCCATAAGGCAGGGCATGTCCCCTGAGACGGGCAGCAGGAAGTGTCTGTGGAGGGAACAGAAGGTGGGCGGATTTGATTATAGGGTGGGAGACACATGAGGTAGCTCCTATCTAATTGTTTCTAGTTTCTCTTTGAATTAGAGAGAATATCTGCAGCAGAGTGAATGGAGGTGGAGGGAAAGGGGAGAGAGAGAGAGAGAGAGAGAGAGAGAGAGAGAATATGGGAAGGAGGGAGGAGGGAAGTTGTTTTAGAGCCTGGAAGTCAAGCCCACCAGGAGGGGTGGCCGAACCACAGGAGTGACTGCGTGCCTGCTTGAGATGTGGTCCTGGATGGAAACAGACCGGTCGGCAGGGCTCTGTGGTTTTCCCTCATGGGGTTCAGGTGTTTGGGGAAAGGTAAGGGACAGGTGGATAGTTGGGCTTAACCAGGTCTGTGGTTTCACGAGGCAAGTCATGACAGCGAGAAAAACTGGGGGAAGTTAGGAATGTTTGTAAGAGACTGAGGACAGTGGTGGATTTTATAATTTAAATGGAATAAGGAAGAAATTGAAGTCATTTTTGAGGGAGGGGCCAGTGGTTGCCAGCAGATTATTTGGCTGTAAGTGTAGAGTGAGACACAGGGGACGTGCAGAGGAAATGAGCTGGCGGGAGGGGTACTGACAGTGGGACTGCAGGTGGTTGGTTCCTGGGGCTGGTGGGGCAGATGTGGGCGGTGAGGACCATGGCGTTGAGGGAGGGGAGACTGAGGAGACTGGACAGAATCTCGGGCATCCCGTACTCACTTGCCAACTAATGCCAAACCCCTTGGCTCCCGCTGTTTCTGCTTACGCTTCCTGTGTTGTATTCTGCACACTGG
Source organism: Balaenoptera physalus (assembly GCF_965194825.1). Lineage (NCBI taxonomy): Eukaryota > Metazoa > Chordata > Mammalia > Artiodactyla > Balaenopteridae > Balaenoptera > Balaenoptera physalus. The sequence continues at coordinate 266,866 of NW_028125776.1, forward strand.
ACCGGAGCATGTGGTCTGTGTCACCATCGTGTTGGTCCCGTGTAGCACAAGCCTGATACATAACACAAGTCCAGCGCATATTTTTTAATAAATAAGGAAGGAGGTAACTGAATGATTATCTTATTAAACTATGAAACAAAAGAATCCCATATTCTTGGTTGTAGGCGGGTGTTTTACTAAAGCACTTTCTTATAAAAAAAAAAAAAACCAAAACCTGTAGATTGCAAGCAATTTTCTGCAAGAAAAGTAAATAAATCAGAAGTTCAAACTTTTCAAAATTCATACACTTTGTACATTTCTAATGTACTTATTAAGAAAAAGAAAGTATTAAATGAGAAACTAGCCTCATAATTGTTTTTGTCACAGCAAAAGTTGAGGAGAATCGTATCATGTTGCTCAAATTTCTATTCATTTTTCTTAAGCCTATGAGAATCAAAGTATCTTTGTGTTCAGAAACGAATTCTCTCCTCAGAGCCTCTGTACACTTATATAACTGAAGATAAGATTTGGGACTTGGTTATGAGTCAAAACTAAATATATTCATGGTTTATTTCTATTTGGAGACCATTCTAAAAATTCAGGTACATATTTGAATATTACAATGCCTACTCGATATATTTAATATCTTCTCCAAATATTCTTACTCAGGTAAGGATACGGTGACATAATCAGTTTTGAGTTCACTCATACATTCTCAAAGATATTTAACACGTTAGCTAAGAACCTGATTTGGGAAGGACATTTTTATTACATGGGTAATAAAATGTCTGTAATCCCTCAAATAAGGGAGGCAGTAATTTTATGTCCGTGACCCACTAGACTCTGAGCTCCGTGAGGACCTGGTGGTCTTACATTCATCACATCCCCAATATCTACTAAGGCATCTAGACATCGGTCAGCAATCAATTGTTGTTGAATGTGTGAATGATTGAAAAAAATATTGACTATTAAAAGCGGTAAAAGGGGGCTTCCCTGGTGGCGCGGTGGTTGGGAGTCTGCCTGCCAATGCAGGGGACACGGGTTCGAGCCCTGGTCTGGGAAGATCCCACATGCCGCGGAGCGACTGGGCCCGTGAGCCATAACTACTGAGTCTGCGCGTCTGGAGCCTGTGCTCTGCAACGGGAGAGGCCACGACAGTGAGGGGCCCGCGCACCGCGATGAGGAGTGGCCCCCGCTTGCCGCAACTGGAGAAAGCCCTCGCACAGAAACGAGGTCCCAACACAGCCAAAAATAAATAAATAAATTTATTAAAAAAAAAAAAAAAAAAAAGAGTGTTAGGTAACACATTAGGAACTAGGTGGCTCTGTGCCTATAATCTTAAAAAAAAAAAAAAAAGCGGTAAAAGATATAAATATTTACATACAGTTATAGGCATTCACTGATCACCTGCCTAAAACCCACTCTTGGACCGTGACTTAAGAGCCCTTGCGTTATCCTGCAGTTGCACAGGCCCCAGGACCCTGGTGCTATAGCCCTGGTCAGTTTCTGAGTCCTCCGAGGATGGGCCGATTCTCAAGGGCCCCCAACAGCCATGGCTCCCCTGGGCGAGGTTTCCTACAGGAATCCCCCTCCACTGCTGTGGAATCTTTCTCTCCTTTCTCCTTCTTCTCTTCCCTTCCTCCCTCCCTCCCTCCTTCTCTTCCCGTTCTTTGAGTAGCATATTAGTGTCGATTATATCACACCATCCTTTTTAAAGTGAAATGTCACTTTTTCCAAAAAAGCTCAAAAATAGTACTCACTTCAACTCCTTAGCACACAAATATGAACAAATTTCCTAAACAATATGAATTTAGCAGTAAAATTTATTATCTGAAGACTGGGAAAAAGTGATACCTGCTCTACAATGTAGTTCTTGTAAGTTTTAGTTGTAATTCATATTAATATCAGGTTTAAAAATAGAAATATGGTAATGATCATGTGATGCTCTTTTTCTTAAATAATTATTAGTTTTTTTACTCTTTAGTGAATTTCTAGTTTAGACAACATCGAGAAATTATGGCGTATGCAAACACACTTCTTTTGTAGTAAATATGGTTTTCAAAACACACACAAGGAGCTTCCCTGGTGGCACAGTGGTTAAGAATCCACCTGCCAATGCAGGGGACACGGGTTCGAGCCCTGGTCCGGGAAGATCCCACATGCCACGGAGCAACTAAGCCCGTGCGCCACAACTACTGAGCCTGCGCTCTAGAGCACGCAAGCCACAACTACTGAGCCCAGGTCCTGCAACTACTGAAGCCCGCACACCTAGAACCCGTGCTCCACAACAAGAGAGGCCACCGCAATGAGAAGCCTGCACGCCACAATGAAGAGTATCCCTGCTCGCCGCAGCTAGAGAAAGCCCACACACTGCAACGAAGACCTGACACAGCCAAAGATAAATAAATAAAATAAATTTTAAAAAAATCCCTCAGTTTAAAAAAAATAAATAAATAAAATAAAAACACACACTAGTTTTCTGCTCATAGGAAGATGGAGAAAGCAGCATGGAAGTACCTCGAAAAATAAATAAAATTATTATTATACCCAGCAATCCCACTTCTGGGTGTATAACCAAAGGAAAACAGGGTATTGAAAAGGTATATGAACTCCCGTGTTTATTGCAACATTATTCACAATAGCCAAGACATGGAAACAACCCAAGTGTCCAGCAACGGATGAATGGATAAGGAAGACGTGGGGGTGTGTGCCTGTGTGTATGTATATGTATTGTGATATATGTCAGATATATATGTATATATGTGATATATATGTGCCTATGTGTATATGTATGTATATTATATGTACGTATAATGAATATTATTCAGCCACCAGAAAGAGGAAATCTTGCCGTTTTGCAACCACATGGATGGACTTTGAGGGCATTCCGTTAAGTCAGAGGAAGGCACATGCTGTATGATCTCACTTCAGTATGGAATCTAAGAAAGCCCAACGCAGAGAAACAGAGTAGGTGGGTGGGTACCAGGGGCTGGGGAGTTGGGGTCTGCAAAGATGTTGATCAGAGGGTACAAACTGTCCAGTTATAAGATGAATACATTCTGGGGGTCTAATGTATGGCATGGTGATTCTAGTTATCAAGACTGTATTATACACTTGAAAGTTGCTCTGAATATTTTCCCACTTCTGAAAAGAAATGGTAATTATGTGACCTGGTGAAGGTCAGCTAACCGAGGGTGGTAATCACACGGCGGTATAAGTGGATCAAGTCAACACTCTGTACACCTTAAATTTACACACTGTTATCCATCCATTATTTCCCGCTAAAGCTCGAAAAAACCAGGTTGCCGTCAGAAGGAGCAGCGTCTCTCGTGTCTGTTCCACCGCCACTTGCCCGCCATGCGTCAGGCGTCCCACTCGCAGAGACGGGTCACGCCGGTGCTGCCACCTCGGCCTTCGCGCTTTCCCGCCTCGGAAGGACAGCGAACGGGCTTCCGCAGATGAAAGGCCGCGCGCGTCTGCGCCCCTGAGAGTTTGCGGGACCGGGAGACGCGGGATGTGGAAAGGGAGGAAAACCCACGCCCTTCGTAAAGGTTGGTAGCTTGGGGGGGGGGGTGTGTGTTTTCCTGAGATTTATGCCAAACTTTCATTTACGCTTGAACGAGGATGACTTGAGTCTACGCAGCCTGATACTGTCCTGAGAGAGCAAGGGACTCACCGACCGGCTGCTGCCCCACTGCCCGGAGGTGCGCCCAGCCCCGCGCCCCGGGGCGTCGCCGGGTCCGCAGCGAGGACACGGGCGCCGCCGAGCCGCCAGCCCGCGGCGCGGGTGGGGCGCGCGGGCGCGAGAGGCGTCCTTTCCTCTTCTGGACAGTCCCCAGGGTCCAGCACCAGCTCCACGTGACGGGGAGACCCCGGCGGAGGGGTCCCCAGGGACCCGGCAGGCAGCTGCCCTGCGACCCTCCGAGGGAGGGGAAGGCCCGGAGGCACCCGACTGCGGACGGGGGGACGCCCCAGGTCAGATCCACCGGGGAGCAGGGGCGGGGAGGGGCCGCCGAGCGGCAGGAGCGCTCGGCCCCGGCCCGGGGGAGCGGCAGCCCCCAGAGGCTATCACCTCTCCCGCTCTCCCCCGGAGCGCCGCAGCCCGGGACGCGTCCCGCCCCTCGGCAGCCGCGCGCCCCTCCTCTCCCGGCGCGTCGCGTGGGCGGCGGTCACGGGCGGTGGGCGGTGCTCAGGGCGGTGGGCGGTGGTCACGGGCGGTAGGCGGTGCTCAGGGCGGGGGGCGGTGGTTACGGGCGGTGGGCGGTGCTCAGGACGGTGGGCGGTGCTCACGGGCGGCGGGCGGCGGTTACGGGCGGTGGGCGGTGCTCAGGTCGGTGGGCGGTGGTCACGGGCGGTGGGCGGTGCTCAGGGCGGTGGGCGGTGGTCACGGGCGGTGGGCGGTGCTCACGGGCGGCGGGCGGCGGTCACGGGCGGTGGGCGGCGGTTACGGGCGGTGGGCGGTGCTCAGGGCGGTGGGCGGTGCTCACGGGCGGCGAGCGGTGATCACGGGCGGTGGGCAGTGCTCAGGGTGGGGGGCGGTGGTCACGGGCGGTGGGCGGTGCTCAGGACGGTGGGCGGCGGTCACGGGCGGTGGGCGGTGCTCAGGACGGTGGGCGGTGCTCACGGGCGGCGGGCGGCGGTCACGGGCGGTGGGCGGTGCTCAGGTCGGTGGGCGGTGCTCACGGGCGGTGGGCGGTGCTCGGCTGCTCCCGCCGCAGCCCGCGGAGCCCGAGCCGAGCCCGAGCGGCGCCGAAGCGCAGAGGGGCGCGGACGTGGCGACCGCGGGGCTCTAGGAGGCTCGCGCGGGTCCTCGGCGCTGAGCTCGCGCGGCCCGGAGCGCTGGTCCCGCCGAGTGGGCGGCGATGAGCGCCGAGGGACCCTTCCCCCCGGCTGCCCCCCGCGGGCGCCCCGGCCGCCTGCTAGTGCCCGCGAGGGTGAGTGCCGGACCTCCCGGCCGTTTTTTCTGCGCGCGCCCCTCCTCTCCCTGCGCCCCCTTCCCCTCTGCACCCCTTTCTCCCTCCAGGCCCTCCCCTTCTCAGCGCCCCTGTCTCTCCTCCGCGACCCGTCTTCCCTCCCCGTGCCCCCTCCTCATCCTCCGCCCCCTCCTCACCCGGCGCCCCCTTCCCTCTTGCGTCCCCATCTCCATCTCCCAGGGCGGCTCGTGCGGGCGGGCGGGCGCAGACCCCCTGACCCTCCGTCCTCCCGGCCCAGCATCCCAGACGGAAACTTGTAGGGTCTGCCTTTCCCCGTCGTGAAGGTGCAGCGGCTCCGTGGCCCGTGGGAATCAGGTTCTCCAGGGTTGGGGGTTGGGGGTTCGCCCCTCCTGTCTCCCTGCGAGCGGCTCCTGGCCTCGGGGGCCGCGGCGGGCGTCCTCCTGAGCTCCTCTCCGTCTTGGGGGGGGCCTCTGCCCGGGCTGGGGGCCCCCCCGGCCGAGCGCCCCGCTACTTAGGGGACAGCTCAGCTCTGGACGCCCAGTTCGTGATACCGATTCGTGCGTGCGTGTCTGTGTGACATCTCTTCTTATCCCTGCCCCAGACGACTCCCCTCCACCCTCTTACTTCTAAATAACTTAACTGTTGGGGGAAAACAGAAATGTGGCTCAGTCAAAAACGAAAAGTTCTTGGAAGCCTTCGCGTCGCCACCCCCAGCATAACCGAGTGTTCTGGAAACAGTTTAGGAACCGCAGCCGAGGCTCCCCGACTGATTGACTAATCCGGCTGGAACCGCCTCCCTTCGGGTTTGTCCTCACAGACTCCCTAAGCCCGGGAGCGACAGTAAAAACCGGCGTGTGTCTAGCAGTCCTTTTCAGGATAACAGAGAAATGTTTCGGAGACTATGGGTTGAAGGCTTTTATAAATTCCTGTGTGTCAGGATGCTTCTAAACCAGGGCAGTACTAATGACTGTATGATTTTCTTAAAAAAAAAAAAAAAAGCTTATGTAGAGACAGTTGCTTCTTCCATCAAGTTATACAATTCTGGGGTGTTTCCACAAAATCTTGAAATTAAATTTCATGTGAAGTTCCGTGCTGATTGTGTAAAGTACTTTGTCACGGAGCAGTTTTCCTTAAACCGGGAAGACGTGCTTGGGGTAGTCGGAAGTCAAGTGCTTAAGAAAGAGGCTGGGAGTTCTGTCACTGCCTGGAGTCTTGCGGCCATGCGCTCGCTGGTTAGGAGCTGCGCATCTGCTTGAGGTGTTCTTGCAGCCGTCCTGTGTGTAACCACCGTAATTATAGTGGAAGAACCAAGTGGATTGATCATACTGCATAATTGACTCCGTGGACGAGTTATTGGCAATAACTTAAGTTTTTAAAAAATATGTCAACTGCAGGTTCTCAAATAAGTACTCTCCAGGGTGCTAAATGTTGACTCCATTAAGATACTAAATTGGGGGCTCAGAAAGGGGCTCCATACCCCATTTGCTGAGGCTGTAACTAGTGCTTATTTGTAATAAGAACCTTGATTATAAGATGCATCCTATGTGCCTCATACTGGGTTTGAAACAACTTTCTTGTATGTCATCATTTTTCTAATTAGAAGCACTAAGTTCTCCTTCGTAACTGAAATGATGAAATAACTCTGTAAACTCAATGATGTTATGGACAGTTACTGATAAGAAAAGCAGCAAACCTGCATGCTTGTCTAGATTCCAAGGATTCAAGTGAAAAATTTATGGCCATCAGAGGTCCACAGTGCAAAGATGTTTAGGGCCATTTTCCAGCCAAGGTTCCAGCCATGATTGTGTTCCAGCCAGGAAGTTCTGTCAGCACCAAAGGACAAGTGTTGGAATAGTAACATGGATCCCGTAATAGCAGGAGTGGTCCCTCCGGTGTCCTAAGTAATCAGGTGTGCTCAGATGCTGCGTGCTCCGGCCTACAGCAGAGCTCAGATTCTTGCTCATTTATAACAAATCTGTTAACTGTTCTGTCTACACATGTGTCTTTTAAAACAGGAACATTCATAGCTCACAATCATGGCTGGAACCTTGGCTGGAAAATGGCCCTAAACATCTTTGCACTGTGGACCTCTGATGGCCATAAATTTTTCACTTGAATCCTTGGAGTCTAGACAAGCATGCAGATTTGCTGCTTTTCTTATCAGTAACTGTCCATAACATCATTGAGTTTACAGTTATTTAATCATTTCAGTTAAGAAGGAGAACTTAGTGCTTCTAATTAGAAAAATGATGACATACAAGAAAATCGTTTCAAACCCATTATATTTCTAGTTGTAAACATTTTTTTGAAGTCAGAAAAACAACATGTTCTTTATGACTGCTGGTTTGAATCATGAGAATTTGGCCACATTTGAATGTCTCTTGCTCAGGATTGGAACTTCTTTTTCTCTTTCGTTTTAGGTAGCCGTACCCTGTTACATGTATTCCCTAAGTTGAGCCAGTTCGTATACCTGTGTCCCTGAGTCTCCTGTGTCCCTGTGGTTAAACCCCTGGGTGGAGAACCGCCAGTGCAGTGTGTAAAGGTGTCCTGCTTTCCTGTTCAAACACTGCTGTTGGTTTGTGCTGAACACAATTTTCTGTTTTTAATTAACATCACTGCTTCAGTCGAGGGGCTGGAAGCCTGGGAGAGCCAGTCATATGTGAGTTCTCACGGTGAGCTTGGCGACTGGAAGGTGAGAGCATGTCAGGTCATTTAAAGTAGGCATCTAGTAATGTCACCACTTCGTCATCTAGTTAGAGATGTGAGTTGTCGCGGGAGCTAAAGGAAACAGGTAACCTCTGGGGAAGGATGTCCGTTTGTTCTAGGCTTTTGTCACGTGTTTCTCATCCTTGCTGACTCATCTTTGATTTCAAGTGTAGAATTTCTGATGATCTCTATGATGTCATAAGCAAGATTCACATATTTTAAGATGGGGAATTACCTGACTTTACCAGGAGATAGGTTTCCTATCTTGGATAGGTTTCCAAGATCCAAGTTTAAAAAGTGTGCTTATTTATTGAAAATACCAGATGTAAAAATTGCCGTATTTCACCAAACATGTGTAGAACAGCGACCTTTTATATCTACATGCCTGTATAGCTACATAAACATAAATGTGGCTTTTTAAATTTCAACGTTAATTTAGTTCCATGTCCCTAGATGTCCCAGGAGACACACTTACGAAGGGTGACAAGAGGGCAGCACTGATGTGAGTTCGGTCAAGGGAGTGAGTGGCAGACGGAGACGTCGAGCTGCTTTATCGCTGGGTGGAGGGAGGGAGCTCGTGTCAGTGAGTTTATAGCCCGGTTCCCTCTCTGTCATACGGGTACCCAAGCTGCAGAATTATGAGAGCAGCTCGCCTGCCACCACAGGAAGCAGGTGGCGTCGGGCACGTGAGGTCCGTCTCTGTACCCCAGGCCCCCGCGCTGTCCTTCTCAGAGCAGACACTCGCTCTGAGGCACGTGGACACGGGTGATGGGTGGCCGCTCCAGGCGGGACGGGGACGGGGAACCGTGTGTCCCCTGCCTCCCCCTCGCCCGAAGAACCTGTGGTCTGGGTTCTGAGTCACTTCAGACCTGATTCCGACATCCTCAGAAACTCGCTAATTAGAATCTACCTGTATTTTTTGCAATGTACCAAGGCAGGTTCAAGAAATGCTTTTGGGGGAAAAGTGCATGCGAATTTCGTGGAAAAAAGTATTTGTGTTTCGACTGGCGTGTGCTTTTCCTTAGTATCAGCTGGTTACTGCATGTTGTCATTCAGATTGTACCTTTGGAGAGCTTTGGGCTTGTTTTCAGGGAACACTGGATGTCAGTTTCCCCCAGGCCACCGAGGTCCCCACTCATTCTGCGCTGAGCAGCGGAGGCTCGGCGCCCTGGACGCCCGCCCTCCGGCCTCCCCGCAGCCTCACCTCCTTCCTCTCTTGCGTCTCATCTTCAAGGCTGTTGCAAAAGTGTGGCGAATATTATGCTGTTGTGATTTCTCAATTGAAATTATTGGTGAGACAGTTTCTGTTTTCTACGGAGGCTGTAGTTTTACATCCATAAATATTGTTAACTAGCTATCTTTTAATGAAGCAAGGAAGTAGGACTTTTAAAAAGTGAATGTGACTCTTAGCTTGCTTAGCGGACCACTCAGCAGGCGCTGTTGGAAACAGTTAGAAAAGGCCAGTTACGTGTGGGCGCCGAGCTGCCCTGCCGTGGAGCCCTGGCACCGGCGATGACCTTGTGAGAGTTTCCAGAGCGGCTGAGTCTCGGCGCTTTGCACTCAACACTGTCTGCAGGTTATTTACAGTCACACTTATTATTCTGAGTGAATAAATCTGACTCTAAACTGTTGACATTTGACAGCAATTCTAGTTTTGATAGGCACCAAAATTCATTTGAAATTTGGATGAATACCATTGTATTATGGCGCTGAATTGTACTATTATAAATACGATCATATAAATGGTAAGGTTCAGTATTGTAAATCTCATGGTGTTATTAGCATTCATACTGTTTTATTTCTCGTGCTGATTTTAGTTGAAGGCTGACTCCCCTCCCCTTCCAGTGAGTGGTAATTGCATTTAAGCGTTGACTAAAAGAGAAGTAACTGTAATTATTTGTATTTTAATCGAAGTAGTTTGAATGACAAATCATTGTAAGAATCCAATTCCATTTCTAGAATGAATGTGAATGCTCTCAGCAGGTGTATATTTTATTGTCTGTTTTATGAATTCATATCAGTAAGAATATAACCACATGGATGCACCCAGATTCTACATTAGGACATTTTTGTTCATTGAGCTAGTGTTTAGGAGAATAATCTGTATTTATAAAGTGTGACATAACTGCCAATTATTCCTATCAGGAATTACAACACTTTCTATTGACAATAAATGTCACATTTGACAACGTTCGCACACATTTTGCATGACACGACTTTCAGAAACTAAGTGCGGTGGCCGTCGGGTCTTCTTTAAAGGGAGACCAGCTTCCCTTGCTAAGTCAGAATCCAAGAGGTGGCAGGGGAGCTGAACCCACCTCCCTGACTCTTTCCCTCCGAGTGTGTTGCCCTGGGAGCTGTCCCTTCGTGGTCCCTGCCCCCAGCTGACCATCTTCACCTCTGTCCCTGCAACACTTAGGCCACCGTGTCCCCAGACGTGCTGCCCCTCTGGCTTCACCTCCAAGGGGTTTGAGCTGCTGACGGCTCACCTGGCACGCCTCCCTCCCCGACCCTCTGCTTTTCCTCCTTCCGTCTCCGGCTCTTTGGGGACCTGGTCCTCTGCTCTGCCTTTCAGAGTGCGGTGTACAGACCTTCTGCTGCAGGTTCTTTTCTCGCTGTATGTTTCCAGGTGGCCTCACCTGCCTCTGGTTAACCCACTGATGCCCAACACGGTGCCTCGGTGAGCCCCGCTTGGCTGTCCAGTTAACACTTCCAAGATCCTCCGCCTAATCTGAATCCCGAAACCCCGCTCTCTCTCTGTGTTTATATGTCAGACAACGGCAGCACCACCCAGCCAGCTCATGTCTCTGTCTGATGTGCTCGTGCCCTTGAGGCCGCCTCAGGGCCTTTGCTCACGCTCTCGTCTCTCCCTGGACGTTGACCCCGTCCCTGGCCTCTGTCCCAGCCTCCATCAGCCCTGCTCATTCCCAGTCACAGCCGCGCCCCTTCTCTCTTGCTTTCAGAACCCACGTTTGTCTGGGTATCTGGTGCCCGTATGCTTTATGGGCCTCATCCCACCCTCAGGTGTAAATATGGACCAGTCTAAGTCAATGATTGCCTTTGGAAAGGGCATGATTGCAGCTTTGCCAGTGAGGCTGCTTGTGAGTGAGGGGGGAAGTTCCCCTTTCTTTCAGAAAGAGACGCAAGACTGGGTGAATAAATTACATGCCTGGTACGTAACAGCTGATATGCACTGTTGAATCATAAGTATTTATCTGAATTAATGGTATGTCATGCTGTAAGAGGGAGGAAGTTCTGTTTCTGGCTCTTGTACTGAGAATTTATATTTATGATTAGCTATTTTGTAAATTTATTTATTTATTTATTTATTTTAGGCTGCATTGGGTCTTCGTTGCTGCGCGTGGGCTTCTCATTGCGGTGGCTTCTCTTGTTGCAGAGCACAGGTTCTAGGCGTGCGGGCTTCAGTAGTTGTGGCACGGGGGCTCAGTAGTTGTGGCGCACGGGCTTAGTTGCCCCGCGGCATGTGGCGTCTTCCTGGACCAGGGCTCGAACCCGCGTCCCCTGCATTGGCAGGTGGATTCTTAACCACTGTGCCATCAGGGAATCCCTGATTAGCTATTTCGGGTTTGAATAAAATTGTGCCTTTATATTTTTATAATTGCTGCATTTTGATATCAATTTTACAAATCAGCATAACTGTTAATGGTAAAATATACCGTATTCTCTTCTCATCTCTATCCTGCTGAGTATTATCCTTAATGATTTCTCTTCAGATAATTATACTTTACCAAATGGCTCCATTAGTTGACTCTTCACATTATAATTATCTTAAGTTTTTGTTACGTGCTGAGGAGCATGAAATTACTCCTCAACTGTAAACCTGGGGACATTCGGACCCCTTGAGGCGGCAGCAGTGCTTTGGGGAAGGTGTGTGGGCTCGACATAGGCAGTGCTAGTCCTGTCATCTTGGTGATAGATCCAGGCTGTCATGGCTTGTGTGACAAGGTAGACAAATAGCAGCTTCTGCATTTGTGGCATTAGAAACGCCAGAGGTTTCACTGCCTTCCTGCCGGGGAGGGCAGCCAGGAGAAGTGGCGCCAAGCTGGCCTTTTCCACAGCCGTGAGGGTTTTCCTGAAGGGGTCAGGACTTTATGAAGGTAAACTTAAATGTCATTTGGAAAAGTACTTTGTGGTTACAGATGTGTACGTACCTGCACCTGCGTGCACACCATTTATGCGTGTACATCACTAACAGAGCAAAGTGTGAGCGCCTGTTAGGAGCTGTGCTGGGAGCTGAGAGGACAAAGCAGGACAGAAGGGGTCCAGACACAAGGTGCATGCCGGTGAGCACCCCCCAGCTCCCCCCACCCATGACCACTAGCGGAGGTAGATTCTGGAAGCGCAGGCTTTGGGGCGGGGCAGGGGGGCGTGAGTGGCGGGCGACAGGTGCTTCCTTCCTGCCCCGAGTGGTGACTGCTGCTTGTTGCTGGGGGTACGGCTGTGGCTGTGTGCACAGGAAAAGAGTGACACACGGAAAACATGATCGCAGATGTTTATGGCTGTTATGAGGGAGAGAGACACGACCTTCAGAGAATACCATATGTGTTAATCATAAGTGCTCAGCTTGGCGTCTCGGGAGGCTGCCTGGACCATCAGCTGCCCGGTTGTACCCTGGCTCTGTGACCCCAGAGTCTGGGGCCTGGATGCTCTCAGGTGACTCTGTGCGACGGTGAGCAGGTACCAACTTCTTTGTGTGACTCACCTGTAAGGTCGGGAGAAAAATAGGGAGGATACTCATATCTCTAGAATAATGACTATCATTTAATTCTTTTTTTTGAGGGGGATTAATAAGAAAAGATCCAGGTGGGATAGAATTGATTACAAACAGGAGACAGTGTGTGCGTGCATGTGTGTGTGTATGTTATAGCACATTTGGAAAAATCATTTGCTCTTATTAGTTATCTATATTATACACATTAGTGTATATAAGTCATTCCCAATCTCCCAATTCATCCCAACACCACCACCACCCTGCCCCCGCTTTCCCTCCTTGGTGTCCGTATGTTTGTTCTCTATATTTGTGTCTCTATTTCTGCCTTGCAAACCGGTTCATCTGTACCATGTTTCTAGAGTCCACAAATATGCGTTAATATACAATATTTGTTTTCCTCTTTCTGACTTACTTCACTCAGTATGACAGTCTCTGGGTCCATCCACATCTCTACAAATAACTCAGTTTCGTTTCTTTTTATGGCTGAGTAATATTCCACTGCGTATATGTACCACATCTTCTGTATCCATTTGTCTGTCGATGGACACTTAGGTTGCTTCCATGACCTGGCTGTTATAAATAGTGCTGCAATGAACATTGGAGTGCATGTGTCTTTTTGAATTATGGTTTTCGCTGGGTATATGCCCAGTAGTGGGATTGCTGGGTCATATGGTAATTCTATTTTTAGTTTTTTAAGGAAACTCCATACTGTTCTCCATAGTGGCTGTATCAATTTACATTCCCACCAACACTGCAAGAGGGTTCCCTTTTCTCCACACCCTCTCCAACATTTACTGTTTGTAGATTTTTTGATGATGGTCATTCTGAACAGTGTGAGGTGATACCTCATTGTAGTTTTGATTTGCATTTCTTTAATAATTAATGATGTTGAGCAGCTTTTCATGTGCCTCTTGGCCATCTGTATGTGTTCTTTGGAGAGATGTCTATTTAGGTCTTCTGCCCATTTTTTGATTGGGTGTTTTTTTTTTTTTTTAATATTGAGCTGCATTAGCTGTTTATATATTTTACAGATTAATCCTTTGTCCATTGATTCATTTGCAAATATTTTCTCCCATTCTGAGAGTTGACTTTTCATCTTGTATGTAGTTTCCTTTGCTGTGCAAAAGCTTTTAAGTTTCATTAGGTCCCAGTTGTTTATTTTTGTTTCTATTTCATTTCTCTAGGAGGTGGGTCAAAAAAGATCTTGCTGTGATTTATGTCAAAGAGTGTTCTTCCTATGTTTTCCTCTAAGGGTTTTATAGTGTCTGGTCTTACTTTTAGGTCTTTAATCCATTCGGAGTTTATTTTTGTGTATGGTGCTAGGGAGTGTTCTAATTTCATTCTTTTACATGTAGCTGTCCAGTTTTTCCAGCACCACTTATTGAAGAGACTGTCTTTTCTCCATTGTATATCCTTGCCTCCTTTGTCATAGATTAGTTGACCATAGGTGTGTGGGTTTACCTCTGGGCTTTCTATCCTGTTCCACTGATCTATATTTCTTTTTTGGGCCAGTACCATATTGTGTTGATTACTGTAGCTTTGTAGTATAGTCTGAAGTCAGGGAGTCTGATTCCTCCAGCTCCGTTTTTTTCCCTCAAGATTGCTTTGGCTATCCGGGGTCTTTTGTGTCTCCATACACATTTTAAGATTTTTTGTTGTAGTTCTGTAAAAAGTGCCATTGGTAATTTGATAGGGATTGCATTGAATCTGCAGATTGCTTTGGGTAGTATAGTCATTTTCACAATATTGATTCTTCCAATCCAAGAACATGGTATATCTCTCCATCTGTTTGTGTCATCCTTGATTTCTTTCATCAGTGTCTTAAAGTTTTCTGAGTAGAGGTCTTTTATCTCCTTAGGTAGGTTTATTCTTAGGTATTTTATTCTTTTTGTTGCAATGGTGAATGGGATCATTTCCTTAATTTATCTTTCTGATCTTTCATTGTTACTGCATAGGAATGCCAGAGATTTCTGTGCATTAATTTTGTATCCTGCAACTTTACCAAATTCATTGATTAGCTCTAGTAGTTTTCTGGTGGCATCTTTAGGATTCTCTATGTATAGTATCATGTTATCTGCAAACAGTGACAGTTTTACTTCTTCTTTTCAGTTTCTATTCCTTTTATTTCTTTTTCTTCTTCCAAAGAAGAAGCACTACCTGACAGCACTATTTACATAGTTTTTTGCAAAACTATGTTGAATAGGAGTGGCAAGAGTGGACATCCTTGTCTTGTTCCTGATCTTAGAGGAAATGGTTTCAGTTTTTCACCACTGAGAATGATGTTTGCTGTGGGTTTGTCGTGTATGGCCTTTATTATGTTGAGGTAGGTTCCCTCTATGCCCACTTTCTGGAGGATTTTTATCATAAATGGGTTTTGAATTCTGTCAAAAGCTTTTTCTGCATCTATTGAGACGATCCTATGGTTTTTATTCTCCAATTTGTTAGTATGGTTTATCACACTGAATGATATGCATATATTGAAGAATTCTTGCATTCCTGGGATAAATCCCACTTTATCATGGTGTATGATCCTTTTAATGTGTTGTTGGATTCTGTTTGCTAGTATTTTGTTGAGGATTTTTGCATCTATATTCATCAGTGATATTGGTCTGTAATTTTCTTTTTTTGTAGTATCTTTGTCTGGTTTTGGTATCAGGGTGATGGTCGTCTCATAGAATGAGTTGGGGATTGTTCCCTCCTCTGCAATTTTTTGGAAGAGTTTGAGAAGGATGGGTGTTAGCTGGTCTCTAAATGTTTGATAGAATTCACCTGTGAAGACATCTGGTCCTGGACTTTTGTTTTTAATCACAGTTTCAGTTTCATTACTTGTGATTGGTCTGTTCATATTTTCTATTTCTTCCTGGTTCAGTCTTGGAAAGTTACACCTTTCTAAGAATTTGTCCATTTCTTCCAGGTTGTCCAGTTTACTGGCATAGAGTTGCTTGTAGTAGTCTCTTATGATCCTTTGTATTTCTGCAGTGTCTGTTGTAACTTCTCCTTTTTTATTTCTAATTCTATTAATTTGAGTTCTCTCCGTCTTTTTCTTGGTGAGTCTGGCTAAAGGTTTATCAATTTTGTTTATCTTCTCAAAGAACCAGCTTTTAGTTTCACTGATATTTGCTCTTGTTTTGTTTCTATTTCATTTATTTCTGCTCTGATCTTTATGTTTTCTTTCCTCCTACTAACTTTGGGTTTTGTTTGTTCCTCTTTCTCTAGTTCCTTTAGGTGTAAGGTTAGATTGTTTATTTGAGATTTTTCTTGTTTCTTGAGGTAGGATTGCATTACTATAAACTTCCCTCTTAGAACTGCTTTTGCTGCATCCCATAGGTTTTGGATCATCATGTTTTCATTGTCATTTGTCTCTAGGTATTTTTTGATTTCCTCTTTGATTTCTTCAGTGATCTCTTGGTTATTTAGTAATGTACTGTTTAGCCTCCATGTGATTGTGTTGTTTATGTTTTTTTCCTGTAATTGATTTCTAATCTCCTAATGTTGTGTTTGGAAAAGCCACTTGATATGATTTCAGTTTTCTTAAATTTACCAAGGCTAGATTTGTGACCCAAGATATGATCTATCCTGGAGAATGTTCCATGTGCACTTGAGAAGAAAGTGTAATCTGCTCTTTTCAGATGAAATATCCTATAAATATCAATTAAATATATCTGGTCTCTTGTGTCATTTAAAGCTTGTGTTTCCTTATTAATTTTCTGGCTGGATGATCTGTCCATTGGTGTAATTGAGGTGTTAAAGTCCCCCACTCTTATTGTGTTACTGTCGATTTCCTCTTTTATAGCTGTTAGCATTTACCTTATGTATTGAGGTGCTCCTATGTTGCGTGCATATATATTTATAATTGTTATATCCTCTTCTTGGATTGATCCCTTGATCATTATGTAGTGTCCTTCTTTGTCTCTTGTAACATTCTTTATTTTAAAGTCTATTTTATGTGATATGAGTATTGCTACTCCAGCTTTCTTTTGATTTCCATTTTCATGGAATATCTTTTTCCATCCCCTCACTTTCAGTCTGTATGTGTCCCTAGGTCTGAAGTGGGTCTCTTGTAGACAGCATATACGTGGGTCTTGTTTTTGTATCCATTTAGCGAGACTGTGTCTTTTGGTTGGAGCATTTAATCCGTTCACATTTAAGGTAGTTTTCGATATGTTTGTTCCTATTACCATTTTCTTAATTGTTTGGGGTTTGTTTTTGTAGGTCCTTTTCTTCTCTTGTGTTTCCTACTTAGAAAAGTTCCTTTAGCATTTGTTATAGAGCTGGTTTGGTGGTGCTGAATTCTCTTAGCTTTTGCTTGTCTGTAAAGCTTTTGCTTTCTCCATCAAATCTGAATGAGGTCCTTGCTAGGTAGAGTAATCTTAGTTACAAGTTCTTCTCCTTCATCACTTTAAATATATCGTCCCACTCCTTCTGGCTTGTAGAGTTTCTGCTGAGAAATCAGCTGTTAACCTTATGGGAGTTCCCTTGTATGTTATTTGTCGTTTGTCCCTTGTTGCTTTTAATAATTTTTCTTTGTCTTTAATTTTTGTCAGTTTGATTACTATGTGTCTTGGCGTGTTTCTCCTTGGGTTTATCCTGCCTGAGACTCTCTGTGCTTCCTGGACTTGGGTGGCTGTTTCCTTTCCCATGTTAGGGAAATTTTTGACTATAATCTCTTCCAATATTTTCTCGGGTCCTTTCTCTCTCTCTTCTCCTTCTGGGACCCCTATAATGCGAATGTTGTTGCGTTTCATGTTGTCCCAGAGGTCTCTTAGGCTGTCTTCATTTCTTTTCATTCTTTTTTCTTTAGTCTGTTCCACAGCAGTGAATTCCACCATTCTGTCTTCCAGGTCACTTATCCGTTCTTCTGCCTCAGTTATTCTGCTATTGATTCCTTCTAGTGTAGTTTTCATTTCAGTTATTGTATTGGTCATCTCTGTTTGTTTGTTCTTTAATTCTTCTAGGTCTTTGTGAATCATTTCTTGCATCTTCTCAATCTTTGCCTCCATTCTTATTCCGAGGTCCTGGATCATCTTCACTATCATTATTCTGAATTCTTTCTCTGGAAGGTTGCCTATCTCCATTTCATTTAGTTGTTTTTCTGGGGTTTTTTCTTGTTCCTTCATCTGGTACCTAGCCCTCTGCCTTTTCATCTTGTCTATCTTTCTCTAACTGTGTTTCTTGGTCCACAGGCTGCAGGATTGTAGTTTTTCTTGCTTCTGCTGTCTGCCCTCTGGTGGTTGAGGCTATCTAAGAGGCTTGATGGGAGGCTCTGGTGGTGGGTAGAGCTCTCATTTACCAGTTTTATTTTACATAGGATGCCTCATTTACTAAAACCATAGATTCCAAGTTGCTCCATGAAAAATGTGATATTCTTAGCTGTCAACATTAGGGAATTTCCCCAATCACATTTTTAAATTGATTTAATGTGTTATTTTTGAAAACATAAGTTGGGATATCACAAAATGGACTTAGCCTGCAGAGGCTTACTTTCAACCAGAGAGCTCCATTTCCATGTTCCGCTTAACAGAACCCAAAATGATCTTCCTTCCCAAACCTCTTCCTTTTCCTGCACTATCTAAGAAAAAGTAACCACACTCTACATAGTTCCCTAAGCCAGAACCCTAGCAGCCATTTTTGCTTCTCTTTTCCCCTTCCCGCTCCATATCTAGTCACTGAGCACTTCTATTCTACCTCCCAGATGACCTCAGATCCTTTCCCTCCACTCCAATCTCTGCCACTGCCTTTAGTTTGAGCCCTCACTCCTCTCTTAGATGAATATAAAGTCTCTTAATGGGTTTTGTTGCTTCCATCAGTCCTACTTATTCTCAAGTGTGACCTCACTACAAACCACCTGATAGTGACTCCTTAACTTCACAACATTCAATGGCTCTCATGTTTCTGGGAAGAAAACCAAGCTCTTTACCCCAGCATCTACTTGGGGTTAATAGATCTAGGTTTGAATTTCAGGTTTAAGTACTTTGCAGCAGTGTGACCTCAGACTGTTGGGCTTTCTAAGCCTTTGTTTTCTCACCGTGCCTGAGGTCACTGAGGGCAGGACTATTTTTCACACACGGGTGCCTGGCATGTAGGAGGGACTAATCAATGTTGAATGAAGGGAAAGTATTTTAAAATCCACATCAAAAAATTGTTCCTCCTTAAAAAAAGAAAATCCTGATACACTATGCCACTTCCAACCAAATTTGACTTCGACCTTTATTTTCTGATGATCACAATAAGGTGCCTTTGGGGATCCACACAATCAGGGATCAAATCCTGGCCACACCCCTGAGCAATCATGTGACCTTGGGAACATTACTTAGCTTCTGTAAAATCTGTAAAATGAAGGTTTCTGAGGATTTTGTTCCCGAGGGTTAAATGAGTACCTCACTTGGAACGGGGGCGGGCGCATAGTGTTTGCCAAATGTTAACTATCGTTATCATCTTCATCAAATCAAGACCGTGGTACTTCACTTTGTGACTCTCAAGTTTGTATGAGAAAATCGTGCTTTATGCGTTGTTGTTGGCTAAAGTAGGGAAACCTGGAAACTCCTGCCGTGGAAGAGAGCAACAGGCGAGAAAAGCGAGTTGCTGAATCCCAGCGCCTCAGAGGTGGGAGGGAGGAGTTCGGTCCCTAATTTACTGATGAGGAAGTGGAGGGGTGACGTGTCCTCGAGTCTCATTCAAGACACAGCCACAGCTCTTTATTGAGAGTAGGACCAGGGCCCCGGGGGTTGCTATGGTTAAACTGTAGGCGGAAACTAACACTCTTTGGAAGGCAAGACAGGAGGAGCATTCAGTTATAAAAAACGGTCAAAAATTGGGGTGAAACTAAGTTCGTTGAGCAATACATCAAATGAGTCAACTGTGGACCCGGTGAAACCGAGTTGCTAACTGAACTGGTATTTTACGAACAGGGGCTTTCTACAGAGCCCACTGACTCAGGACGGCTTCGATTAACAAACTCCCGCGGCGCCTCCCGCAGGACCGGAAAGCTCGGAGCGCGAGAGATGAATGGAAACCAGAGTCTGGGGCGCGCCGCTCAGGGGGCGGGGCAGCCGCGGGCGGGGGCGGGGCATTGTGAGTCACATGCCTGCGCTCTGAGGAGGGCGCGTGGAGGGAACTCTGGTCATGATTGGTCCGTCGTAACCAGGTAACCGAAGGACACATTCCGGTAGGCAAGGGCCGGCCGGGCTAGCTACTTTCAGTCGGGAAGCAGCAGCGGAAGGAGGAGGAGCTTCGGCTGCGCTCTCTCCCTCAGTGGCTGCGCGTCTCAGCACTTCTCTGGTTCCCAGCCCTTTTAAATAAGCCGGTCTGGTCACCGCCCTCACAGACTAGTTGGTTCCGGGGAGGCGGCGGCGGGGGTGCGGCCGGGGCCGGACCCCTGCCCGGGGCCCAGCGGCTGGGCGGGGGTGCGGCCGGGGCCGTACCCCTGCCCGGGGCCCCGGCGGCTGGGCGGACAGGAGAGCGGCGGGCGAAGTCGCGTCTGCATGTGCGGCACAGCCCCAGCATAGCCCGGGGCTGCCAGTGCCCGCCGCGCCATTGTTGGGGGAGGGGGAGGCTTCTGAGCTCGGCGGAGTCGGGGGACGAGCGGAGGCGGCGGCGGCGAGGAGTGAAGGCGCCCCATGGGGAACTCGCTGTGTTGTTGCCTGTCCCCCAATGCCAGCCCCAAGTCGGGCCGGCGCAGGGGGTCAGCGGAGCCGGACTGCGAGTCTGAGGTCTACAAGGCGGCGGCCGGGAACGCGGTGGCAGTAGCTCCGGCGGCGGCTACCGTGGAACCCGCCGAGTTGGATTTCGCAGGTGGCGAAGGCCACCACCTGCAGCACATCAGCGACCGGGAGATGCCCGAAGGTAAGAAGCGGCTGACGCGCCTCGCCCCTCGCGGGGTCGGCGCCGTCTGCTCTCGGGCTTACCTCTGGCCTCCGCCGCCCCCAGGGTCCCCCGGGAGGGAGACGCCGCCTAGGGCTCCTTCTTGCCCGGAGTTGGCTCTCCCAGGGCTGGGCACCGGGGACGAAGGCTGGCTCTGCTTGGCGTCCCCACCCCTTATTCTTTACCAGTCGCGTCCGGCCAGTCTCCTTCCCTCTTCCCTACCCGAATGCCCAATTCTTTCCCCCGTTCCCATTTCCCAGCCCGGCCTGAGACCCTCCAATCCGCGGCCCTTCCTGTTCGTGGTTCTATTTAACATCTCGTGGGACTTAGCAGAGACTTTCTGGTGTATTCTCTCTTTTCTTAATGCAAACTTAAATACTCTAACTTCGGCGTATCCATCCCGTCTCCCTATCCAGATGGTACCTAAGCGAAGGAACTAGGTAAGGGCCTGATGACAGACTTCTATTTGTT
Organism: Balaenoptera physalus; assembly: GCF_965194825.1. Classification (NCBI taxonomy): domain Eukaryota; kingdom Metazoa; phylum Chordata; class Mammalia; order Artiodactyla; family Balaenopteridae; genus Balaenoptera; species Balaenoptera physalus. The sequence continues at coordinate 287,548 of NW_028125776.1, forward strand.
AAGGTAGTTGATACTTGAGACAATTAAGACAAACATTAGAGGATTTCTCATTTAAATTAAAAATAGAGATGGACAGAGTCAGTGTGGTGTTCTTAACTAAAATTCTTTGGATTTTAATGTTTTCAGTCGCCCTGATAGAAGCTACTTTATCCCTTCTAACTATAATTTGAACACGATAGGAAAGAAAATGGTGGGAGAGGGGCTTAAAATAACTGTGAACGGTGTGAAACGTTACTGCCACGGCTGCAGAGAAGAGTTGTTGGGTTTTTTTTCTTTACCAAAGGAGACCCCATGGAGTTCTGATTACTTTTAAATTCCCACTTTGACACAAGTATGTCTTCAGTTGCACAGCCTTAACCGACTTCTTTTGCACGTTGCCTGTTCTAAGGGAGGGGTGAGGTGGTTCCTGAGACTGCTGGACAGAAGTTTCAAAGGAGAAAAAACAAATTCAGATTGTAATTTGTAATATAAAGGTTTGGGAGTTAACATACCACATCCATCCTGCAGAAAAATGTCTCCATGGCTCCCTCCTCCTCCGCCCCCCCCCAGTAGAATAATATTTAACTTTAAGAATGTTCAGGTAAAAGTTCTGAAGACTAAGTGGCTGGGGGTGGGTGTTGTCGGGGAGGAGAGGAGAGAGAGAAGAGAGGAAATGTTTTGATTTTTGCCTCTAGAATTTTGGAAAGGGATGGCTCTAGGTTAAAAAAAAAAAAATTTCTGGGTAGCATAGTGGCACTTTAATAAAGACTGTTCTTTGAAGTATAAAACATTGTATCATAAAGATGTTAAAGCCCCACTGGCCCATTTGTTTCATTTAAATGCCAGAGATTATTTCATTATTTCATAGACGAAATGTCTTACAGCTCTTCTATTTAAATTTTAGTTGGGTTTATTTAATTTCTTTAAAAGTTAGAATAATTAAGCCTGTGGATTCACCCTTATGATGGACGTGGCTTTGTAAGTGGAAAGTACTCCCTTTTCAGAATCGTTAGATATTGTGAAAGAATGAACAAATTATGTGAATTAATTGTAGCTTTAAACACAAAGCATGTAAGTACTTGTGAAAACTGCTCTGCTTGTTGCTATAAGGTAAGCCTCTAAATGATTTTTAAAAACAGTTAGTAGTTGGCTAGTGTAGGATGAGAGACGAAAATTGGACCTTTATAGAATTCTTTTAAGATTTACAATGCATTTTCTTGTGTATTTCACTCGGCCCTTCCATCTACAAATAAGGCCCGTATATATTCTCCCTCTGTTGCCGATGAAGAAGCCAAGACTTAGAGATCTGAAATGACTGTGTAACACAGCTACTGAACAAAAGAGACAGACTTGGGAGGTGGTAGATATGCCAAATTCAGTTCTTGGGATGCTTAAGAAACTGTTTAGAGTGCACCTTATATTTTATTATAATTTATCCATAAGTTAGGCCTATCTCAGCATACTCCAGTTTTGATTATTGCCATTCCAGTTTATTGTACACAACTCAGAAGCAACATTTACCTCTCCATTCTCTGTCTGTACATACATTGCAATGGATATGAATAAAGGTAGAAGTCATGAAATAGCCTAAATTTATCAGTCAGGTAAACACGTTGATATAATTTAAAGAGTTTGTTCTGGTGAAATCCAATTGAAGCCGAGAATGCCCTGGACAGAGGGACATTAGGGGAAGCTGGTAAGCGGGCAGGTAAGGTACTAAGCATTTAGCATACGACTATGTATGATAAGGAAGGAGTGCTATATCCGGAACTGGAAAAATAGAGTTCATGAGTACAGAATTTACCTTTTTATGTTTAACATGATTGTTAAAATTTCATTTCAATTTGTCTTTTTTGGGGGGGCATTCGATAAAGTGATAAGAGAAACCTCAATTTCAGCATTTGCCTATTAATTAAGTTTCCATAGAAACAAGGTCAGAACACCAAATATAAAGTACAGGCACATTGGAAGTTTGCTCTTCATGTCTTTATTTCAGACAATTTTGTATCAGTTTCCCTGGAAACTGAGAAATACCTACTCAGATATAAAACATTTTGGCTTTTCTACAGTGAAGAATTATTTGGTTACTTAGAGAAAATCGTACATAAATGATGCTCTGTCTTGTTCTTCAGAAACATTGGAGAAGAACATGATTTCTTGAAGCCATCTCAAAAAAGTAACTCCTAAGAACGTAGTATAGATTTCAGATAGACTCAAAAGAATTTTTTACTACTTTGTCTTTAACAGTATATCTAATATAACTGATGGTAGTGTCATAATAGAAAAGAAGATGCTACGGTCCTATTCTCTGATTTTCCTTTTATTCATCAACTTTTCATACAACCTTTATGTTCTGACCTTAGGAGCTTTGCTAATTTTCTGGTGAAAGGTGCTCTCTCAAGTGACCCCTACCTCCCATCCCCCTGAAGAGTGGGTAGGGAAGGAATTGGCAATATGATGTGGAAAAACCTCTGAGCAACAGATCTTTCCTTTTTTTGGTGACAGTATTAATGAACATTTGATGTGAAAGATTGAGAAAACACAGAAAAGTCCTTCACTCACACTCAGAATATCCAGAATTTTTATTAATATTTTGGTGTTGATTCTTCCTGAACCTTTTGTATGCATATAAACATAACATTGTGTTTATTTTACAAAGATGGGATTGTTCTTTATGTGCCACTTTGTAACTTTGTGTTATAAAGAAAAGTAACGACATGAAGCTCCTGGAACTGTGCTGACACCTAGAGAGTGCTCCAGGGTGATGTCTTTCCATGCAACTGCGCATAGCTCTACAGCCTGCCTTTTACCAACTGTTTACTGTGCCATCGAATGGTTGGAGCATAATTCATTTACCCAGCCTTTATGGTTGAGCATCTTTTATAATCCCATTATAATGCTTTATTCAGGGGACACAGATAAAAACTGATGCATTGTATTGATACTTCCCTATAGCATTCTGATTGTACACTTTGTCTTACGACTTAATTAAATTCATAGGGTGAGTCATTTTGTAGTAAAGGTATTTTAACATTAAATGTTCTTTTCCCAAATTAAAGTTACCATTGATTTTTCACTGAACATTAGATTTCCTCTTTTAGGTTTTCGTGGTTCTTGGTAACCTGTCTTGTGTCTTTGATTCTGAGTAACTAAACTACTACTCTAAGAGATCTGAAATTAACTCTGGTCTTAGGTGACAGACACATCAAAAGACAGCATTAGAAGAAATCTTAGATGATGTGGGAAAATTGGGAGAACCTTAACTGGTTTTGGGTACACTGAAAAATGATTATTAGGCACCATTCCAGAGGCAGGACAAACAGTGGTTAGACAAGACAAAACCCGTATCCTAACTCAGGTCCTTACTTTCTAGAAGTGCCTGGGGGCTGACGACACAAGAATAACATCAGGTAGTGAGAACACTAAGAAAGAAAATGAAGGTAATGGGCTGGGGAGGAGGACAGTTTTACAAGGGGTGGTTAAAGACAGCTTCTCTCCTTAAGCGACCCATGAGCAGTCCTAAGAGAGCCATGTGAGGCTGTGGGAGAAGAGGCTTCTGTGCAGTTCCTAAGAAGGGAATATGCTTGATGCGTGCCAAGGACAGAAAGATGGGTGGCTGCAGCTGAGTGAATGAATGCCAGGAGGAATATGGGGGATTAAGACCTTGTATGCCTAGTGGGCCTTGACCAAAAAATATGAATTTTAGTCTAATTGTAATGGGAAACCATTGAAGGATTATATGCAGGGGAATGATGTTAATTCTTAGAAAAAGGGAAGGGGGGTAGAGAGGGCGGAGGGAGATCAGACCAGCTACTGTGTGAGAATAGACTGTAAGGGTGGAAGGAAGCAGAGAGGGAGACCAGTTAGGAGGCTGGTGCGGTAGCTCAGGTGAGAGCCAACAGTGGCTTGAACAAAAAAGCGATATTAATAAGGGTCTAAAATAGGCTGTAGTATATAGATTGCTCTTGCATTTCATTTGATTCTCACCATGTTCTGAGTTAGGTAGTGTAGGAGTTCTTCTCTTAGGTATAAATTGAGTTGTCCAAGGTTTTAAAAATGAGTATTGATAGAGAGTAGGACTGTAAATTCCAAATGCATGGCATATAGGAACAGAATTTATTGTTGACATTATGTGAGCTTCTTTGGAATACTACCTTTTTTCTCAGCCTTTTTTGTTGTTGTTGTTTTAGTGTATTAAAGTAATAAAACTTAAGAGTTAAAACAATAACACTGCGTAATGTGAAATGAAATGAAGGTAACTTGCAACCCAGAAAGGTTCTTAAAAGTCCAAGAAACTGAGTAAAGTACTCTTTAGAAATATATAAAGCCAGGTGTACTTACCTATGTGTCACCTCTCAGTCATGATCACTGTAACCCTGATTGAGGATTAAAATAAGGCAAAACTGAGAACCAGGGTAGAGGCAGGTACAGAAGCAGTTGGAAACCAGAGCTGGGAAGTTTGGAAGCCAGGATTGTCCGAAGCTAGGAAAGCAGGATCAAGGCTTGGGTGAGCAGTAGCCTGGCAGGTGCAGGAGCCTGCTGTGTACCCGCTGGTGAGGCAGCCCAGCTCAGGGCTGGCTGGCAGGAACTCCCTGACTGCGGTGGAAAGTGTGGACGCAAAGAGATGAAATCATCAGTTTACATGGTAATTGTAAAGATTGTAATGTTTGTATTATGAGCCATAAAACTAATACACTGTACAGTATAGGGATGCTAGGGCAGTTCAGTAAATGCAGTGGTTACCGTTAAGTAAACTGTTGCTCAGCAGTTGGCCCAGAAACTGCTGACATCTCCTGTTTATTTGGAATATATTGAAATCAATATGTCGATATTAATCGCTTTCTGAAATATGCTGCTTCTGTCAGATGCTTTCTTGGTCACTTCCCTCTCCCTCTAATATTTTAACAAGGACAAATCGTTTATCGACAGTTTGATAGCATAGTTTTAACACTTTTAGCCTTCAGTAATGCATTTCATTTGTTCTAAGTTGCCTATGTTTTCACACTTTTAACAACTGCAGTTGAGATGGATCTTAACAACTGGTAGAATCTTAGATTGGAGGAAAAACAGTATTCAGTGTCGGTGGTGTTTTACAGGTTTCCTCTGAGGAATGTTTACATGAAGACGGAGTTTAATTTTTTTTTAATCATACTTTTTCTACATCGACCTATCATGCTGTCAAATAAGTTGCAATTTAAATTGATAATACAAAAATGATGGGTCTTAAAATACAGTTTTAATCATAACCCCTAATCATGAGCTCAAGAATATTTCTCCTGGGTAAAACATTCTTAGAGGTTTCTAAAGAAATAACTTTCGGAAGAATCCATGTAATTTCCTGAATGCACAGTAATTCCCTGAAGTCTCTAAATTACTGTGTGTGCATGTGGTGGGGAGAGGGATGAGAGGGATGGTGGGTGGTAAAGCTTTGCTTAATAGTTGGCAGTCTTACCTTTGTGATAGTGAAGAGTGTGGTAGGTTTTATCATAGTCTCCTTAGGCTCTTGGGAAGATAGTTCATGGGAAGTGCAGAAATATTGTGTGTATGTATGAGTTTACTGTCTAATGGCTCACATGTCCATTCTATAAGATAGTGATGTGGTATTTTTCATTAGCAAAAAGTGCAAGTTATATAGAAAATTGTTAGTTATATAGGCTATAAACAAAAGATTAATATTTTCTGAAAACCTCATGCAAACTGACAGCAGTAGGGCCCTGGTGTTTACAGTACATTCAAATGATAGGCCAACTCACCAAAGTGGAAATAACACTGATAACTGTGGGAAAGTGGTCAAACTGTAATCAAAAGAAATACAAATTAGATCTACAGTGAGGTTCCTCATTCATATCAGTAGGAATTGTTTTTTTTTTTTTCAAGTATCCAAAGCAAGGGTAGGAACTCAAAATGTCATGATTGGTAGCATTATACCCTAATGTGCCCCCCACCTTCTTTAGGAAGCAATTTAGCATTGTACATGGAGCCGTGAAAGTGATCTAATCTTTTGGCTTAGTCATTCCACTTCCGAAGATCTTTGCTAAGGAGATAAAACCATTATTTTAAAAAACTATGTACATGAAGATTTTCCTCATAATATTTTAAGAATAGAACTTTGTAAGCACCAATCCCCAGCAATAGGGGATTGGCTAAGTCCAGTATAGGAATAACACTTGATGGGCCAGTGTGTATTCATTAAACAATAAATATGCAACAGTGGGGTGGAGAGCGCTTGTTAGTAACAAGAAGACATAAATTGTACACTAATTAGAGCTTTTTTTAACGTATAAGAAAAGCAACTAAAAGTAACGGTTGTGAATCATTGTGTGTTAATGATTGTGAATGGTTGTGTGTAACTTTTAAACAGAGCATCGTTTTGTCTCATGCAGATTTTTGTTCATGATATTTGTTAAAGGAATGAGCAAGTGACTTTTACCTTTCCCCACCTTTAGTGTGATCATCAGTACTGCTGATTAAGCAGGTCTCCTTCAGTTGCAAGTTAAAAGAACATCACAGAGTTAAGCACTACTTGACCCAGGAGTTAAATGATCTCCTCAGTTCTGCTCTCCTCTGTTGATGTCTCCTGAAAAGCCTTTCCCCTCATGATAGCAAGGGGAGTGTCCAGCAGCTCAAGACTAGCTAAGGATCCTAGAGTACAGTTCTGCCTTTCTCTTTTCTTGGCAAGTCCCAGGACAGCTGTGATTGATTGGCCGGTCCTGGGTCCTGTGCCTCCCTTTGAACCCCCTAGGATAGAGTAGGGAGAGTGCCAGCTTTTTTCTGGTCACTTGGGCTAAGTTTACTTTTTTTTTTTTTGCATGTTGTCATTTCTTTTATCCCAGCCTTCTTGACTTTTGTATTTAGATCTGTAGTAGCACATCTTGGTTTCGCGGGTGTGTGTGTGTGTGTGTGTGTGTGTGTGTGTGTGTGTGTGTGTTAAAGCTTGCTTCTCTTTGATTCTGGCACTTAATTTTCCTGGACTTCCATTGAAAATTGTTAAGTTTTACCATGCCATAGACACTGAAAAATAAGACAGCTACTTTGCAAACATTTCTGCTTATTTTTTAGATTCAAATGTAGTCTATTTACTTTCTTTTTGGTATAGGTAAGTAGTCATGAATTCTTTCGGAAGCTATAGGTTAGAGGCAGCTGTGAAAGTCTCTGCCTGCCATTTTGTGTACAGCTGAAATAATTTATTTTCCCATTGTCTTAGTTTTTCAAATATGTAGGAGAAAAAAACTTTAAAATAATTATATGGGTCTTTTACGTAAAAATGTTGAATAGAATATTTTCTCCAAAAGCAGCTTGATAAACTTCAGATTCAGTGAAGGAATTTTCATGAAGAACAAAGCAGTTGGTTTAGCTCTGTAAATTACTAGTGCTGGCAATGACATTAAAATGGATGGCTCAGATTCCTGTTAAAACGGGAAGTCCAAAATTACTGTTCGTGCCAAATTCTTTCTGGGTGGGAAAAGGGGATTCTAGGTAGATACATTTGTGAAATGCTGGGTTAGACAGAATTCACTACTAGACTAATTAGTTTTTAATATATCAATGTGTGTATTCTTTGGATTCTCTAAGAGGCAGGGATATATTTGTATTTCACTTTGACCATCAAAGCCATCTTTCAAAAACAGATCAGTTATTATGTGGTTTGGGAAATAATTGGCTTAACCATTACTCTTTATCTGAATCTTGGTCCAGTTTCTTAAAAGACTGGTTAAATGGTTTGAGATGGACTTTGCGGAGGAAGTGTCATAGGGCTTTGATGTTTGTTTGTTTGTTTGAAACAACAACCTTACTATCCTGTGTGGTAGCTTGTGCTTGTTTTGTATTTCTGCCTAAATAGAAGACGCTATCCCACCTTGGTGCAAGGTGGGCTACAGGCAGACCCACCTTTTCGTGTAGGTGTGGCCAAAATTTTTTTCTAGTAGCCCTATGATCTGCTCCAGAAAGTACTCTTATTGAAGCCCCAAATTAATCATGCAGCGTGGAATGAAGAAGTGAGTTTAGCTTTGGAAATAGAGGGCAAAGTTAAAAATCACTCTCATGGAAGTGTTCCTCTAGATTAGAACATTGAACTTTTATGTAGTCCTCTTAAATCTGCCATGATGAATAGCCCCCAGATAAACCACAGCCAATGAAATGAGTTCATTTGTTGAATGGAGTTAGAATTAGCCATTTGATTGTCTGAAGAACATTTGCCAAAAGCAACTCACTTCGTTTTGGCATATTTGATATATTGAGCTGGTATCTGACAGTAGTTGGCCACAGCATAACTTGCTTCTTGAGACTGTTCCTGGAATGTGCTAGTAATATCAGCTTTAAAAGAGGGTGACTGAATTTTTAATTGATAAATAGGAGGGGAGTCACATATATGATTCATCTAAAAATGGCATAGATTATTTAGGTGCAAGTTAAAGAAGTCTAAGACATAGCCATGGTTTTACTCCACATGTATGGAGAGTTTCTACAATTTTGCTGTTTCCCAATAGAATTTTTATATTGTGCCTTTACTAAAATTGCCTTTTTGTCATTACTAAAAGCTCTTCTCAAGACTATTAAAAGTGGTTTCAATCAATGTGTAGCTATCTTTAAAATCATGTATTTTTCTACTCAACTAAATCACCACACCTTTTTCTCTTCTTCCTATACAGACTTAGCTTTGGAACCAAACCCTTCTGACCACCCAGGGGCAAGCACCATTTTTCCGAGCAAATCTCAAACAGATGGTAAGGCAATGCTTTTTTTTCCCTGAGAAAAAGAGTGAAAACTGTTTTTGTTTTGTGTATTATAGGAGGTATTTAGAAAAACTCTTACAGTGGTTTAAATGTTTCACTTTTTTACGTATTCACTTGTCTTATTTTAATATGTTGATGATACAGTTTCCTTTAGTTGTCAGTGTTTTAGGGAGGAGAACACTTAGACTATCTGTTTATACATTTTGCCACCTCTTTATCAACATAGTCAACTGGCCACATGATTTAGATGTGGTCTATTTCTCCATGCTACTTTGTCCTTTTCCCCTTGCTCCGAAGAGCACATATGTTAAAGACAAATGATAGGGTTTAGGTCACAGTTAGGTTTTCATTTGATCAAATCAGAAAAATCAGTTGTTATATGTGGGAATTGAGCCTTGTGATTTTGGCCCTGTTTTACACAGTGTTCAACCAGACGAGCCTATCTCACATCCAGATTTATGCTACTCAGAACTTTTAAGCTATTCAAAACTTTCTCATCCTAATGTAGTGCTGTGCCAGGGTAATAAGAGCAACATGCCATATGGGGTTTTCCAGAAGATTATCCTCAGCATGTGAAACTCATATAAATTTCCTGTGTCCTCCTTGTTTTAAGATGAGAATCAGAACCGTAGAATTTTTTGCACTCCTGCTTGCCTGCTTGTCTTCCTGAATGTTATGTTAAATCCTAGTTTATTTGCTAAAAAGCCATACGTGACCAAGTTTTTCAGTTGATTACGAGAGCAGGAATACAAGAAGTGAACATTCCATAATATTTAAAGTGATGCAGCACAATAAAAAACGGAGGTTTGGTTTTTTGTTGTTGTTGTTTTGCTTTTGGTTTTTTTCCGTTAGATCACTGGTTTTTATAAAAGGATATAACTCAGGAACAGCCAGATGGAAGAGATGCATAGGGCCAGGCATGGGGACAGGGCACAGAGCTTTGATGCCCTCTGCAAGGGTACTACATGCTCACCAACCTGGAAGCTCCTGGGGTTTCTAACTTGCATTTTTCTAGTGTGTGTACTTGAGCCACTCATTTCTGGTTAGGATTGCTCTATTTCTCAGTTTCTTCCAGAGCCATGAGCTGCTCACATGTAGAGGGGCTCTGGAGACAGTAAAAGAAAAGCTGTCCCATGCCTGTCTCTCTCTTCAGCCTTAAGGAATCCGTGCCTGTGATGCCTGTCTCTCTCTTCAGCCTTAAGGAATCCGTGCCTGTGATGCCTGTCTGGAGTTAAAGGAGGCAATGTGAGCAAGAGTGTGGCCTAAGACCCTCTTCAGGCTTTTATTCTTCTGGCCTTTGTTGGAGCAAAACCGTTTTGTGTGCTGTAGATATGTTCATTTAGGTCAGCACACTCATTTTAAAATTTACGTTTAACATAGGTTACTTTCCAGTTGTGTATTTTTTCAGTAAGGTATTTGAGTAGGTTACCATTAAGTGGTTCAGGATGCTTCCAGAGATCCTGGTGCGTTGGGAGATGAGTGCCTGGCCAGAAACTGGTTCGTAGAGTTGTCATCTGTAGATTGTGGTAATTAAAGTAAGCTGTGTGTAAATGAAGACTTAGAAAATACTCCTGGCTAGTAGTTCAGCTATGCAGCAGGTAAATTTTTTTATTAGCTAAGTTTCTCACCTGGCCTAATTTGCTTTGTCCTTTTCTTTTGTAAATGGGGAGTCTTTCATTTGTGCCTAATACAGAATATCTATTAGGTCAAAAAAGTGAAACTAAGTTTTTAGATTTTATTTATAGGACTCATCTTGCTGGGTGATTTAAATTATATATTTTGTTGGAAATTATTTTAAAAAATAGAATGGAATTTTATCTCATTGTGTTATTGGTAATCCATCAGATAATTAGTGACTACTTTTATTTTTCTATGGCATTTGTATCAGAATTCATCAGTTAATTTTTTTTATTCTTAGTGCGGGAAAAGAGGAGGAGCAACCATTTAAACCATGTAAGTAAACAGTTGAAAAGTTAAGAAATTAATAGTTTGAATTAAAAATATGTCTGCCATGATTCCTAAAAATATGATGGATCCAATACTGTTAGCATGGACCTCTTTTTTGTAGATTTTCTAAATCTCTATTTTCCTAATTATCAAATGGATTCAGGAAAGTCTTTGACTTAGTAGTGCCCATTTTTTAAGGGTTCTGACATTTACGTTAAATTTCACTAATACGGTTGTAGTATAAAGATCTGCCTTAAATTCTTTTGCCTTATTTTTTTGATCTTATTTTTTAACCAAAGTAATAAAAGTATAACAGGTAAGTTAATTTTTAGCACTGTCCATTGACTTCTTGTCATAGCAGGTGAAAGCTGAGCTTCTTCGCTCCACCATGACGTTATTTCCCTCCCTGTGTTCCCTCAACATGTATCAGTTTTTATTAAATCAGAATCAATGTTTACATTACTATGACTCTGCAAATATTGTGCATTGCTGAGCCATAGAGTTCTCTGACTGTGCCTCCTCCTTGTACACCCTTCATTCTTTTTCTTAAATACTGATGAAATTGGAGCACTTCTGCACTTCTCTAGGATAACCCAATCCCCCTTTTCCTAGCCAACGTGATCTCACACAGCCAAATGCAGTAAGTAGCTCCCTGCCCGGTCTCCCTGCTTTCACATTCTTCATTTTTTCTGTGGAATTAATTTCCTGACTATATTCACTTGCCTGTTTTCTAACAGCTATTTTTTTCCCCAAATGTTTTAACATTTGTCACATGCCTATGAAAAATATTTTCCGTCTACTAAGCCACATATGTTCCATTTATTTCTTGGAGACACTTTGCCCCAATCTTTTGTCTTCCTACTCCCATATAGACTAGTGTTCCCCTAGGCCTGCTCTATGCCTCTTTTCCTGGGATATCTGTGTGAAGTCATCTGGGATCTCACATAACTCTGCTCTCTTATGTTGGATCCCCTATGTCCTAGATTCTGTTTCCCTCTTGTCTTGTTATACTTCCTTGTTTTACTGGAGCACATTTTCCTGGGAAAAGGGCACATGGGCAGAAAGTTTATAGAGATCTAGCCTCTCTGGAACTCCTTCTATTTGATAAAGTATAGAATTCTCAGTTGAAACTAATTGTTGCCGTTCTAAAGACATTTCCCTCTCATCTTCTCATTTACACTGTTGCTCTTAAACCTGTTGACATTGTATGGTACATTGTACATGACCGATTTTAGTCATTTTCCCCCATCCCTTCCTTCTCGGGAACCTTTTAGTACCTTCCCTCTCCCTGGGATTTTGAAATTTCATAATTTGGTTTGGTATAGACCTTTTTTGTGTGTTTCTTTGATATTCTGTTTTTTTCTTCCAGGTTCCTATTATTCAGATGTTGGAAGTCTTAGACTTACCAGATCGCTAACTTTTTTCCCCTCCTGCTTTGCATTTGTCTTTTTGTCCTGCTTCCTGGAGATTTCCTTGACTGTGCTCTAATCCTTCTATTGAATATATTGTTTTGTCTATCTTATTTTCAATTTATAGAGTTCTCTTATATCCTGTCATTCTTTTTTTCACTGATGGAATTTCAAGTTTTCATTTGCTCCTGAGTTTTTATCACTCCCATCAATTCCTTCTTCCTGTTTTGTTTTGTTTTTTTTTAAAGCATCCTTATATTTTATTTTATTTATTTATTTTTTGGCTGCATTGGGTCTTGGTTTCTGCACGTGGGCTTTCTCTGGTTGCGGTGAGCTGGGCCTACTCTTTGTTGGGTGCGTGGGCTTCTCATTGCAGTGGCTTCTCTTGTTGCGGAGCACAGGCTCTAGGGCGTGCGGGCTTCAGTAGTTGTGGCTCATGGGCTCTAGAGCGCAGGTTCAGTAGTTGTGGCGCATGGGCTCAGTTGCTCTGTGGTATGTGGGATCTTTCTGGGCCAGGGCTCGAACCCGTGTCCCCTGCATTGGCAGGCGGATTCTTAACCACTGCCCCACCAGGGAAGTCCCATTCCTTCTTCCTGTTTTGATCTCTTACTTGTTGGGGGCTTCCCTCAAACGTGTGATGGTCCTTGGCTGTCTGTTAAGATCTAATTGGAAGCATCACTTGGACAACTCGTTAACTGATGGGCCTCACTGCAAGGATTTGGGGACCACGCCTCTGAACTCTGAGCCTGCCTTGGGTTCTGTAAGACAAACTGGTTTTCTTGTTCCTGTCCTAGTCACTCTCTGTAGGTACCAAGGTTGTGCTTCCTCTGTTCTGCCATGTCAGTTACCACTCCTTTATCTAGTCTTTTCACCTTTCAAACATTAAAAATCATCTGCTGTTTATCCTGTCTTATGTATAGCTTTTTTAAAAAATGCCTTTAATTCTAATGAGATGCTATCTGAAAGAAGGGGGAGAGGAAATAGATTTGTGGTCAGTCTACTCAAACTTAGATTTATTCTTTGAATATAGGTTCTGAGTTTGAAGTTTAATGCAATATAATTAACGATATTAATTCAGACAATATTTTTGATTATACCTATAATTAGAATATTATACTTTTCTACTAAGGCCTTGAGTATGAATTCTATTCAAACCACTCACCCTACCATATTGTCCATTAATGTGCAACATAGATGGAGTATTACAGACTTTTCAGTGAAAGTCATTGATTCTTAATAAACGTATCCAAAACTTGTGAAAAGGGGGAAGAAAAAAGTGAACTTCAGCTTTATTCTCTTTTTTTTTTTTTCATTTAAATACTTTTATTTGGGAATGTTTAAATCAATATAGAGAAAACGAAATTTCAGAGACAATGAATATCATTAGTTTGGATATCATTACTTTATTATAAAAGAAACACAGAAATTATTTACAGGATGAAAGATTTCAGAACTTCAGTGGCAGCTTCACGTGATGCCATTGGGGGAACGGGCAGCTTCACGTGATGCCATTTCAATAGTGACTTATTTTAGTCGACATATTTTCCAAGAATGTCACCATCTCTAAATAAGAAATAATCCTTGTCATCTAGAACTACTTTGGTGCCTCCATATTCTGGGAGAAGAACTTTATCTCCAACTTTCACACTAACTGGTTGAATCTCTCCACCCTTTCCTTTAGAGCCTGATCCAACAGCTACTACCATTGCTTGCAATACTTTTCCTTGCGATTTTTCTGGAAGCATAATGCCTCCTTTGGTTACAACTTCGGGTGCACTTCTTTCAACTAATACTCGGTCAAAGAGGGGAAGAAACTTTCTAAATGCCTGTCCTGCCATGACTCGGGTTGCCGCACTTCGTACTCTCGCTCTCTCCAGCTTTATTCTTTTAATGGGTTAAAATCAGAGGCGGTAGGCACAGTGGGAAGAGTCATTGGGTGGGGGCAGGATTTCAACAGGTACTTGACCTTTAATGATAAGCTTTGAGGGTTGTTACTTACTAGCCTCCTAGGTATGATTATTTTCTAGTCTTCACCATTAAACCTGCAGTCTACTAAGCAACCTTTCACCTTATAAAGATTGTAAAAGTCCATGTATTTTGTCCTTAGTGCTGAATGAAGATAAATACTCTTCTTCAGTGACCAATTGAAATAATACCTGTGAACATTAAACTGTCAGTAGTGTTTTTTGCTACTTGTTTTTTTTTTTTTGTATTTGCATTTTATACCCTTATGTGTGTCAGTGCAGTTTATTGAGGTTGTGAGCCAGCAATGGTAAGGCTTTAATCATAAAGGACAGTTATCTTAAATTTTCAAGCAAGATGAGAGGAAAGTAATCTGCTGGCAGCTAACATATCTAGGCTTTGCTCAGAGGCTTCAATTCTGCCATCCTTTAGTGAACACTAGATGCTGGAAAGTTTGAATAGTTTCAGGAGTAGGCCTGTGGAAGTGTTTCTTTTGTAGGATCGAGCCAGTAGACTGTAAGTTGCTGATACAACTTAAATGAGCCCCCATAGGACTCTAGAGCACATCTAATTAAAAATTTTAAATGTTTTAGCAGTAATATTTCCAAAGACAAATCCATATACATTCATAATAGGAAAAAAAGTTTTTAATAGAGGAAAACAGGATAAATAGCACCCAAAGCTCTACCAACTAGTCTATATTTTGGTACATTTCCTTACTATTTTTATTCCCCTCATATATATAGATTTTTGGTCAGCATTGACTTTTATTACGTGTAGTGTATGTCATATTATACCCTAATAGTAGTGACCTTAAAAGATAACCTGCTTCGTTTAGAATCAAAGTATTTGAATGAGTGAATTTTCATTTTTCATGCTGTATCTGTTTTTTGAGATTCTAAAATTACACATTAACCAAATAGCTTAAGGACCATATCAGAGTTTTAGTTTAAAACATTTCTAGCTTGAAGGAGAAATTAGTCTTCCAAATAGTGATACTGTTTCAAATATGTTACATCTAGAACTTTTTGTTAATAAGGAATAAGTGGCTTTGCATAAAGCATCTGAAACAAGCAAAATGGTGTTTTATATATGCCATTTGGATATTTCTGATTATTGGATACTGGCAATTTTTATTTAAATGCTCTGTATTTTAAAAAGCATCAACTAGATTTTCTCCCTGCCTCACCTTTCATGTATTTGTGGAGGACATTGATGGGAGAGTGTGACAGCATGGTGAAAACTATTTTATATGAATAGGAGGAAGGAAGGCTCATCTGAATTAGTAAACAAACAAAAACCAAAACCAAAACCCAGCTTTAAAATTGTTCGTATTCTGTGGTATTAAAGAATGCTACTCTTCCTTCCAGTGGCTTTCAGTGATTGGGATTTGATTATTGGCCTTACTTTAAGGAAGAGAGTTGTCCTAACATAGTTTAGGCCATTTTAGTATTTGACTATTGCCGTGTTCATGGGCTCTTCACAAATAAATGGATACTTCTAAAGTGTTTTAAAGATAGTTCATTCTCTAGAGGGTCTCAAAAAGTTCTTTGTCACCTATCCAACACCACTGTAGATAAATTCTCACGAATTTGTACCTTTAGTAAGATTTACCTCCAGTTGTAACTGATCTTAAATAATTTCTCAAACACTTGTCGAATCCTAATTTGTCCCAGATTCTGTGCTCAGTAGCTGGAGGTAGGAGAAGAATCTTCCTAACCTGGAGAAGCTTGTTTACTTAAGAGGGTGGTACTATGCAAGCAGCTGAGACCATGGAACAGTTGGTAAATTAGATGTGTGAGTGTGCAGAAAGTGAGAAGTTTTGTGGTGTGCCTGCTGGCAAAGGGATCCTAGAGGCAGATGGGGTCAAGCTTGCTGGGACAGGAGGAAGAAAAAGGCATTGCAGGCAGAGAGCAGCATGGGTGAGGCAGGAGTGTCAAATAACACGTAGAACAGAATTAGTACAATTTTGAAATGAATGGCAAGTATTCTCTGAGGTTCTCACTTGAGTAATGTACTGGCAGTCTTACTTAAACATGAAGTGAGAAGTTAAATTCTCAGAGTTGTTTTATCCTTTTTTTTGGATGCGAGAGAATCTTTAAGCAGTACCTTTTTGTCCTCCAGATAAGGAAATTGAGGCCCAGAGAGACTTATGGCCCCCAGCTTTTTAGTGATAGAGCAGCCCTGGCATGCCCGGCCTCTGATTGGAAAACGTTTGTTTCGTCACACTGTCTCCTGAACTAATACATTTATTATTGGTGTTCATTTACTGCAGTGAAATGCTCCCACATCGGTATTATATAAAGCATTACGTTTTATTGTAGTAAATGAATAGAAATAGGAAATCTCAGCTGCATTTCATTGCTTAAGGAAAAAACCCTGAAATCTTATTCTAAACTTTTTACATTATTATAAAGGTAATTTATAATAGGTGCTTGCCAGGTTTGATTATAGGTACTATATCAAGGCAGCATTTTAGAACCCATTTCTCAAAGCTCGTCTGTGGAAGTCAGAGTATAGAGGTTTCCCATAGAGCTGCACATGATATCACACTCAGGCAGTTCATGGAGTGTAAGAAAAATCTTAATGCTTTATCGTTTGACATTTTAACCAAGGAAAAACACACACTTGATAGGTTTAACTTACTGTGACATTTTCTTCTATTTCCCTTCCCCTTCAGGTATCTCCAGGGCAGCTTACTAAAAAGTATAGCTCATGCTCAACAATATTTCTAGATGACAGCACGGTCAGCCAGCCTAATCTTAGAACCACAGTAAAATGGTGAGTACAAGTAGGTTGCCAAGGGCTGAGTGACAGACCCCCTTATCGCTAAAAGCATCCTAGCCATACATAAGTTCATTCATTTGAATTGTCCTTTTCAGTGATCAGGTTAAAAAACTGGTGTCAACTATAGATTGATTTCAAGGACCTAAATATGAAGTTTCAGTTTCCATTTTAATCTTAGAGCACATGATAGAAGGGAAAGCCAGTTAGCAAATAAGAAATCCCAGAAAAAGTATAAATCTTTATTTGACGCGTTTCTGTTGTTAAGCCATTGTTGAACACAATGAGAAAGAGAGGTGCTTTTGATTGGCTGTTTCTAGAGACAATTATTTCTGTATGAGTTGTAGTCCTCAAACAACGTGCACTACTTTGGAAGCTGCTCTTAGAAGAAGGAACAGCTTGTCCCCTACTGGCACCAAAGCGAAGCTGCATTTAAATTTAATTGGAGTTTGTCAGATTTATCCCATGGTGCTTTTTTTTTTTTCCTGCACTCTTTCTGTATGAAATTTTACTTCTCCTTCCTGTCCCCCAAAGAGGGGGAGAATATATCAAACCAGTCTTAAGAAATACACACTCAAGCTTAATTTCTTTGTAGATGAAATTTGTTCAACTGAGGTTTTAACTTAATAGACACATTTAAGTTTTGTTTATATATATAAATATATCTCCAACACACTGTATCACTCACAGCAGAGAACAATAAAAGAGGTGAGGTTTCGGAAACATGGCTGTGGTCAGGCTTATACTTAAGGAGACACGAACAGTGTCATGATGATGGAAACTATTCTTTAATTTCTGGGAGCACCTCATAGTCCACAATTGGAGATGCACTTTCAAAACACCCTAATGATGAACCTTTCAAGCTTATTTAAGAGAAAAAAACCAAACGGGATGCAGAGCTTCTTGCCTCCTCCCTCGCGGTTGTCCACGAAACATTAACATCTCCTTAGGATATGAATGTTGATTTTCCAGAACACAGTTTGGGAAATGCTATTTGAAAATATTAATGTCCTCATCCTTAATTTTATTTGTTGTCTTAATTTTATAAGCTAATTGTATTTTTAATTGGTTTTTAATGTGCCAGCTTTTTTTTTAGCTATTTAAATTCTCAGTAACTTCTACTTTAATTAAAGACAGCAAGTTCACAGTCATAATAATGTAACTTTCCTCTCTTGCTTACAATAATAGTTGCAGTCAAATCATGTTTCAGCAAAAACTGAGCCCCATCTCTAAAGTCCTGAGTTTGGGCACTTATCACATAATCACTGAATGTTTTTCTTCAGCCAAGACACTGAATCTGTGGGTACAAAAACCACTCTACTTTGGCTAGAGTCGCAGCTTCTTTTGAATTCAAAAGAGTCTGATGTCCAGTATATAATTCAAAAGTACTTTGAAGGTTAACCTTGCTCAGGGACTTCCCTGGTGGTGTAGTGGTTTAAGAATCTGCCTGCCAACGCAGGGGACACAGGTTCGAGCTCTGGTCCGGGAAGATCCCACATGCCGCAGAGCAATTAAACCCGTGCGCCACAACTACTGAGCCTGTGCCGTAGAGCCCGCGAGCCACAACTACTGAGCCCGTGTGCCACAACTACTGAAGCCCACGCACCTAGAGCCCGTGCCGTGCAACAAGAGAAGCCACCACAGTGAGAAGGCCGCGCACCACGACAAAGAGCAGCCCCCGCTCTTGGCAACTAGAGAAAGCCCGCGCGCAGTAACAAAGACCCCATGCAGCCCCAAATAAGTAAAATGGAATAAAATTAAAAAAAAAAAAAAAAAGATTAACCTTGCTCAGACAAGAAGGTTTCATCCTTTTTTTTTCCCGACCTAGTCTAATTTTTGGAAGTACAGTAAATTTTAATTTGCTCTCATGAAGTTTTAGAAATGATCATTCATCACATTCATTATTGGTGAAATAAAGGTTTACTGAGAAAATTAATAGGGCCAATTGGCTTTTAGGAATGATTTTGAAAATGTTTATCATGGGGTTAGTTTTCAGTGGGGTAGTTGTTCTCAGTGGGGTAGGTGAGCCTTATTAGAATCACTTATGCAACTTTTCAGGATATATGTTTCTGGATGCACAAAGTCCACCCGCCTGCCCCCGCCTCCAAGACACAGTGTCTGTGTGTCTGTCTGTCTGTCTGTCTCTCTCTCACCCACGCACACACACCTGTTGACAAGATGGGGAATGATGTGAAGCATGATTATATGGACAAAAGCATCCCGAGTGATTCTCCGATCTTAACCCTAACTCATTCATCCCTAAACTTTGCTGCACGCTGCAGTCATCTGGGGATCTTTAAAAACAGTCCTGATGCCCAAGTCATACCCAGTGCCGGTTAAATCAGAACATCTTGAAGCAGAAGCCAGGCAGTTTTTAAAGCTTCTCAGATGATCCCAGTGTGCAGCTGAGCTTGGGAGCCACTATTTGGTTAGAGGGCAGGAGAAAGAGAACTGCTTCTGATAATTAGTGGGACCTTAGGTAAGTCAGTTTTAAGCCTTGGTTCCCTTATCTGTAAAATGGGTTGTTTAATTAAATGTCATCTACGGTTCAGTGGTCCTTTCCATCATAAAACTTCTAATGCTGTGATTTTAAAATCAATTTGAAGATGAAACTTTGAAGCACTATAGAAGTATCCATCTTTGATGCTAACGGTGTTACAGGCCTTTATACAAGTGCTAAGATTCTATAGACCTATTCTAAAATTCAGATTTGCCTTCCCTCAATTATTTTGAGTTTCATTTTAGACACTGAGAACAAAGGGGAGCATATAACTTAACCAGAGAACCCCTTTGTTGCCTAATATACAACATCTGTGAATAACTTAGGAATATAGTAACTTAAAAAAGACTACCTAAGGACTTGTATCTATCTGTTCGTTAATACTTTATTTAAAATAATTTGGAAATACCTGTCATTAATAGGATACTGTGTAGTATTATGCTGTCTTATTAGCACTGCTTATTTCAGGATAGCTAGACCTATCATCAGTTTTGTGGCTATAAAATTTTGCTATTAAATTTTCTAATAATTATGTAAAAGTGATTTGAAATCATTTTGGTATAGAGCACTTTTATTATTTACTTTTAGGGAAATAATGGAAAACGGATGGGTAGGTGGATAGCGAACTAAATCAACTGAAATGCAGGGGCTAACAAAAAAACCACACCCACACACACACCCCCACACACAAACTACTATATGGCTTAAATTTAAGCATGTGTATAGATAGATATAACTTGTACAGGACAGAAGGTTTTGTGGGTAGAAGGACAAATGACAGGGGAAGTATGTAATAATTTATATATTATAATAATCAACCAAAACATGCCTTCTAACAGCATATCTAGCATTTTGGGTCTCCTAATTTTGCTAAAAGCTGAAGAACCTAAAACAAGGGGGAAAGCACCCATGTGGTACTGTTCTGAATTCGAGGATTTCGGGGCCACTGGGCCTCTGGAAGGTCTTCCCTCCTTGCTAACCCCTTTTTAAAAATGTCTTCAGGCCTGATATGATAAAAATCAGTGATTACAATGTATTTTTTTTCCTCCACAGTATGACCTTAGCAATATATTACCACATCAAGAACAGGTGAGCTCTTTTAAAACCTATCTTGTTATTCCAGCTAATTAATTTACAAGGTATCAAGTTTAGTGTTAGGTAATAACTATAGATGTTACTGGCATAAGCTTTTATTATTAGAGTGCTTTTATTACAATATAGAAGTGAATCATTTATTTTTCTCTTAGGACCCTTAATTCTTAGGTTACTGAGCATCCCAAAGAGTATTTGTTTATATGGGTTATATTGATAATTTACTGTATTAGAAATTGAAATTGAGAATTTAAAAAATTAAATCCATTGTATGTTAAAACAGGGTTTGCCTTAGCACTATTGAAATTTTGAGCTAGATAATGCTTTGTTGTGGGGTGTCGTCCTGTGTGTTATAGGATATATAGCAGCACCCTTGGCCTCTACTCACTAGATGCCAGTAGCACCTTCTTCCCTCCACATTACGACAACCAAAACTGTCTCCAGCCATGGCCGGAAGTCCCCTGGGGGACCAAATCACCCCTGATTGGGAACCCCAGTGTTCAACATAAGTCATTTTTTTTTAATGAAAAATAACTATTTTCCACAACAAAAAATATTGAGAGAAAAGTATCTCCTCAATAGAAGACAGCTGATTCTCATATCTATTCTGTCTTCAGTCATTTGTTTTGAAGAAACAATATGAAGAAGATCCAGCCGCTTGCAGATATATAGTTGGAAAAAGGTGTATTTTTAAAGCCTTCAGATAATTTGGTATATTCTTTGATACTGTACCAAAAGTCTGCATGTGCTAGTTTCTTAAATTAGTTAAAATGGAATTCTAAATCATATCAATGAACTTGTAATAAATACTATGTTAAATTAATACCCATTGATCTGTCATGCATACTGAGTAGATCTTTTTACCTGTACCTGACTTTATAATATTATACATTGGTCATTTGGAAAGTATTGGTTCACATTTCTTTAGACAGTGTCAAAAACTCACTTTTGTTAGTATCACCACCAGTCTTACCAGAAAAGTCTTTTAAGTGTTGAGAAGTTGTCAAGTTCACAATCGAAGGTAGAAGTTTTCCAAAACTCCTGATATTTTTAGCTTGATGGCTTGAATTTTATCATTGGCAACAAATAACTTTAGAGTTATTTTCCTTGAAGTGACAGGCTCACTTTGTTCATTTTTGAAAGAATGACTGTGTCAGTTGTACATTCAAATAACGATGGTGTTCGATGAAAAAAGTGTTTCAAATAAAGATGGTGTTCTATGAAAAAAATGACTTACCGCCAAGTCACAAGTGCTTTTCCTTAACACAGCCATATTTCAGTATGTAAAAGTGCTTAATGCATACTTTCCACTTATTCAGAATATTAAAAAGAAGGACCAAGGTTTAAGAACACTATTAATTTTTACTCTTTTATCAAGGATGTTCTTCAAGCAGATTTTTTAACTGCAAGTGGCAGTGAATAATTGAATGACTTCTAATTCAGTTTGGTACCACTGCCTTGATTCATGCTCAGAAACCAGCAGTTTTACCCACTTTTGCTTTTATACATCCATAGCAAATGTCACACAATGTGAAGGGCAGGTAGTGTCTTAGTATTCTTATAAAAGCAGTTTTGACCTCTTGGGCCTCCTGAAGGAGGGGATAGGGGAGAATCCCAGAGGCCTGCAGACCACATTTAGAGAACCGCTGTTCAAATGAGCGCAGTGTATTAGTGTGGTGAAATTTTAAATTAAAAAGCCTGGTTTCTTTTAAAATAAAAAGACAATTACATTTTTAACTCAAACTATTTAAAAGAGACAAGAAGAAATACACAATAAGAATATAAAGAACTAAAGAGAAAAAAACGGGAAAAAACCATGAATCTCATATTCACATTGATTGAAGTGAGAAGAATTTATTGCCCACCACCACTGCTTTATAAAATGTTCTTGCATATTCCAGTGTGAGGTTAGAGGGGTGAACATATATTGGTTTACTAGCATTGCCTGTTAGGGAGGGTCAGTGCTTATAGAGGCAACTCTGGCTGGTTGTTGTAGAAAAGGTTTCACAGAACTTGATGTGCTGAGTAAAAATAGGTCAGGAAACCTTTCTAAGGGTGGAATCCAGGAGAAGAATTTATAAAACTGTTTGCTTCGTTGAAGGTTAAGCTTCCTCTACCCCTCTCTCTACTCCTAGCAGATATGTTACTATGATAGTAACTCCTGAATTAATTTTTTAAATGCACATTCTTATTTTATAGAGATGCAGATAGATCCTTGGATATTTTTGATGAGAGATTACATCCACTCACAGTAAGTGTCAGTTTTATTGAAGTGGTATTTTTCTCTTATACAGTTGTGTTTATTTCATGCTGATTTGCTTTGAAATTAATTACTAGAAGAAAATTACTTCCTCCAGCTCGAAGTCAAATTCATCTTCCTTTAAGTCTTCTTCCCCACGCCATGTTGTGTCTAGCCATTTTCCCGAAGGCGTGCTGTATAAGGGGTTGATGGATATGAACCGAGTTGCACTTTGTGTGAATAGTGAGCAGGTAAGTAAACATACCCAAGTAACAGAAAATGTATCTTTTTAAAGGATGATTTTCCATAGCATCAAACAATATAAATATTTGTAAATAAACCTAATATGATAAGGCCTCTAAGAAGAAAATTAGAAAACTGTTTAAATTTTAAACGAATTAAAATGACAAAGTTTTAAAGTTCACTTCTCCGGGTGCTCTGTGGCCACACGTGGCTGGCGACTGCTGTACAGGACAGCACATTCTTAGAGCCTTATGGTTACAGGACACTGGAAATGTGTTTTCAAAGTTGACTACAGAAAAGTATGACATATGGTGATCAGCAAGACTTTTGAGCCTAAAAATATTGGGTTGGCCAAAAAGTTTGTTTGGTTAGTGAATATATTGTTCAATAAAATGCTTGGTGAAAATGAAAACTGTGTCTTTTATTTTTACTTAAAACCAAATGAACTTTTTGGCCAACCCAATAGTTTACATTTGGTTAGAATTCTGTGGGGAGGAACGTGGAAATACATAAATTTTCTGCGGTTGTGCCTGTATTTTTCTTTAATGAATGGTGGTGAGTACTGGATCACTGTGGTATTTTAGGATCCCATTGTTTATATTTAAAAGACTACAAGACATGTCACCCAATCAGAATTATTTTAAGGGGCACGTGGGCCCAAGTGTGAAGACTGCTATCTTAAGGGTACTTTTAAGTATTTTTCTTCCGTGGATACTTAAATTGCATTTTTTCTCCTTTCAGCGAGAAAAGATTCCAGAGGAATACTTCGAGCATGATCCTGAACACAAATTCATTTACGGATTTGTTCATACTCTTTCTAGTGCCGTACAGCTAACTGCTGAAGGTGCAGTAGTAACTTTGGTAAGATATTTTTTCTTTCATAAAGCATCTGTAGAAATTTCTGTCTTGTACACATGGTATGGTCCTGTTTTTCCCAAATGAAAGTAGGTTCCTGAAACGATCATTAGAACTTTATTCAGAGAAACCTATCAAAAGAAAGTAAAGTATACACATTTGAGCTTTAATCATCATTATGATTTAAAACGTTGCCATTGCTTTTCTCATCACAAAACAATTGCTATTAAAGGCAGCAGGAGAGATTTCCGGTTTCTCCTTCCACACCTGAGGGGACACACGCACGCACAGTGCACACACGCACACACAGACGACGCGTGTGGTGGTGGTCGGGCGGGGCAATCACTGAGCGCTCTGGTCCACAGGCAGAAACAGGTTCCGGGCAGTTTGAAGCTGAGTCCCAGACTGCACTGCCTAGGCAGTTCTGATGTGTGTCCTGACTGAGAACTACTGCCCTCAGTTCTCTGTTCCTTGGATAATGGATAATGGTGTTAACCATCCCTGCTGTCCTCTTATTGCCTGCATGTGAAGTTGCCCAGGACTAGGGTGCCAGTAGGACTTCAGAAGGCTTTACTCTAGTTAGCCTGCTAAGCTACAGCTGTGTAAGGACCTTTTTGTCATCCATTCCTAATTCCTATGGTAAGATTTTATCATTTGAATAATAAATCATATTCAAGTGAGAGGTAGTTGGGATTGTTTTACTCCTCCCTATAGCAAACCTGTAGGGGGGAAAGTCAGCTGCGTGGTCTGCAGGGAAGGAATACTTAGGCCACTCACTGCCTGCTCCTATCAAGGCAGAATTTAGGACAGGAGGCTTGTCCTTTTGAAAAGAGACCCCTCAGTGGGTACTGGATCAGACACAGGCCTTTTCTTGGCGCTACGGGCCACTTGGAGTGCTTAGCACATGCTTGAGAGAGGCAGGAATGGTGCTTGCATATGGAGAGCTAGGAAATGCAGGAAGGAGAGTATTTGGGTTGGAAGAGGGGCATTTCTTTGTAGACAAGTTAAGCTTGATGTACCTGCGAGACAGCAGAATGGCAGTGTCTAGTAATCATTTGAATATATGGGATTGGAGCATGAATCTGAGCTAGAGGGAGGGAATTAAGTGTAGCTGTTCAAATGCAGAGAAAGTATGTAAAATAAAAAGTGGGTAGAAGATAGATCCTACTAGGGACTGTCAGCACTTAAGGGACAGATCCCCAGAGGAGTGGCTACAGTGGTAGGAAACCCAGCAGAGAACCCTAAGAGACACCAGGAGAGGTTCAAGAAGGAGAGTATGGTCCAAACGCTAAATGCTACCAAGAAGTTGCTCATGTCATAAATACCATGTCACTGAATACCTACTCTGTGTCACTTTTCTACATGTGGGGGGTGGAGGAGAGAACAAGTTGGATAAATAAAGTTCTTGCCTTTATGGAGCAAGTGTGGAAGACGTAAATTTTTTTTTTTTTTTTTTTTTTTAATCGGAGTACAGTTGATTTACAGTGTTGTGTTAGTTTCAGGTGTATAGCAAAGTATAAGTGTTTTTTTTTAATGAGTGTTTTTTAAAAGATGACTATTTCAAGTGGTGGTAAAAACCATGAAGAGAAAGCAAGGTAAAGGAATAAAGTGATTAGAGGGGCTTACTAGAAAGCTCAGGAAGAGCCTCTTTAAAGAGGTAATGTTTGAACCCAGGACCTGGCTGAACTGAGGAAGATCAGGTACGCTGGCATTACGGGCAGAGGGGACAAGTGCAAGGCTCTGAGACAGGAACTTGTTCTGTGCGTTCAAGGAAAAGCAAGGTGGCCATTGTGATCCGAGCGGGGAATGAGGGAAAGGGCATAGGTGATGAGGTCACGGAAGGACAAGGCCGTACCGCACAGGGCCTCGTAACTTGCAGGCCACGGGAAGAAGGTATTTGTTTGATGGGAAACCTCTGGCAGATCTGGAGCAGGCGCATAAAGTACTCTTAATTGAAGAGGCTCTCCTGGCTGCTTTGGGGAGAACAGACTGTAGTCTGTTGGGAGGCAGAGAAGTTAGGCAGTGGCAGCGATACAAGTCAGAAGTGACAGACAGAAAAGCGGTCAGGGTACCAGTGAAGGTAGAGATAACAAGAAGTCCTAACAGATTGGAGCAGGATACACTCAAGTGCAGGTTTTTGGTCTCAGCGACTGGGCGTGTGGCAGTGCTCTTTCATTTATGAGGGAAGGCCTGGGGAGTGGAGCTCTGGGACGAAGAGCTCTGGGTTGTTTGTGTGAAGGCACCGGTGACCACGGCAAGAGTAGTCTCTGTAGAGTGGTAGCAGCAGGAGGCTGACTGAAGTGGGTTAAGGAGAGGATGGGAGATGAGGAGCTGGCCTCAGGCCTGAGGACGCCGTCTAGGGGCAGTGGGGGACAGGCTGGGGACATGGAAGCATTCACACTGGAGGAAGCCTCTGACAGAGAGGGAGAAGTTGTTCAAAAGGAGACTAACTGTGGGCACAGTGCTCTGCAGAAGTGAGGTGGGATCAACTTCATTCATAGGAGAGTTAGCTTCAGTGAAAAGAAAGAAATCTCGCTTCCTCCGAGACAGGAGGGCAAGTGGGATAAATGAATATCGGCACGTGTACCAAGTTTGCCAGTACAAAGGTGAGAGGAAGTTGAGAGATTGCCAGTGTCGTTTCAGTGCCTCTGATGAGTCCCATAAAGTAGAGTTGAACCTTGTGGGGAGAGTCGTTCTTAGGGTACTAGAGAGTGCTGAGTTCTTTGGGGAATGGGAGCCGAATTTCACTAAGAACATATAATCTCAATACCCGTGTTTGAAAACACAGTAGAGTTTGGAGGGCATGGGCGAATCTGAGCTGTCAATCTGATAACCCTTCAGAGAGTAAACAGACTCTTTCAAACTGGACATTTTTCTTTTTGTCAAATGGCATATACACTCTTCTACAGAGGTAACAACAAATCACAGCTTACCTCTCTAATCTTTGCTCAGCTGTTAACTCCATCCAGTTCTTTGTAGGGTAGACATTTGATACATGTAAAAGAAACCATGAAATCATCTCACAAACCGGCAGGTTTAGAGGAGCCCCAGGGATACAGACACAGGCAGGTCTTCCCACCTTAAAACCAAAAGAATTGACTAAGCTGCAGATTATGTAAGACAGAAATGAATAATGAAATGATAATGGAGATGTGAAAAATTGGGGCTATGAAAAGGACTACCCTTTGTATGCATGTGTGTTCCTTAAAAAGGCACTAAAATATGGGAATACTTGACAGTTGTAAAGCCCCTTTGTACTGCCTGTCCTGCTGTGCCACGCAGCAGCCACTGGGAGGCTCTCTTGACCACCAGTTTTTATCTTCAAGTTCATGCCACAAAAGGACTGGTGACTCTGAAGAGAAGGTAAAGATGTGCTCAGTCTTACCAGAATTTTACACACTCAAGCGTTATGTAAAATCGCCATGCAACCACCACCAGTCTTGTAGTTAACATTGCACGTGATAGGCACTCAAGCATTTACTGAACAGTTGAAGTCGACACTGGGCTGTATGTGCTGCCCTTGACAAGTGGGAAGGTAATAATACAATGCGTGTCTTTAGAATGCCCTTTGCTGAGATGTCCTTTCATTCCTGTGACCAAAATTGGGTTGGAAATTCACACGGGCAGAGTAGAAATATCAGACTCACAGAAATATCTGACTTACAACTGTGACCTGGCCTCTGGCCTTGGCTTGGCTGAGCAAAGTCTTTGTAGAACCTAGGAATAAAAGGGGTGTCAAAAAGAGATGAAATCTGTCATTCCTAACAATTCTTATCACAGCACTTAAACTGAACGAAAATCAAAGATCAGTGCTCTACTTTTGCAGGTTTACTTAGAAAGGCTTTTAACTTATGCTGAGATCGACATTTGCCCCACTAACTGGAAAAGAATTGTTTTGGGAGCCATTCTTCTTGCCTCCGAGTTTTGGGACGATCGGGCTGTATGGAATGTGGACGACTGCCAGATCCTCAAGGACGTTACAGTTGAGGACATGTGAGTTTGTAAGGTTACCGTGAACTTTCTAACCATTTTCCAATACCTCATTTGCTCTCATAAAGTTTACATTTTTACGAAATGTTACATTTTAAGAAAGGTTACCTTGTGCAGAGAGCTGAAATAGACATAAAATTACAGCCTTCTTTCTATCTAGCTGTAGTATAACAATTTGTATTTCCCCTCATTCATTGGTAGGTCTTGATGTGTTATTGTTGTAATATTCTGCTTGAGAAATTGAAATTATTTTTCTGGTGGTTTTTGCCAAACATTTTACAAGCTCACTACCAGAGCAACATGGTACAGTAAGTAACTTGACAGCTTTCTTAAAGCTGTCTACCAGGTCCAGTCCATTTTTAAGGGGCACATGCCTGGTCTTTGAAGCAAGTGGCCACTGTTAAGGTCTTAGGGCCTCTAGATTACTGACAGGTTATAATTTCAACCTGAGTCACACATTGTGTATTTGCTTTTGCTGGTCTTTTTCTCCTTTTTATCTGAGGTTCTGTTGTTACAGAAACTATGATGTACAGGTAGCCACATATAAAGGTTTCAGATCCCTGTGTTCCTGTCTCCTCCCCTAAAGTCTGCTGAGTTAGGAAACACCTACCTCTCAGGTCGTCCGGGAAGCATCCCTGGGGCCTCACCCAGGGCACTCAGCAAACACAGCGGCACTTTGTGGGGCCTTGAGTTAACTAGGCAGGTTCTCCTCACAGATGGCACGCTCACATTGGCATGAAACGCCAGGCTTCCAATCTGGCTCTGGTGAAGGGCCCCAAGGGTGGGAAGCAGGATGAGCCAGAGAGGTAATTCCAGCAGACTCTCGAAGTGCCCGCTTGACAGTGAACCTGTCTTTGTGGGTGGCATTCAGGAAAATGTGAAAGGACACCTCTTGATTATATTGGACAGCAGAGGCCGATCAAGATGGCAGGCAGGGGCAAGAGTTTGTTTTTGTTACCTTTGCCCCTTACCCCTAGATAATTCACAATTACCAAAGTGCATATTTACAGCTGAAGCGAGGAAAGCTGTGACTAAGAGAAGGGACCAGTGACTGTCAGTAGCTGTCAAAGTGGCTTTTGGTGAAAATGCCCACTTTGGTGATCATGTAAACCAGGTGGTCGTGGTGATATTGCTGGTAGCAATCTTAGCAAACAGTGGAACAGCAGATAATGAATTTGAAATGAATAGAAGTACTTTTGGAAGTTGCAGAAACTAAAGTGACGCTGACCAACACTATCATCAGTCTTGAAACTGGTCCCTTCAAGGAAGGAAAATTTGTAATCGTGAACACCATCCCTGCCATGATGGCAGCTGAAATTTTCTCAGAATCTGCAACTGAGCTGACTGGGGCTCTGGTTCCAGGTACAACATCCGAGAACATGGAGGGAAACGTGTGGGTGTTCATAGACATTGAGCCCAGGAGCATTGGCGGCACTGTCCAGCTATGAAGAAACTAATTCTAAACAACGCTTTTCTGTGTAGAACGGAGAATCACCAGGAGTTATGTTTATAATAGGCTGCTTTTGTTTATGATCTTTGGGAGTTGGAAAGCATTACAACAAAGTGTTTAATACACATTTGTTTCATCCCTCTGCTGTTGACTACTATTTGTAATGGTCTCATTTTGAGTCTGAATTGAAAAATTGCTGTCTATCAGCTTTTCCTTAAAACTTTCTAACATCTCTGTGTCTTGTTAAATATATATTTCCCTTCAAAAGAGTAAGTTAAACTGAGCAGCTGCTGTTCAGACAGTTTGCTGCGCCTGTAAGTGGTAGGCTCTTCAGCCACCTAGCCATTTAAAAACAGCAAAAAACACAGAAGATGCATATTCTGTAGGCATAATGCTTTTCTTCAGTGATTAAAGCTCTATTAATAGACATGTTAATCCTGTGAAGTACTGTATTTCCACACAATTAAAATGTATTAGTGGAGAAAATATAAAAGGGATAGTGAAGTGCATTTATTCCTGTAGTAAATTAAGTCCTGATTAGCTGATTATCAAAACATTATCTGATTTACATTTCTATAGACTTCTGGCCGTATGAACAGGAAATTAATTTTGGAAGTAGGTTCAGTTAGGTTTAAAGTTCAACAAATGAGAAACCTCATTTCTGCTCATACTCTGCTCTCCATACAGGAGAACATGGAGCATTTGTTGATTTATCCAATGGATAAAATATTAACACTTGAAAACCAAGAAACCAAATGTATGGTAAAATAAGCCACTTGCATGTTTGTTTGGGTATTTATCATTTTTATCTAATCAACTCTCTAAAGTGATTGCTGTGAAAAGTGGTAAGATTCACTCTAACTTTATATTTATTTACTTAAACATTTGGCAAGCAAATGGCTGGATATGGTCATATAGCAGAAGCCTGCTCCCAGCACTCTACTTTCCCACTTCATTGAATTCGCCCTCTGTGGGCGTGTGCAGTCTGTCCTGGCAAGGGGCGGTAGGTCTGAACATTCTGGGCTGCTCTCCTAACACCGGGGGCAACAACTGCTCTATCAGAGGTCGTATCATAAAGTGGGTTTAGCCTAGCTGAGACATAATCTTACTGCCTTCCTAAGCTTAAAAAGTGCATCCTGTCCTGTCATGGTGACGACAACTCACCCTAGTAAGGTTTTAAGGTTAACAGAAACTTGCATTATGCCCTTTGACACAGCCCCATGCACGGGGTGGGGGTGGGGGTGGGGGGGATTCCCTTTCCCATCGAATGTAGCTTATTTATTTATTTACTTGAGATGAATCCTTGTTGCCTCAAGAGTTTTCCCCCCTCAGAGATAATAGCAGTGGCTCTCGATGGATCCATTTGTTGCCGTGGTGATGTGCCCACTCCTTTTGTTGGCTCGTCTCTACTTCAGTAAGCCCCTTCCTGTCACCAGCCCGGTGAAAATGTCTGCAAGTTCTTCAGAGCTAATAAACAGCATACATCATTCCTTTCAACTGATCACTAGAGCGGGGCCTCGTGAGTGAGTGTGGAGCATGAATCGTACAGCTGCACTAATGGAACTCTGAAGAATGAGCCCCTGAGTCAGCAGCATGAGTGCATAAGAGGGCCATGACCTCTTCCCCCTTGTCCCAGACTCAAAGTGCTGGGACGCAGAAAGGACCACAAATAGCTGTACCTTGTTTGAACATTAGGGTATTAATCCAGCTGGGTAGCCATTATTGGTTTCAAAACAGTATTTAGAGCCATCCTAGTAGCTCAGAATGGTATTTTTGAAGATAGCCCAGTTGACTAAAATTGTCCTGTGTTGGTTTTGTCTTCTCCTCCTCCCCCAGGAATGAGATGGAAAGGCACTTCGTGGAGCTACTTCAGTTTAATATTAATGTTCCTTTCAGTGTGTATGCCAAATACTACTTTGACCTTCGCTCCTTAGCAGATGACAACAACCTGAATGTTCTATTCACTCCTCTTAGCAAAGAAAGAGCACAGAACTTAGAGGTAAGGCTGTGAAATCACTAACTGGGGTTTTCTGTCAGCCACCGAAGCCACACCTGTAGCTAAATTATATTAAGCAGTGATTAGAAAACTGTTAACAGTTTGAAGAGCTTATTGACCCGTTGGCATCATATTTCCTGTGTCTTTTATGGTTTATACAGGGATCCCACATTATAAAAAAAAAAATTGTCTCTTCTGTAACCATAATTCAGAATACTTTCAATCATATTTAATCTGTTCTTAATGGTTTTCCATTTGAACCTCTACACTTACATATAACCATACATGAATAATTTCTTAAAATTGTATCCCTAATCAGATGTACCTACATAATCTACTTACCACTCTTAACTGTCTTTTTTTTTTTAATAATTGATGTTTTGGACTATTTCTACTGTCTTGATATTTTTAATAAATAAATAAATGTATTTATTTATTTATGGCTGCATTGGGTCTTCGCTGCTGCACGCGGGCTTTCTCTAGCTGCGGCGGGCGGGGGCTGCTCTTCATTGCGGTGCGCAGGCTTCTCATTGCAGTGGCTGCCCTTGTTGCAGAGCACGGGCTCTAGAGCGCAGGGTCAGTAGTTGTGACGCACGGGCTTAGTTGCTCCTCGGCATGTGGGATCTTCCCGGACCAGGGCTCAAACCCGTGTCCCCTGCATTGGCAGGCGGATTCTTAACCACTGCGCCACCAGGGAATTCCCTCTTAACTGTTTTTTACTCAGCTTGCAGTTCGTGTGTGTGTGTGTGTGTGTGTGTATGTGTATCACAGTTCAGTCCCATGAGTTTATTAGACAAAGCATCCGTGGCTAACCTGAGAGACCTATACTTGGAAGGTATAATGTGGATTCAGATACTGGATGTAGAAAGTACATGAGTTTTTAATATAAATGGTAACGTACATGGAACAACGTAATACTTATGGCTTATGATTTTTGGTGGGTATACAGCAAAATTCACAACTGAAATGAACACATTTAAAATTGATACTTTCTGTGGTACCTTGGTGGTACTTTAGAATAAGATGTTTTTCTACCATAATTTATGTGCAAGTGAAATAGCACCTTTCAGCGCTTGTCATTAGACCTCTCCTACCTTCAGCACTTACCTACCTGATTAAAATTTTCTTAGAGTATGTAATAACTAATGAAAACTGAAGAGAAGTTGAATAGCTGAGTAAACACTGATTTTGCCCAAGTGTATGTCCATTACGTTTAAGGATCACGTGTGTAGGTAACAGATGATATTGCTATTAGGAGCCTATCATTAGGAAGCCAATTTTTAAGTAACTCTAAGTTATTAGGGCAAGTTACCCCTTGCCCCAGCAATCTAATCATAGCCCTTAAAGGTTATTACCTTAGGGAACTGTCAGTTAGTGTAGATATCAGCTATCCAAAGTAGCAGTAACTATGAACTATCTAAACGAATGTAGATGTGTGGCTTATCAATGATGCTTTTTTTGTTTTTTTAAGGTCCGAACATTTTTTTTCCCCCCTAATTATACCTATGTTCTACCTGATTGACTTTCCTAGGCCATTTCCAGATTGTGTGACGACAAATACAAAGACGTGTGTAGAGCTGCTATGAGAAGGTCTTTCAGCGCTGATCATTTCATTGGTATTCGGCGCTCCAGTGCCATCCTCTCTTAAGGGAGAAGTGAGGGGTTGTAACATCATAAACCCCTCGAAACAAAGACTGGAGAAATATCACCTCTCCTGCTCAGAAACCAGCAAAGTTAGTATTTTCACCTTAAAGAAAGACATTGAATTCAAGAGACTCATGGACAAGCGAAGATTATGCTCATAGGAAAGAACGGGACCTCGTCAATGTAACACGCTCTTCTGTCCTTTTTATTGTAAACAGAGTTACAAAAACCACTCCAAAGCTAAAATCTCCCAATCCACGCACAGATATCTGCTCCCAATCCACGCACAGATATCTGATAGCTGTGAGCTATGTGACGTTTTTTAATTAATAGTTTAAATTTTTAGACTTTAAAGACACTAGCTATATAACTTCTATGTTTTTCTTACCTCACTGTCCCATACTGCTGCATATTCCTTTAGAATCAGTGCAGTATTACCATCAAAAAATGGGACTCCAAAAAAAAAAAAAGTAAAAAAACAAAAAAACAAAAAAAAAACAAAAAAGAAAAAAAAAACAAAAAAAAAACAAAAAAGAAAAAAAACACAAAAAAAAAAACAAAAAAAAAAACATGGGACTCCTAACAACTCATAAAGCCAAACTTCGGAACAGACTGTTGTAGCATCGTTAGGTTTTGCAGGGTTCTTCCTCCCTACTATATCATTGAAGCTGCTAGTCATTATTGGCAATCAATTTAAACCAAAACGCTGCTGAATAACACATGTCATCCAAATTCTTTGCAGGCAGTACTTATTAGCATATTAGCATGTTTGCGATCATAAACAGAGAAAGTAGGTTATTTCCTTCTATTGGGTCCGTGCTGCATTTCTTGTTAACTATAATGGTGCTTCTGATTTTGTGATGATTTTCCTCTTTGTTATATACTTGTGTTAAAGGATATTTTCATAATTCCAGCCAACATGGTGGTCCAGTAATTAACAAGCCGGTGATGAAATAGAAGGTGTCCCAAAAGTCTTAGAACAATTTTAAGCTTTAATATAGTGTGCTTGGATACTCCAGAACAGTGTCGCAGAAGTATAAATGCTAGACTGGCAAAACATCACTTGAAACTTTAATCGAATTTCTTCTAAACTCATTTACTTTTGTACATTTTAAACATTAAGCTTTTATTTTTTTATTTTTTATTTTTTTAAATGAATTAATTTATTTAATGGCGTGTTGGGTCGTTTCTGTGTGAGGGCTTTCTCTAGTTGTGGCAAGCGGGGGCCACTCTTCATCGCGGTGCGCGGGCCTCTCACTGTCGCAGGCTCTCTTGTTGGGGACACAGGTTCGAGCCCTGGCTTGGGAAGGCCCGTGAGCCACAATTACTGAGCCTGCGCGTCTGGAGCCTGTGCTCCGCAACAAGAGAGGCCGCGATAATGAGAGGCCCACGCACCGCGATGAAGAGTGGCCCCCGCTTGCCACAACTAGAGAAAGCCCTCGCACAGAAACGAAGACCCAACACAGCCATAAATAAATAAATACATAAATTTTAAAAAATAAAAAATAAAACAATAAACGCTTAACGTTTAAAATTTACAAAACTAAATGAGTTTAGAAGAAATTCGATTAAACTTTCAAATGATGTTTCGTAAGTTTGTGGCATTTATACTTCTACAAGTATCAAAGCTTAAAATTGCACTAAGACTTGAGGGGATACCTCCCCTCCTCTTTTTAAAATAGTCCTTTGCAAGGCTGGGCTGCTTACCTGCTTGATCACCTAAGTTTCTTTTTTCTAGATTTGGTAAAGGAATTATGAACAACAGTGTTAATTCACATGTAATAAATTGAAAAGAACTGGACCCTAGTAGTAGTGACAGGAGAGTAAGTGATACGAAACAGCTTTTCTATCCTGTGTGTTAACCTGGCTGTAGGTGTCTCACTTCAAGTTCTATGTAAGAGGAAACATATAAACCTTAGGAACCCTTACCTCAGGCTTTAAAAGGCAGGGAGGTCCAGTAATCAGTCTTTTTGGAGATTGGTAACGATGTCACCTAAACTTGAAATATTAAAAAAACAAACAAAAAAAAGTGTTCTCAACTATGTGAAATCTTTCTCCTCCTACCTTCTCAAATGTAATCCTAGGAATTTTGCCTGTAAACAAAGCATTTCTGGGCCAGAAGTACTTTCTCTCTTTATAGCAAGGCTTCACATTATACTGAGTGCTGCAGGTTCCATCATTTTTAAGGGACAGAGACATAAATGATAAATTATGGTATATAAAATACTACAATCTACCACCTCAAAAAATATTGTTTATGGAGTTTGGAGCTTGGAAATTCAAGTACTGATTGCAGTTTTATTTTGAAAAGAATGCTACAACTTATGTGGTTTTTCTTCCTCATGTTTATATTAAAAGAAAAGCTAATAAACTGTTTTAATTAAAATATATGGCTACTGTGTTTGTAACACTTCTCACTGTTCACATAACATTACAACTCTGCCGAACTCAAATGTTTTCAGTCAGCTCTGATAGTCGGGCCTTAAAGCATTTTCCAACTAACCATTCATAAGTTGTTTTGACCCCTGCCTTTAGTTAAGATGTAGACATTTATTTCTTCAGCTTACGCTCTTTTCAACCTGAAGATAATCTAGTACACTTAAAATCACTGGCTACAGTGCTCAGTGGCATAATGCATTAGATGGCATTTTTGAATTGTTTGTTATGGTGCCAAGATGGAAATGCACATTGAAAGATAAAAGTAGGTAAATCCACAGAGAAAGGAATTACAGGAATACTGTAGAATCAGAACTTGTTGTTTGAGGGTTTCAAGCAATTGAACAGGAAAGAAAATGGAAGAACAGGAAGCAGTAGAATTGTGGTTGCTGTTAAGAGGGTGACTTTTAAACAAGCCACGTAATTTGACTTTAACATGCTATTTCACTTAACATTCAGTTGGAAATATACCAGATCTCTCAAGTTTCTTTTAGACCCTAGCCACTGCACTTGAGCAATATTCCATCAGTCCTGATAGTATTGCCGTAGTATTTCCTCCACCTTAGTTACCTTCCTAAGGTCACATCTTTAACTTTGTTCTTGTTAAGTTGCTGATGAGGAGAAATGATCTGATTTAGTACAGAAGGGAAAAAAAATCG
This sequence comes from Balaenoptera physalus, assembly GCF_965194825.1. Lineage (NCBI taxonomy): Eukaryota > Metazoa > Chordata > Mammalia > Artiodactyla > Balaenopteridae > Balaenoptera > Balaenoptera physalus. The sequence continues at coordinate 323,465 of NW_028125776.1, forward strand.
ATCACAAGTCACTGTTTATATCAATAGTTTGCACCGCGTAGTAATATGCCAGTTACTAAGCAGAAATGCTGACATATCTCGAGTGGTCGAAGGTTTGAAAAAAAAAAAATTGGGGGTAGGAACATTGGGCATGACTGTAGCTTCAAGAACAAGTTGGTAGAATAAGGGGAATCGCTAAAAATTGCTTTTCCCCTTCAGCTTTAATTCTAGAGGCAATACAGCCATTTTAATAAATGGGAAATTGAGGCAACTTAAGGTAAAAATTTAAACATCACAAAGTAGGTTCTCCAACAAATATGGGGCTTGGAAACTAGTTATTAATAGGGTGGCAAATATGGCATTTTTTTCCAGATTTTTATACCGAGGAAGGGTTTGTTCCCTAAAGTAGTAAGACTATAAAAGAATATCTGACTACCTGAACTCAAATTTTATTTTTTCGCTTTTTAAGAAAAATTATTTTTCTCTATTGGAATACTGACATCTGTGCAATTTTAACTCTGGTATACCGTGAACTGAACTTTATTCTTTACAAGGAAAAGACAAAAGTTTGAAATGTATGTTTGAACCAAATTAAATTGCCATTTTTGTATGTTAAATTCATGTGGTTGACCCTAAGACAACTTCTTAGGGCCCAGTGTTTCTGGTTAAGAGAAATTTTTTCCACCCTGTATCAGATTCCATCATGACCCTATGCTTTCACATTTACTCCTAATGTACCCTGTATGCCCATTCTTGAAATTCAACAGCACTAAATCCTAGTTTTACAACAGGTCAAATTTCATTTCTTAGTTTTCCCATTCTATAAAATATACCATTCCTTGATTTTTGAAAAATGCTGAAGCCAGTATTTACTGGAAAACAATTCACTCTGTATTCAGGTTATGCAATGTTTTTGGAAATGTTTACCTATAGCGTGTAGGTTAGCTAAAATCTTTCATCACCCAAGACTTCTCTCTAACCACATGTAAAATGACTACGACTGTTCCCTCACCCAGAAGCCGCATTCTTGAGTATAGAGCTATTTGGTAAAGCACTTGACAGCTGGTAGGGGCTCTCCCAGGGGTAAGTGCTAATTTCTATGCAGAATCTGTAGATTACACCCAGCATCTATCAAGTTAAGGATTAGATCACCTAAAATCTTAACTGTTAGCCACTCACCAGCCTGGCCAGCCTGACACCGTGCCAGCAAGAATACAAAAGATCTAGGAGCCCTTCAGAGACACCTGGTCCCTTGTACACAGGTGCAATCTGTTTGGCTTCTGAGGCAATTTCCACTAGTCCGTTTTAAATGGGTTTGGCAGATGAGATAACATGTACTTCATGTGAAAGAAATGTTACGAATACCAGTTTATGGTTTAGGATCTCTAACATGCAGAAAGAACCAGGAAAGTGAAGTAGTATAGAAATTAAGAGAAATCCAGAGTCAAATGAAAAGAGGTGAATGTTCTTTAAAAAAAAAAAAAAAAAAAAAAAAAGGAACAGGTTAGGTGATTACTTAATTGCTGTGAGGGCAGCTAAATAATTTGAATGTGATTAGAGAAAGTCAGTGACGGCCTCAGAACCTAAGGTCCTCAAGAATATGTCGATCTCTACTTCAAGACCTCAAATTACTCTGCTAGCTTTTTCTTACAACATCTATTCCTTCATCTTACCGTTCTCAATTCTACTGACCTTTACTTCTAGCTCCCCAGATGGTGGCCCTTTATCTCCTCACTGTGGGAACCGACTCTTCCAAACGCAGGGCATCAGTGTTTTGTCCACCTCCCACTGCCCTCTCTCAACAAGGTCATCTCAGCTTCACCCTTTGACTCTCTGCTCGTGTCCAATGTGGCAGTGCTTGATGTTGGTTACTACTATGAGCCATTTCTAAAACACTATCACCAGGTTCCAGGAAATACAGGATTTCTATGGCTCACGGGCTAACTGGCCCCTTGTAATCCCCTTTAATCAACTACTTGAGCCCTCCTGTGTTCCCACAAAGTAGTTGTTCCCAATTTGCTGCACTCACTCCCCTGATCTGCCCACATCCCTAGATGTATCTCCTCAGGCTAGGCAGCAACCCCACCTTCCAAACTCCAAAACTCATTTCATCTGGCATTAGGAATAGATGCCTCACTTCTTAAGGTAACCCCTCTCATCTAAGGGAGAGGATTCCATCCCAACTCTTCAAATCAAATTTCTATATCCAACACCCCCACCACCAGGATGGTGGTGAGGATGGGGCAATTTGACCTTCCTCAGCCCTTGACATGTCCTAGTGTTTCTCAAGATGTGGTCTCCAGACCACCTGCCTCTCATGGGCTGAAAGTCCCTGTAAGAAATGAAGCTTCTCTAAATGCAACGCGGAATCCTAGAACAGATAAAGAACATCAGTGGAAAATCTGGTGAAATCCAAATGAAGTCTGGAGTTAACAGTAGTGCGTTAATGTTGACTTCTTAGTTTAACAAATGTGCTATGATAATATGTTAATATTAGGGCAAAACGGATATATCTTTGCAACTTTTCTGTAAACCTAAAATCATTCTAAAAGTTTACTAAAACAGAACAAAAAGACCTAATTCTTGGATCCCAAATTCATCTCAATTCCTGGAGCTGAAGCCTGGGAATCTACATTTCTAATAGGAAGCCCAAATGATTCTTATGCAGACACAAATTTGAAAACTAGTCTTTCAATTCCCTTTCCATTCCATGCCTGAATGGCTGCTTCCTCCTTGTTTTACTTACCTTAACCTGATTTCATCTTTTAGATCCTCTCAACCCTAAAATATAAGTACTATCATTATCCCCCTTTCACAGATGAGAAAGTATAAGATGCAGTACACAAACGAAGTACTAAGAGCTTAAGTAATTTGTTCAGGATCAACAGCCCATGAATGATGGAGCTGGGAGTTGAATCCCTAATCAGTCTAGCTCCCAAATCTATGCACAGAACCATTCTACTTCCTCTCATTCTGTTGCACGTAAGAGCTCTGTAACTAAATCACTAAAAGAAGCATTATTACCTATTTCTCCAACTTCCTAAGTCCAACAGTGCCCCCCTTTTCCACTGGGGGGAATGAACAATGAGAAAGCATTGGGAAGATGTGCCAACTAGAGACCTGGACGGGTAAGGCACAGTGGCTCTTGCACCAGGATCCAGCTCAACTGCTGTATTCTCTGTTCTCCCAAATGCCCTAACATGTACCAATCTAATAATGCTCATAGTACTCACTTTGATGCTAAATTAATTATCTCAGGTTTACTAAGCATCTGTCCAGATTGTCAGGGAAGTGCCAACTCTAAATCAATTGACAGTTGGCCCTCCGTATCCACAGGTTCTGCATCAGTGGATTCAACCAACCATGGACTGAAAATACTTAGGGAAAAAAATTTCAGAAAGTTACAGAAAGCAAAACTTGAATTTGCTGCACACCACCAACCATTTGCATTATATTTACAACTACTTACTTAGGATTTGTATTTGGTGTTATAAGTAATCTAGACATGACTTAAAGTATAAAGGAGGGTGCGGGGGAAGATGGGAGGATTGTGCGTAGGTTATATGTAAATACTGCACCGTTTTCTATAAGGGACTTGAGCATCCATGGATTTTGGTATGGGGTGGCACGGGGGGGAGGGAGACTACTGGAACCAATGACCCACAAATACAGAGGGAGAACCATATATCCTCTTATCTTAGCTGGGTTCCCTGACTTGTATTTAGACCTTAATACAAAGTTGTGGATCTAACTGCTGAATGATGAAGTTTTGGGAGTTTCTGACTGCAAACCAGACACACACAACAACAGCAGCACTTCTATCCAAATTGCTTCAGTACAGAGTATAGATGGAGGGTTGATAAAATAGAACACAATCTCAGGTAATGTCTCTGTTCTTATGTGTATTTTCCTTCATTTCTTCAAGTGAATCATGAAACAATCACAGGATCAGCAGGAGAAACCTATGAAGTATATTCATTCAGGTAAAACATGTTTTCATTAGTTCTCCTTCTGGTGATTGGAATTTCTTTGATTTTATTATCAATAAAAACGTTGCCACTTATATTCAAAGTACATCCGAGAAATCTGATCATGAAGTTAGAATGCACATACCTCCTTCAGATACTCTTAGAAAACAGTGTCTCTCCATGAAAGCATGAGAAAACTACTTGTACAGCATCTTATTTGCTTTACCATTGCTTTAATGCACTTTAAAATTTAGCTACATTAATTGGGAACAAAGAAACAAAAATAGACATTTCTTTGTTTTTCATAAATAACTACTCTCCATATTTGATAAAAATCTCAAAGCATTATTTTAACTTCCCACAAGTATAATACATACAATTTTTTTTTTCTGAAATAATAAGGTCAGCAAATTAAGTATCTTGGCACTAATATAACCACATACAACTGCTATTCTACTGACTTCCAGGAACAAAACAAAAACAGAAAACTTCTTATCAAGATGCTCTGGGTTTCCTTTTGCTAGTGTTAGGGATCCGGAATTATAATCATCTGCCAGTAATAATTTTATAGATTCTAGTTGATTGTCTACAAATAAAATATCGCTGGCTCTGCTTTGTGAGTTCTGGATTTGACATGACACTAACAATACCGCATGGGACAGGCACTATACACACATGGAAATCAGGAAAAGTACTGAATGCCCTGGACTCGAACTACTGACTCAGTATGTGCCTCACTTGGCTCAGTAATAAATTCACCTGCACCAAACCCGTATCAAAAGTCACTAAATCTCTCATATATATAATATATATTATTTATATACACACCCACAACACATACACACTATACATACAGTTTGTAACAACATGAAGTAATATTGTCTTCAAATGATGTACCACAGACTGAAATAAATCCTGTAATTGTCACCAAGCTGCTAGAAGCTTTTGAGAGTTCTGAGCCAGGTTACTTAGTTACTTTCATCCTGCCTACCCTTCATTCACCCTGCTTTAATGTCTTGGTAGCTTTTTCTTTCAAAACCACCCTCCTCGACCCAGGCGTATTTCTTTCCCAGGATCCCTTGATCGGACTTTGGAGGCAAGAGAGGGCATGCAGGGGGAGCAGGAAATCCTCAGCCACTGTACCTCACACCTGCCTAGATTTGTGATGTTCTCTGTCCTGTTGGCCACATTCGGTGTTAGAAAGCAGTTATTCAAGGCTTTGTCCCTCCTACCCCCCTTGGTCTTTCTGTAGAGCACAAAAGTGAAAGAAGCCTCTTTAGCAGGGGTAGCAGTTCATTAAAATATACAACTACATTTCCTAGCTCTGGGGTTCCCATTCTGTACTTGAGACTGCAGGTCGCGGATGCTGTTATTAAGGTGCGGTGTGGGCTCCATGAGGTTTTCTCCTGGCAGCCGGTGTCGGGATTAGTGCAGCCCTAGCCCAGGAGGAAACGGCCTAATGAATACCAACTTGGAAACAGTGGTGTCAGCACGTTATTTAAGCTTGTACATTGCTCACAATTACACACAATACACACACAGGCTTATCACTGGAAATGACTACGAGAAAACATGACAAAGGTTTGCAAGGATAAACCAATAAGGCACCAAGAATACTTATTTTCAGCCAATTTAGACAACTTCAAAGTGTGAGGTTAATAATATAAATTAAAATGACTTCCTAAGTCTTATCAACTGATTTACTGAGAGGTCACATATTAGTTCCTTCTAAATCTTTACCCCCTAATCTGTGATGGGAGACGTTGCTTACAATTGAACCATGAAAGGGACAGCCCAAAAGCTGTACATGTGAAACTAAACTGGGCCTTAAATCCTCACTAAAATCACAGAGCTGGCTGTGAAGAAGCTGCTAAATCACCCCACAACCTTCCAGTTTATAATTGTTTTCATGAGTGTGGATTGTTTGCCTAATAAAAATAAAAATCAGAAGAAAACAGCATATGAGATGGAAATAGGGGGCGACCATAAATAGATGGGCTTCTCTGCCCTGGGTAGCGGGAGGGGTGGCTGAGGTAAGACTTGAGGGAAGCAGGTGGGCTTCATCTTTGAGGGAAGGGAGGGGGAGAGCAGCGGTGAGAACAGAGGCTGAAAACAGAGGCAGCTCTGAGAGTTGGCCTGGACCTAGACCTCCAAATGCATTACCTGTATTGCCTTTCCTTGGCTTAGTATCCTTTGTCTTAACTGTCTTTTTTTTTTTTTTTTAAAGTAAATTGGTTGTTCTTTTTAGGTTTGGTATGTTGCCAAAATGAAAAATAGTTGTTTTAACAGGAAGAATTAAATCACTTCAACCACATCATCCCACAACTTTTAGATACATTCTGCATCATCTTTACACTCCTCCACAAAAAAAAAAAAAAAAAGGAAGAGGAAAAACCCAAATTAGGCACAATGACCTAAGGCAGCAGAATAATCTTTGTACTTTCTGGGAAGACATGTTAACTGAGGGAAGAGGTCAAGGTGATCAGAAAAGTTCCTCATTTGAAAAACAAGAGAGGAACTGGCCCTCAGGCAGGGGATCTATTTCAAGGTTCTAAGAAGCTTCTGAACAAGTAGAGGAATTAGATGTGCAAAAAGTTCTGTAGCTCGGTGTACAAGGTTTTGTCGAATATACTGAAATTTTGATTCAGAGGATGAGTGTGTAAGAGCAGTGCATTTTTATAAACGTGAATAGCTTCTGAAAGTCCATGAAAACTATAACACCAGGCTTCTTTCCACCAGCAAAGTGCTTAAATACACTATGGAAACTATACACTTGTTTACTTAATATCCATAATGTAAAAACTGACCTGGGCTTAAATCTGACTTTTCCAACTTTGGTATAAATGAAGCGCAAATCCCTACACTTGCTGTTTTTCTAGGGAGACATCCTCTAATTTTAATTGTTTTTGCCATTTTAGCTTCTTAAATTTAGTCCCCACTCAGTCCTGGTCACTGGTATTCTGCTGGCCAATGCACTGTCACCCCCTTCCCCAGTAATGGCCTCACACTCTTCTTGAATGAATGGTTAAATAGATTAGGAAAGCAAACAGAATTTTTAACAGTAAAGTATGTATGCGTGGTGTGTGTACGTGTGTATTCATCAATACATAGACTTTAATATATAAATGAGGGAATGGTTCAACAGATTAGAAAAGCAAACAGAATTCTCTAACAGTAAAGTGTGTGCTCATCACTATATAGGCTTTCTCAGAAGAGGAGGAAGAGAAAAATATATTGAGGTGAGGCGGGGGGGAAACAGCTTTCCTTTTGCTACACTGATCCATGTTTTAAAAGCTTATGCAAGGGTGTTATGGGTCTCATTTGTTTTCAGAGGCCGCAGAGGGCAGTGTCTCGATGCTTTTGGAATATCTGGCTGTAATCTAGTCCAAAGTCCAGGGACACTTATTTTCCCCCATCGCTGCCAGTGTGTATTCACAGGACTGCATGGTGCGCGCCCGCCGCCGCGTCCCGCCCGCCGCTCTTCTCCTCCCCTGCAGGGGGATCCGCGCTCCAGCGGACTCCTGGGGGCGGTGGCGGTTCTCCCGGGACGCGCCGGGCTCCGCTCCTCCCCCGCCCTCTAGCACCCTTTGGCCCACCTCCGGCGGGTATTGAACTGCGCGCGGCGGCGGCGGCGGCGCTGGCCGCAGTGGAGTCACGGCCTCGGGCTGACTGGCCTCTCCCGCCCAGCCTGGGTCACCTGCTTCTAATGCCCGCCGGGAGGCTCCGCCCCGGCCCCGCCCCTTACAAAGAGGGTTTGAATTGTTTCCCGCTCCCCCCACCCCTTCCTTCTACTGGAAGAAGGCGGCAAAAAGGCAGGAGGGCCTGAGTTCTTGAGGGACTCAGGACTGCACTTTAGGGCTGAGTCGTTCTTGTGTCCTGGATCCCACTTACACAGACTGGGAGACAAAATTGCAGAATAGCCCTCTTCCTCCTGCTTATCAACAAGACTTTGTGAGAAATAATGAGGAATACGTGTATTAATCCCAGCCTCAAAGTTAAAAGAAATAAATATAAATCTCTTCACAAACATTAAAACCGTTAATAAATATGTTTAAAATGTACTTTACCTCTTTCCTTCCCTGGGATTCTACAGGTGCTTATATTTTTTTGGTTTTTTGGGAACTACTTGGCACTCAGTGTCGGCAAACATCCCAGGGTTGAAAGTAGTGGGAGTTGAAAAGCTATGGAATAGCAATCAAAAAGAAAGGGAAACCCTCAGTGGAAAGTATGCACAGATTGTGAACATGCCAAGAGAGGCTGCCTCATTCTGTGGCCTGTATGCAACATGTGTATTATTGGGGATGGACAAGTGTTGGCTAATAATAAAAATTATTTGAAGTTGGAGAATGTTAATCACTCATGCTGGAATTGAACCAGAATACATGTGTTATTTCACTTGGTTCTGACTCAAAGGATGTTATCTCCTAGTCTGTAAACCTCTCCCTTCTTAATCAACAGGGAGATGTTATTTTTGCTTGGAGATCTCTAATAATAGTAGTAATAATAGCGGGAAAACTTGGCCAAAAGAAACGTATTTTGCATTGTATAGCTTTTTGTATCATTTGAATTTTTGCTTTTCTGCACATAGTATTTCACTTTAAAGGCAGTTTAAAATATGCTGTTTAACATGTATTAGGCAGGGTGCTACATAATTCATTTCAGTTAGCTCATTTGATCCTCACAACAATCAGATGGAACTGGCATCATAATGGCTTCCTTGAAGTTGCATGTTTAGTCCATGGAAAGGACAGAAATCACAATTTTCTTCTGAGTCATAGTTATTGTTTAACAAACTGGAAAACACTGAATTATTTTTAAAGATGCAATTTTTAAGCAACTAGAACATTGCCAGGCATTCTTAGCTATTAATTCACTCATCTATCCTTCCATCTAGCCAGCCATCCATCCATCCATCCAAAAACACCAAATTTCTGACTTGAAGACACTACTGTTATATTAAACGTGTTGCTACAAAGTGGAATTCATGAGGTTCAACTTAAATTATTGTCCAAGGTGTACTTATTAATTGATGAAAATACGGAGGATCATGCCAAACATTCCATCCAGTAAGACTGTGACATTTTGAAAGTTTTGAAGTATTGGTTTTGGATTTTGTAATCAGAGAATAGTTATTGCATTTCTAATCTTACTATACTTGTATTGATTATACATATTGAGACACTTGAGAGTTCAATGCTATAGGAATGACTGGACAGGTAGCCTCTGTATACTCTTCAGTATCTTGATAATCAAGCCTGGAACAGTGTGCTGCCCATAGATGCCTTTGGTAAATATTTGTGAAATAAATGGATGAATAAATGGCAACTGAGATTAACTTTTTAAACTTTAGCAAGTGGCACTGAATCCTTGGATAAAGCTTACCTTATGAGCTATATATATCTCTGAGGTTGACCCTACCCTGTTAAATGCAGCATGAGTCCAAACCTTGGCTCTTCCTTTACTAGCTGCCACTTTGGACAAGTCACACGACAGCTCCAGGTCCTCTTTCCTCATCTGTAAAGTGGAGTTACCCCTCATAGAGTTGTAGTGAGGGGTAAATGAATTTATATGGTGAAGAGCTTAAAACCATGTCTAGCACCTCATAACTCTATTTAAGTCTGTTATTAGTTTCTACTGGGTTCATGCTATTTTTCTGTTTTCCCACTCTATTTTCTTTTGTGTATCACTTTAATAATGGGGAAGAAGTTACATTTTTTAGATGTACAGGCATACCTCAGAGATATTGTGGGTTTGCTTCCAGACCACTGCAATAAAGGAAATATCACAATAAAGTGAGTCACATGGATTTTTTGGTTTTCCAGTAATGTCTATAAAACTTATGTTTACACTATTCTTCAGTCTATTAAGTGTGCAAGAGCATTCTGTCTTTAAAAAAAGTACATATTTTAATTTAAAAATACTTTATTTCTCAAAAATGCTAACCATCATCTGACAACTCAGGGTTGTCACAAACCTTCAATTTGTGAAAAAGCAAAGTCTGCAAAGCGCAATCAAATGAGGTATGCCTGTACTTTATGTCTGAGCACACTCCCAGCTGTCACCAGCTATCTCTAGCATTTAGATATTAGCTAGATTTTATGCCAAAGCAGGGATCATTTCACTTGCCCTGGATCAAAGTGCGTACACCTGACATCAGCAACCAGCCCGCAAGTGTGCGAGTGTGCACAGGGCTGGCACAGGACAGACACCCACAAGCCAACTTGAAATCCCTCACAGGTATTTCCAGACTAGCTTTTTCCATGTCCTAGAGCATTTCTGATAACTCCTCTTCTCGTCAGATCAGACACCTCTAGATGAGAAACCCAGACACTAATCAGAGGATTAACATGATGAGTCATTTATCCAGGTTCATAATAAGAATGCCTTGTTCACATTATAAG